>NC_058133.1:321676738-321743230 GCF_016433145.1 Gracilinanus agilis | reverse complement strand
CTTTCTTTCTTTCTTTCTTTCTTTCTTTCTTTCTTTCTTTCTTTCTTTCTTTCTTTCTTTCTTTCTTTCTTTCTTTCTTTCTTTCTTTCTTTCTTTCTTTCTTTCTTTCTTTCTTTCTTTCTTTTTATAAACCCATCTTAAAATCAATACTGTGTATTGGTTCCAAGGCAGGAGAGTGGTAAGAGCTTTGGCAATGGAGGTTAAGTGACTTGCCCAGGGTCACAAAACTGGGAAGTATCTGAGTCCAGATTTGAAGAGATGGGACACCCCATCTCTAGACCTGGCTCGCAATCCACTGAGCCACCTCGCTGTCCCCCAAGATTTATTTTAACACAGGTTTCAGGGAAGATATGCTCACAGTCTATAAATTTAACACTCGCTGGACTATATCACTTCTGAAATTCTTTGCTCCTTACAATTCTGAAGATATCACTGAGGAGTTAGAGGAGAAGGGACATTGTTACAAATGAAACTTATTGTATTTCTGTGAGCATCTAATTGGAAATCCAGAGGGAAGAGAGGGGAATTTCTATTTATTCCTACCTGTCCTTCTCCTAATGTATCATCAGATGCTTCTGCAAAATGCTCTAATACAGTGATGGGCAACCTATGGCCCTCGGCCAGAAGCAGCCCCCTGAAATGTTCTATCCAGCCTAGAGACATTATTCCTAATCTGAGGAATACAATGAATAGGATTCAATACAATGAAACTTCGTAAGAGTTGCCTTAGAAACAGACTGACAGATGACAGATGAGCATTTCCTTTCCTTTGGCCCCCTCTTTAAAAAGTTTGCCCATCACTGCTCTAATATGTTTCATTTAGGCTTTCCCTTTCTCTACCACTGTGCCGTCTAACAATTTAGTTCAAAACCAGTGAGAGGAAATTTCATTTCTTACTGGTAATGGGTGACAAACTCTTGAAATTACTAGAATACTAGTTAGTGGGAGTAACTAGCCTTCTAAGCATTATTTTTTTAATGCATTGTTTAGTTGCTTTTTTAGGATTTTTATTTCTCTGTTAACTGTGAATCAGAGTAGATAGCTGACAGGAGTCTCATCTGTTTCAAATCACAGTGATAAAACTTCCTATTTCCACTTAAGTTATTATTATATCTTATATATAATATCTACATATTATATATTATATAGATATATAGATTACTATATCACTACCTGATGATTACATTGTTTGCATTTATCCATCCTGCTGAGATTTCTTATAGATATTAGCAAAAATCATACTCCGGGGGGACAGCTGGGTAGCTCAGTGGATTGAGAGCCAGGCCTAGAGACAGGAGGTCCTAGGTTCAAATCTGGCCTCAGACACTTCCCAGCTGTGTGACCCTGGGCAAGTCACTTGACCCCATTGCCCACCCTTACCACTCTTCCACCAAGGAGCCAATACACAAAAAGGTATGGGTTTAAAAAAAAAATCATACGCCAGAGTACCAGAGAAACAGCACGACCTGAAGCTATCATCACATTACTCATCAGGCCCACTTAGAACTTCTCTTGTGCTTTGGTTGCTGTCCACTTGTGTCTGACTCTTTGTGATCCCATTGGGGTTTTTTTTGACAAAGATAATGGGGGAGGGTTTGCCATTTCTTTCTCTAGCTCATTTTACTAATGAAGAAAGACAGTCAAACAAGGTTGAGTGGCTTGCCCAGGGTTGCACAGCTAGTAAGTGTCTAAAGCTAGATTTGAACTCAAGTCTTCCTACCTCTAGACCTGGTACTCACTTTGCCATCTAGCAGCCTTTGTGCTTTGGTAGTCTAATACTTAACTCCTAAGAGGAATAACTATGGAAGTTAGGGCTTCAGGTGCTTCTAGCTGTCTAGTAGTTGTATAACTTTAAAAATATATAGTTGAATGGATAAAGCAATAAAATTCTACAAAATTATATGATTGCCAGGATTTGGGAGACTCTCTTTCCCCCATTCTTGCATATGGATAGCACAAAGTGCTATTGAACTAGATTTACAGGAAAACATAATAAAACTTACTAATAGATCAATAGATGACTAGTCTGCTCTTTAAGATCTCTTCATCTAAAACAGTGGTTCCCAAACTTTTTTGGCCTACCGCCCCCTTTCCAGAAAAAATATTACTTAGCCCCCTGGAAATTTTTTTTTATTTTAATAGCAATTAATAGGAAAGATAAATGCACCTGTGGCCATCACTGCTTTCCTGGATCGCTGCAACATCCACAAGGGGGTGGTAGTGCCCACTTTGGGAATCACTGATCTAAAACCTTAAGTAGATCATAGGTCAGAAATGTAGTGTTACTGATTTTGATTAGATTGATAACCAGTTCTGTTATTAACACATCATTTAGAGAGTAGACATTATCTTGCCATGAAATTATAAAATTTTCTGAAATTTAGATACCTTGGGTAAAATTGGGACCAGTTATCAATGATGTCTCAGCAGGCTCCAAACCCCTGGCAGGAAAATCTCAAGGTGGGGAAGGGAGTTCTTTTTCCTCCCCCTCCTTTGGCAGTTGTAGCTTCTGGCAACTGTTATTAACAGAATCCCTTTCTGTCCAGAAATGGAGGCTATCTGATTTAGCTATCACAGGGCTAAATTGGCTGGCAAAAAGGGAATAATCCCACAGAAATTAGCAACTTCCACTGTTTGAGGCTTATTCCATAAGTCCAAGATAGGTAAAGTGCCCAGGATGTCTTCAAGAACTTTCTTGATTACTGGATCACAACTACTCTTAGGATATGCCGGGATGAAGATTTGGCTTAGGTAATGTACTAATTAAGCTTACATAGCCTGAAATACAACACCTCACTCCCACACTCTTAACAAGAGAAGGGATTTATTAATTCAGGGAAATAGAGAAGGAGGGAAAAGGACTAGGTTTGAGGGTGAGGTAAATCCTATCTAATATCTTCAAGGTGCTGTCAGAAAAGCTATCCCCCCCCCCCCCCCAGGGGAAAGCCTCTGAATAAAACTATTTCTCTCTAAACTCCCTCACAAATCTAAACTTTCTCCTATAATTTAATATTAACAAGTCCAAGATGGTAAAGATGGTCTTGATTGTAGATCTGTAATTGTTTAGGGATTGGCTGGGACACTGCTTACAAGGTTTTGTCACAGTGCTTACAGCCTTTGGGAAATAGTCTGGTTAGAGTCAGTAAGGAGTATTCAGCAATGAACCACCCTGCACTCTGGGTTAGAGAGAAGATAAGCTACTGAGAAGAAGTAATCCTACCCCTTTCCAGCAACCCAGCTCCCTCTATCCCCCCAAAGAGTGAGTTTGCCAACCTGGGGGTCCTGCTTTTTATACCCACATTCTTAACTGCCCCAGCTGCCCCTCTCCTGGAGTTCAGGGAGAGGGGGGGTACTGTGGAATTCTGTGAGCCACTTCACCCCACTTAAGATTATACATGTTACACAAAAGGGAGTTGAAGTCCAGTAGCCAGGATCAGAACCTGGATGAGAATGAAAGCTGACTTGGGCCCCTGCACAAAAATAAAGGCTCCAAGAAGAAATCACCAATGGGATAAGGGATAGACCTTACAGTTACTTGACATCCTGAGCACTTTACCTATCTTGTTAATTGTTTAGAAATGAATAAATAACAAGACTAAAGAATAACTCGTGTTTCTGTGTATCTGTTTTAAATGTGTTCTTTTTTTTTTTAATATGACTGCCCTTTTCTAATGTATCCCCACCTAGAACCCCCTCTTAAAACATAGGAAAACAGTTAAACAAAACAAATGAACATAGTAGCCACTTCTGACAGCATATGAAACAATCTGCATCCATAGTTCCCCACTTCTCTGCAGAGAAGAGGTAAGTAGAATTCATAGTCAGTTGTCTAGAACAAAGACTGGATATTATATAAATTTTACACTTAATATTATGGCTTCTAATATTTTGAATTTCAGTCTCTTACCATTGTACCTCCTTAGAGATTCTGGATGCTGATCTTTTAAATATTATTTTCCTTTACCTTATTGTAACAATTAGATATTGTGCTCCAGGCTTGCTTTTTCTTTCTACATCAATTCATAAAATCTTCCTAATATGGAGTAATATGCTCTGAATTCCTCATATTCATCATTTTTATGTGGCAATCATATTTCATTATTTTTGTATAACACATTTTGTTCGGCCTTTTCACAACTGTTGTACACTGAATTTGTTTTTAGTTTTATACAATGCCTTATTTATGAGTTATACCACTAGATATTCTTTTCTACCTATATAAAACCATTGAAGATCATAGATAAAGTCTGTGAAAGACAGAAGGAGAGTTTTAGGGCAGGATAAGGAGTTGTCACAAAAGAGGTAGAGTCCCTAAGGAGGTCAGGAGAAAACTTGAGAATCAGACTTGAAATTAAAAAGGACCTTAGAGGCCAAGAAAAACAGCATGGTATATGGATAGTGCATTTGACTTGAAATAGGAAAGACATGAATTCATATCCCTACTTTGATATGTCCTAGCTGTGCAAGCCTCCTTGTCTCAGTTTCTTCATTTGTAAAATGATAGGGAGTGAGGCTGGACTCAATGGCTTCAGCATTTCTTCAGGCTTTAAAGCTCTGATTCTAAATCAGTCTCCCATTTAATATGACTTCTTACCATAAAGTCTATCCTTTATCCTATTGGTGATTTCTTTTTGGAGCCTTTATTTTTGTGCAGGGGCCCAAGTCAGCTTTTATTCTCATCCAGGTTCTGATCCTGGCTACTGAACTTCAACTCCCTTTTGTGTATTGTTCCTATCCATTAGAATATAAGCTCCTTGAGGGCAGGAATCATCTTTATTTATTTTTAGAATTAAAGAGAAAATCAATAGAGATACAGTTATCAAATTAAAAAAAAAAAAAAAAGACCACAGAGCCCAGGCTAAGAATCTCTGATCTAAGGAAATAAAGGGTAGAGGTGGGTAAGGGTCTCAGATGCCAGCAGAAGTGGGTACCCTACTAGTTCTGGAGTGGTCAGGAGGAAGGAGCTCCTGAATGGAATGGGATTTGTCAGCACATGAAGACAACAGGCAAGATAGCTACCTACTGCCAGGAAGAAATTCACAATGAAAAATATATCCCATAGGCACTTGTCATTGATGTCTGAAATTACAGCACCAAAGATTCATTTATTAGAGTTAATAAGTCTCCTCTGAAAATGTAAGTCCTTGGAGAGAGATAATATATTAAGCCCTTATTAGACATTTCAACCAGAATATAAAAATTTTCCTAGGTAGTTAGTTGAAAGCTATTTATGGGAATGGGAGCAAGATGAGAGGGGAGAGAGAATGGCAGTTTGAGTCATCTGTCATGTGAAGGAATTAGGAAATAGGAAGGGGGCAGAAGGGTACTTGGGAAAAAATTTCCTAAGATATAATTTCTCATGGTTCAGGAGTGAATGATTAAGAGAACATGCTCACAGATCATTGGGAATTTATTATCTTTTTTATCTCAAAGATTTTGTGTTTCTTTTCTTTTTAATTTTAATTTTATTTTGACTACTTTCCCATAGTTACATTTTTCATGTTCTTTCCCCCTCCCCCAAACCCACTACCCCCTGTAGCCAACACACAATTCCATTGGGTTTTACATATATCATTAAGACCTAATTCCATATTATTGATAGTTGGACTAGAGTTACCATTTAGTGTCTACCTTCTCAATAAAATCCCCATCAGCCCATGTGTTCAAGCAGTTGTTTTTCTTCTGTGTTTCTACTCCCACAGATCTTCCTCTGAATGTTGCTAGTTTTCTTTCTCATAAGTCCTTTAGCCTTGCTCTGGATCCTTCCATTGCTACTAGTAGAGAAGTACCTTATGTTCGATTGTACCAGTGTATCATCAGTCTCTGTATAATGTTCTCCTTGTTCTGATCTTTTCAATCTGCATCAATTCCTAGAGGTCATTCCAGTTCACATGGAATTCCTCCAGTTTATTATTCCTTTGAGCACAATAGTATTCCATCACCAACAGATACCACAATTTGTTCAGCCATTCCTCAATCAAAAGACATTCCCTCATTTTCCAATTTTTTGCCACCACAGAGAGTGCGGCTATAAATATTTTTGTACAAGTCTTTTTCCTTATTATCTCTTTGGGGTATAAACCAAGCAATGCTTTGGCTGGATCAAAAGGCAGGCAGTCTTTTAAAGCCCTTTGGGCATAGTTCCAAATTGCCACACAGAATGGTTGGATCAGTTCACAACTCTACCAGCAATGCATTAATGTCCCAATTTTGCCACATCTCCTCCAACATTTATTATTCTTTCCTGCTATCATTTTAGCCAATCTGCTAAAATGTGTGAGATGGTACCTCAGAGTTGTTTTGATTTGCATTTCTCTAATTATAAGAGATTTAGAACACTTTTTCATGTGTTTGTTGATAGTTTTGATTTCTTTAGCTGAAAATTGTTTCTTTCTTTTAAAAGCCAAGAGTTATGGTAAAATTCCATGTCAAAAGACTTAACATAGACAAAAATGGTTAAATAAAGCATAACTCTGAACTAAAGCTATGATCATTTACTTCTGTATTTATTGAATAAAATACAAACATCAAGTGATTGCAGAGAGGAATCTATTTCTATATTATATGTAATGTAATTTAGAGGTGGTATTGGACAGTAAAGAGCAGAATGTGGTGTTAGAAACCATCCATCCCAGGCCAGTCTCTGACACATATTGGCTGTGGACAATGGACTTCTCAATGACCCCAACAATTCTGTGCCTAGAAGTTACAGAAATGCTGCTGATCCTTGCTGATATTGTCAGGAAGAGTTGATAAACAAAGTTTCCTTTGACTGATGAAATCACAGACAAGGAACAAAAAAAGCAAGCAAACAAAAATCTGATTTGAGATCAAGACAAGGATTCCAAATCATGTGATTTCAAGAGCCATGGGTTCAAATTTTAGCTTTGGTGCTTCTTACTTCTTTGAATCTCTCTTTCCTTATCAGTAAGTGGACATGATAATATTCATTTCTGTAGCCCCCAACTCATGCAAGCTACTTCTTAATATGGTCCTAGAGCCTCAGTCAAAATGAAATTGATGGAGACCCTTTATAATAACATTCTCCCTCCCAATGATTGGAAAAGGATAGCTAAAGCTTGTCTATCAGGAGAAAAAATATTGTGGAATTCTGAATATGAGGATAAAACAAAGATTCCAGCAGAAAACAATAGGAATGCTCAGCTTAGAATTACCTCTGACATGCTTACTGGACAAGGAGCTTATGATGCAGTTCAAAATCATTTGGCTTATAATTCACTAGCTTATCAGCAAGTTAAAAGTCATAGCATTGCAGCCTTGGTGTAGCCTTCCCACCGCCAAGACCCAGTAGCTACAAGATCAGACAAAGACCAGAGGAACCTTTCCAAGAATTTGTCTCCCGATTGTCACAGTCTCTAGAAGCCCCGAAGCAGAAAACCTTTTAGAGCCTTAGAATGAGCCAATTCCTTTCTTAAGATAGCCATCAAGGCATATCAAGATAAAATTTCCCTAGATGGCTACGTGAAGCCTTCTATAAACACGGGATTCTCACATATTCAAGGTGTGGCCTTTGCTAAGGCAGTGCAAAAAATGGGGCTACTTCCAAAAAGCCCTGAGACTTGTTTCAAGGCTCTCACCCTGTCTGTTTTCTTGGATATCACTGGTTAAATCAATGTAAATCAAAGATTGACAGAATGGGGCAGATTCTTCTGAGAAAAGGGGCGGACCACAGGCCCATTAATCGATAGAGGCAGCTCCCCCTCAGGGGACTTTTCCCCAACAGAAAGAAAAAAAGGAACTAAGAGATTTTTACCAAACTGCCTTAAATAGCACCAGCCTTGATTTGGCCCCTACTTCCTTTCCCATTACTCGGTATGGTAAATTAATAGCAAAATTAATTATCCAAGGAAAAAGGGGAATGAGTATCCCTCTAAAAAAAAAAAAACAAACCCATGCCTTTACCCCCAAGGATGAAGGAGCTCTTCTGGAGATCCTAATTTCCCTAGATTTCCCTAACCTTTCTTTTACTACCTAAATAAAACCCAGTTAAATACCCCTAGAAAACAAAAAAAATTAAAATTAAAATTAAAAAAATTAAAAAAAAAAAACCCGATTCTAGCAATTTCAGCCTCCCCCGACAGGACTTGTGTTACATGTTTGTCTTGTAAATCTGTGATGTCCGTGTCATGAATCTATTTTTTTTTGTAGTTTGTATGTGTGCCCTGGGAGGGTTAATTCTGGGGGAAAATAGAGGTCCTTTGCCCCTGGCTACCTCGCTTTTCTCTCCTTCTTTACCCCAGGGAAGAATGGAGGAGACAAACCAGAGATGCTTTGAGAGATTCAGAAACAGCATTCTAGAACCTTTTGAGTCTCCTACAACTCCACAAAATTTAATGAATTAAGTGAAAAGGAATCTTACTCTGTGCTCTCATTAAAGCAAGGGTCAAATAAATGAATCTGTCAAACATTTCTTCTATTTCTCACTGGCCATGAGAGAGGGAAGGTAAAAATCCAAAAGACAGAAAAAGGGACAATTGATCCCACCATTGAGAATTCTATCAACAGGTCAAATACTGAGGTACATGTATTTTATGAAAATCACAAAGGATTTTAGAATGCAGTCTAAGGAAACAAGCTGAACAGCTTTCAGAGAGCCACCTGTAAAACAATAACTCAGAGAAGTACGGTGAATACACAAGGGTGTACTTGCTTAAGAAACTTGTGCCAACTAGAGCTCTGTAAAGTGTACAAATAATGTTCAAAGAATGCAGGTTTCCCTAATTCACCACAGTTGGAATGCAAATTATATTAAAAAGGGGAAAACGGCAGATATTACTAATAAATGGTAAAAAATGTAAAATGTAAAATATTAAAAAAGAATAGGTTTAAATTAAAATTGGTATAATCTAAACATTTTAGGAGTACTTATGAAAATGATAAAGAAATATGGGGGAAAAGAGATAGTCAATGGTTAAAAATTGTTCCAACTTTCTAAAGTTTTCTAAACTTTCAAAAATTTCTAAACCAACATTTTATTAAACTTCAAAGTTAGAAAGTGATGACACATCAATGCAAAAATTTGGTTCAATTTAAATGGTTAACTTTATTTTTAAAAAATTACAAAAGGCAAAAATTAACATCTATTGTGGCAGCTTAAAAACTGAACTTTAAGATACTAAACCTTAGTCAAATAATGGCTACTGTGTTGATTGTCTGACCATGCCTAAAAAGTTATTTGAGTAAACTGGAATTGACATAAAAATGTAAAAAATCAAAGATATTAAAGGAAAAAGAAGCTGAAACATTATTAATCTGCTATTGTGATATGCCATTGAAGATTAACATGCATTAAAATGCAATTTGTTACTGGGTAATTAGGTGTAAAAATGAAGTATGCATGCAGCTATACGGAGAAGAAAATTTATTTTTCACCTAAACTGAATAAGGATAGAGGTACAAAAGTGATATGCAAACAGAGTAAATGAATAATGCATCTGATTAGAAAGATTTGACTAGCCCAGAAATCATATAAGACTTGGAATAAGATTTTCAATTATAGACAATTAAGCGTAATTACCTCTCCTCTTTGTTATAAGGGTAAAGAGGAGACAAGGAGTGAAAAATCTAGTGCAAAAATACATACAAAAAATGTTATATCAGAATATAATTGGTGAAATTTAATTAATTATGTACAAATATTTTGGGGTATCCATCTGAAAGTTCTGAAGTTTTCAATCAATATCCATTGAGAGTAATTTAGTATCAAGGTTAATCCATGCAAATTTTATAAGCATAATAATCTAAATAGCAAAAGAGGATTAGAAAAAACAAGGCTGCTAGTGAGAAAAAAAATTTTCCTCATTTCTAAAGAGATAAAACTTCCTACAGATTTATTGACCCTTTCCTCACAGTAAATTTAAAACCTAAGGTGTTAATTAGCAGCCTCATTGAATTTTGATCTGGTATGGAAAATAATATTGCAATCTAAGCAGTAGCAAGTATTGGCTTTTTGACTAAATATTGTTATATATTGAGTGTTACCAAAACATGTATTTTATTCTACAAAAAGGGAAAATATGTGTTTAAATGTAAACTTTGTGTAAAAGCAATTTGTTAGGATTTGATCATGTTTACTTGCAATGATATATGATTTGTACTGTAACCTAAAAATTTAAGATAAATTGGTTATGACAATGTACAAAAAAATTATGGTATGTATTAGGATAATGTTGACTTTCTTCCAAATTACTGACCAGTCCCTGTACCAGCCATCATTAATCAAGATAAGGTTAGTGGAAATTAACTCCCAACAAAATTGTTAACCCTTTTTCTATATAAATTGAGAAGAATTGTCAGATAGCTCAAGCATTGTTAGTGAGTATTGAAACTTAGAAAAAACTGGAGAATTATAAAAAAAAAATTGGTTATCATGACTTGTAAAATCAAATTTTCTCATTGTGCATGTAAATCTTGGAAATTTTTCAGCTCCAAGCTGCAAATCAGTGAGATTTGCTGTTTAAGTTAAAAGCCTTTTGGATTGCAACTAATATTATTTTTGAGTTTTGAATTCAGGTATAAGTTGTCTGATAGATCACTGAACTGTATCCACCATTCAAAAGGAAAGAATAATCCTGACTCCAAGTTTTTGTTTCAATTGGAGTTACATTGCTGGTGGAGTTGTAAATTGACCCAACCATTCTGGATGGCAGTTTGGAACTATGCTCAAAGGGCACTAAAGGACTGTCTGCCCTTTGATCCAGCCATACCATTGCTGGGTTTGTACCCCAAAGAGATCATAAGGAAAAAGACTTGTACAAAAATATTGATAGCTGTGCTTTGTGATGGCAAAAAACTGGAAAACGAGGATATGCCCTTCAATTGGGGAATGGCTGAACAAATTGTGGTATCTTTTTTTTTTTAATTTTAAACATCTATTAATATTCATTTTTAACATGGTTACATGATTCATGCTCCTACTTTCCCCTTCACCCCCCCCCCCCGCATTTCCCCCACCCATGGCCAACACACATTTCCACTGGTTTTATCATGTGTCCTTGATCAAGACCTATTTCCAAACTGTTGGTAGTTGCATTGGTGTAGTAGTTTCGAGTCCACATCCTCAATCATGTCCACCCCAACCCTTGCGTTCAAGCAGCTGTTTTTCTTATATGTTTCCTCTCCTGCAGTCCTTCCTCTGGATGTGGGTAGCTTTCTTTACCATAAATCCCTCAGAATTGTCCTGGGTTTTTGTATTGCTGCTGGTACAGAGGTCCATTACATTCCATTTTACCATAGTATATCAGTCTCTGTGTACAGTGTTCTTCTGGCTCTGCTCCTTTCACTCTGCATCAGTTCCAGGAGGTCTCTCCAGTTCGCCTGGAACTTCTCCAGTTTGTTATTCCTTTTAGCACAATAGTATTCCATCACCAGCATATACCACAATTTAATTGTGGTATCTTTTGGTGATGGAATACTACTATGCTCAAAGGAATAATAAACTGGAGGAATTCCATGTGAACTGGAACGACCTCCAGGAATTGATGCAGAGTGAAAGGAGCAGAACCAGGAGAACATTGTACAATCTAACTCGTGTTTTGCCAAGAAAACCCCAGAGAGGAACATGAAGAATTGCTAAAATAGCTGAACAAGTACTTTGACTCATTCTGTTCCCTATCCTTGGATTTTCTCTCCTTATTTGGGGTTTGAAATCCTACCCAGCCTTGAAACCTCAGGTTAAATGTTATCCTGCCTTGTCTAACATAGTTCTTGAAATCTATCAAGGAGAATCTAATTTGTGTGGTGAATTGAACTCCCCTCCAGGAGTCAGGAAGACCTTTATTCAAATCTGGCTTCAAACACCTACTAATTGTGTATCTTAAATGACTTAACCTTTGCCTTAGTCCAATTCCTCAACTGTAAAATGGGGATCTACCTCACAAGGTCAGGTAAATCACTTAGCACAATGCCTGGCACATAGTGGATGCTTAATACTTTTCTCCTTCCCATCTTCATATTAGCTGGTCAATAAATATTTGTTTAATGATAGAAACTGGTACTTCTAGTTCCCTGGCATTGGTGGAGCTATGTAAACCGATCAAAGCCAGCCTCCAGCAATATTGTGAAAATAAAAGAAGCTTATCTTCATATCTCTCAGCCTCTCCTTTCTAAGCTATGATCTCCTCCCACATAAGGTACCTTTTATCAACAAGTAGTGATAGACAGCAGGCAGCTAGATGGCTCAAGGGATAGAGTGCTAGATCTAGACTCTAGCACAGAAAGACCTGAGTTCAGTTTCTGCTTTGCACATGCATCAGCTTCATGACCTTGGGCAAGTCACCCCAGTTTGCCTTGATTCACTGGAGAAGATAATGTCAAACCACTCCAATATCTTTGCCAACAAAATCCCATGGACCGGTAGTGGTACACACAGTTGCAAAGGGTGAGATGTGAGTGAATTACAGAACTGGCAGAAGAGAGCATGCAAAGGTGAAAATAATTGATGTGTTAGTTCTCCCAGGAGTACTGAGCAGTTGTAAGCCAAAGGAATGAATATCAGTATGGTAAAATGGATAACATTCTGCCTCTGGAGTTAGAAATTCTTCAGTTTTTTTTCAGTCACTCTCCTGGGTGACCCTATTTAGGAATTTCTTGGAGTGGTTTACCATTTCCCTTTCCAGTTCATTTTATAGATGAGGAACCTGAGACAAAAAAAAGTCACACTTCTAGTAATTGTCTGAAGACAGATTTGAACCCAGAAAGATGAATCTTCCTGACTTTAGGACCAGCACTCTGTTCACTGTGACACTTAACAGAAGGTGAGATATTTTTCTGAGAGTAAGGAAAAAAGAAGAAAAAGCTACTTTGCATGTCCTTGAAATCACAAAATAGATAGCCACCAAGTCTGTCTAAGGTCTAAGTAAGCTTCAAACTGGCCATGGCCAATCAGTCCCACTCAAACTGATTTTTATCAGATTTCCTTTTACTTTCTACCTTGGAGAGGGAGGAAGTATCCAAGAGCTAAATTCGTGACTTGGCAAATGCACCAATAAAAATCTTTTATATCTGTAGATTCGTTGAATTTTTCTGCACCAGTTATTTGCCATTTGCCTCCTCTTTTCACTTTAATTTATTCTGCTGAGTCCCTCAATCACAACTGCAAACGCAGTAGAAAAATCAATAGGCTTTCCTTGTGAAGACAGTTTCTGTCTCAGTGAAACAGACTCAGAGCCTTCATATTTCATTTTTCTCATTGTAATTCATATCTCTACTTATCAAATGTTAGTATGCTCAAAAGACAGAAGATTAATTCCAAAGCTTCTTAAATTGTATGCAATATTGTGCTTTGAAATTTAGGCTTCTGATTTAATTTCCCATATTTAAATTGCCATTGTCCTAGGCACAACCTGTCAGGCTTCTCTGACAGTTTCTAGAATCTGTGCCATAGCAAAACAGCAGGTAAAGGGGGCAGAAGCTATTGGACATGTCTATACCAGTTTCAGACCTGGATGTTCCAGGGTCAGGTTCACAGTCAAGACACACGTTTCAGGAACCCCAGAGGAGACCCCAACAGCTTGGAAATGTTGACCTTCTGGGCTCTCAACTTCACTTGTAAGTTTCTCCTTTTCTTTCCTGGATCCAATCCTCCACCTTGATTCCAGTCATCTCCAAATAGTTACATTCCATGGTATAGGTATCTTCCTCCCTCTTCTAGTTTTCCTTTATGTGTTATTTTTGAATGTAAACCCTTTAGGGCAACAATTATATCCCCAGCGCTTAGCATAGTTCCTAAACATATTAAGTACTTAATAAATTCTAAGTATTGATTTATCTAACTTTTTAATTTATTCATTATGTCTGTTGATTTATTGGCTAATCATTGAGTTCTCAGGGATGTATCCAAGGAAGGAAATGACTTGTTGGTTCATATAGACCATGGCAGGAACTGGGTTAGATGAAGATAAGATTAAAGGAAGCAATATAGATCAAAGGTCAAGAAAACATTAACCCACATATAATGAGTTTTTTAGAGGTGCCTGAGTTCATCCTGTTTATTGGATAGTCTGAGTTTTTGTAATAATAATTCAAGGCTCAATAAAATTTAGTTTACTAAAACTAAAAAGTTTAGCATTATTTTTGCCCCAGGTTTCTTGCTTGATAATAATTGGATGAATGCAAACAAAAAATAGTATTCAATTTACACAGATCATTTTGAACTACATCCCCCAAATTACTTAGGGAAGAAAGGAGATAAAAATAAATGCTAGATATCAACAAAAATTCTGCCATTTTTAGGACACCAATCATTTCCCAGTTTGTAATTTTTTTTTTCTCCTAAGCTTGAACACTATTTCCTACTTTGAAGATTCTAGTGTGCTCTCATGTTGGATTTCAATTAAATAATTTCTGAGTTTGTATGCGAAGTAACAGATTGACATTCAGTAGAGAACTTTAGTAATCTTCACACTTGGTAACCTTATGGTAAAGCCCTACAGAAAGCTTTTCTAGTTATATTAAAATGTTATTTTTAGCATCAGGCATGTGGAACTGGAAAGACATTTATTCTAAACTGAGAAAGACTTATAATAAAATTTCACATAGGTGAGAATAAAGATTCTCTGAAACACAGCTGCATGAACCCTGTCCAGCAAGTTAAAAAAAGACAGTGCAGCCAAACTCCTAAGTGGATTTTATAGGGTGTGACATCACTAGAGACAAGGGCAGAGCTAGTGAATTTAAAAGAGGCTAGATTTAGAATGGGGGATTGGGTTCAAATCCTGGTTCTGATATTTACTATTGTAGTGGAAAATCTTCAGGTATCCCTCTTTAGGGACTCCCATATACTCTAAGGACTGACTTTGCAAGGATGTCACACCCAGAAGTTTGCTACAAACAGGGTGATGGAGAGACCTACTAGAACTCCAGAACAAAGCAAGTGGTTCTGCTTCATAGGGCACTGTTACTTTACATGCTGTGATTTGACAAATTCTTGATGGATTGATGTTCTCGACTTATACTGTCTGTACCATACTAAGGATTATACTAGTCTGCCTGACCCCTTGATGTCTGTCCTTGCCTATGTTCTGATGCCCATACTTGCCTGTCATGTTTGTGTTCATAACCCACTATAGAGGTCCAGCTCTATATTAACAGGGGTTTGAATGGTGTTTGGATGGTGTCAGATGAATAAGGATGAAATAGAATGATTGAGAACAGTTAGGCTAATGGTTAGCTCAGGACTGCCCTGACAGGCATTGAGCTTGGGATTTATTATATACACTTTTCAAGAGCAGTTTCTTACAAAGCACAATTGAGTTCACAGCTGTACAGACACCCAAGGTTACAGAGTTTCATCATGATTGACATATGGCTTACAAAAATTTTCTGTCATGAAGATTATGCCCAGATGAGACAACGCCCAAGGTCAAAAAATGAGTCTCACTATCTAAATGCTATTTTAGTAAAAAAGCTTCCATACTTCAAAAGCTCTCTTAAAGAATGAGCCTTTAAGATGTGGGGTATATTTAGTCATTGGAAAGTACCTAAGTGAGGGTGGAATTTGTCTGGCCTGCCATGCCTTGTATAAGAATGAACAGAGCCAGTCACCAGTGTTAATGAGAGAAGGGAGAGAGAGAGAGAGTCTATGAGGTGAGACTTTTTTCTAGCTCTCCCCTCCTTGCTGAGACTTTGAGGGGGTGTCACCCCTAAACTGGGTGACCTGGATGGTCATGCCACCCCACAGGAGTTAGGGGTGAGGCTTTCCTATAAGAGGAGGTATGGGGGACCCCAATCAGATTCCGAAAGAGAGCGGGGTTCATGCAAGCCTCCCCCGAGGTCAGTAAACTTCACAGCAGGTGGTCTGGCCCCAAGATGGAGGCAACCAGACCAAGCTGTGATTCTCCTCCCCCTTGTCTCTCAGGCACTCTGGAACATTATCTGACTAACGAATGGCTTTTATTAATTATAATTCAGGGGTTCGGGAAAGGAGTGAAAAGCAGAGGGATTTGGGGTGCCTTCTTTTCTATTTCTATGGGGTCTGTCACTCAGGTGAGAACCTTTGGGGTTCTTGCTCTCAAGTGTCTCCCCTCGACACTTCTTCAGTTTCTATTTCTATCCTTTTCTATAATTGCAAAATCAAACTGGAAAGGGTCTCTCAGCAAGGTTGGGTAATGGGCGAAGGAGCCTAAGAGATGGCTCCCAAAATGGAGTCCAGAAACTTAGCTGTCTCATTGGTTGAAGTCTTGTTGGGTGAGAAGCTATGGGATGCCTTTGACCAGGGAATCGGGGTATTAATGTCCAAAGAAAGATCCTCAGGAAACCCTCAGGATTGGATTCAAGCTGAGATGTTCTCCTCCTCCCTCTCTCAGTCCTCTACTGGAACCTCTTCTGGAGAATTCCCAGAATCTTCTCTGGTCCCAACTGTCTATAACTGTCGCCAACAGCCTTCTTCTGGCTCTTTTTGTCCCATCCCCCATCCTTACACTTGTCCTTGGGATGTCTGGAATAGGACAAAAGATACAGAGCAGCTTCTGCTAATTTTTGCCCTTTTTTGGCTTGGGGAAAATTGTTAATTCCTTAATTGCTGGTTTACTATATGGTACTTAGAGACTTTCTATAAAACTTGAGGCTATCCTATAAAATTAGATTATAATGCTTTCCAATAAGAAAAAGTGTTGATCATAAAAGGAGTCCCAAAAAAGGGTTCAGATTTTTATCTCAGATAAGCCATTCTATCTATGTCCTGACTTATAGGGCAGAAAAACCAAGCGTAGGGCTTTCCAAACTACATTGATCTTGATGGGGTCCAGATAAAAACTCTATCTAAGGACCGTATCTCTCTGAGTGGCTTCCAACAACCCATGGAAACCATTGTGTATGTATCATGTAACCTATAGAAACCCTCCTTGATTGATTGTGTGTTAAATAGCCAGAGCTCCAAAGCTTGGGACCCAGAACTTTGAGGAAAGACCCCATCTGGGACTGTGGGTAATAAATCTCCTTCCTTCTTTACTCTAAGTGACTTATGGTTTCCTCTCACCTGGCTAAACAGAAAATTCTGTAACACTATTACTATGACCCACAGGAATATCTCGTCACATCTCTGCGTACACTTCAGTTTCCTCAACTACAAAATGAGGGTATTTAGACAGATAAGGTTCCTTCTTGTTCTAAATCAGAAGGACTCTTCTAGCTACCTGAGTTGTCCCATGCATGCTAAGCCACAAGGAAAATATTCAATATCCTCTGGGGTAGTTCAAACCTGTGGGACTTCTTAATTTTCTGTATTAAGATATATATGATGCCTGAGATATTACCATGTACATACACACTCGGAGATCTAGTGACTTCCTGAGGGTCTGAGAGCCAGTTTGTGATAGGTGGGACTTGAGGTCAGGTCCTCTTGGTTTCTACTAATATATGGTCTCTCTTCATTTCACTATCTTGTAAAATATAACTCCATTTCTCTCTGGCTTGCCCCCTTTATTTTTGTTTCCATTTCTGCCTCCCTTCTGAATTACTTCAAAGTCAATCTGCATTTAGGCAAAACTACAAGGAAGAAGGAAAAGAAGGAAGGAGGGAAAGAAGGAAGAAAAGACATTAACTAAGCACTTACTATGTCTAATAAAAATCTTTAGTGGTAGCAAGGACTTTAAGAAATCATTTAAAACAATTATTGATAACATTATACCACCAGTAATCTTGTAGTGGGTAGAAACATGTAAGAGAGACAGGAAGAAATGCAAAACAAGGAAACTATTTTTGGAGCTCATCTCTCTACCTTGTCCTTTTGATACTTCACTAAATCAGAGGTTCTTAGCCTGGCATCCCTAAGCTTGTTTTTATATATACTTGTGTACTGAAAAAAGGAGGAAAAAACCCAATAGTGGGTTACTATTGGGGTTTGGAGAAAAGAATAATGATTGTAGTGGGATCCATACCGAAATAAACACAAATGGGAATCACAAACATATGACTCAAGGAAGTGGGAATGGAGTAATGACATTTAAGTCTGTTACACAGTATACCAGCCTCCAGTCTAAGGAGATTACTATATTAATTTATCTACTTAGCCTAAGGGTTTGTAAAGGAATAAGTTGATGAGGCAAATAAACAAAACAGTTATTTATTAGGGAATAAAGTGAGTAGGGAGGTGGGAACAGGACTCCTTGGCTAAACAGGGATTAAAAAACAAAGGAATGGACTCCTACACTAAAACCTACTGCTATTTATAGATAAATAAACTGGATGGGTAGTTTAAGTCTCACTCCTGGCTCCTTGTCCCTCCAGTGGTGATCTCAGGTGTCCCAGGATCCCAGATGACTCTCAGCCAATAAATCCCCAAATCTTCCAGTCAAGAGCTGGACCAATAATGGAAGTCCACCTTCCAAACTGCAAAACCAAGCTCCTGGCCACATGGTAGATAGTTTCTTCTTGATGGTACCTGAGGAGTACAAACACAGGCTTCATCTCCATTGGCAGCAACCAACAGACTCAGAACTTTGAGTCTCACATGCAAAGTTCTAAGGCTCCCAAAATGTTCTGCTCATGCCATCCTGCTTTGCAAAACTTTTTCTCACTATACTTAAATCTTCCTACTTATCCCATTTCCTTATTACAGTACACACACACATATATACATATATAAACTCTATTTCTATATAATTGTTTTCCTTTGTATTCCTATGTGTTTTATACATTTAAAAAGAGGTCCATAGGCTTCACTAGGTTGTCAAAGGGGTCCATGATACAAAAAAGGTTAAGAATCCTTGTCTTATTTGATTCACCTAGAAAACAAAATAATTTCATATTCATGACTTCACATGCTCTTTTGGTATATTTACTAAATGAAATCCTCAGGATATTTTGCAGAGATGAAAACTAATTGTTAAGATATGTCAGAATTTAAAAGATATTTCTAAACTCAAGTCAGATTAAGACAGGCCAAGGAGTTCAAATTCAGCAATAGAAATGTGGTTCAAAGGGCAAACTCTAATGAAACTTGAAGAAGTTTGCTTTCAGAGGATTGAAATGTGATAGTTATTTTAGCCACAGTAACTCACAGCACTAAGATCACCATTAGAAAGAATACCTTGCTCTGGTAAAAACCTAGATATTTTGAAATATTCAAGTAACTTATGACATATAATGAAGTTAAAATGACTAATTCCTTCAGTGTTTTGAAGAGTTGTTTACAATTTATAATAGAGTTTTAATTTACAATTTAAAGTAGAGTTTTTACATATAGTTTTATATACTATTTAATTTATTATTTTATATTTATAACTTATATTTATACTTTATTTTTTAATAATATATTTGTATAATAGAATTTTGAAGAGTTGTTTACAATTTATAATAGAGTTTTAATTACTGGTTAGACATAATTTAGTTGATAGCAATTCTTCTTATAAAAATATAATTTGACTGCCTTTTATTACCGAAAAATTTTCCTTGAAAGACATACTTTGCCAAAAATACAGGTAAATTTGTTTGTAGTAAGAATTAGAAACAAGATTTGGATAGTCAAAATTTTACATGAATACTTTTTTTTTTTTTAAACCTTACCTTCCATCTTAGAATCAATACTATGTTCCAAGGCAGAAGACTAGTAAAGGCTAGGCCCCTGATGGCGAACCTTCAATGACATGCATGTCAGCACTGACATACATAGCCATTTTCAATGTCATGGGGCTGCATGCCAAGAATGAAACATTTGTTGTAATGTAGTGTAGATACTCTATGCCGGAGGTCTGTAGGCCAAAAGAACAGAACTCTGGCACAGAGTATCTAGTTCTGGGATATCCAGGCTTTTAGGGGACCTTTGACTTCACTTCTTCTGGCTGGCAGAGCAGGGAGCAGTGGAATGCTGAGGGGGACGCATCTCTGGGGGCCCTGTGATCACCATTGCCCTCAATCACATAACCACAGCAACCAACAACAAATCTACTGTTCTGGGGTGTTGTGGATTTCTAATTGACCATCATTACTGAGATAAGTGGGGGGGAGGTTGGGAGAGGCGAGGGCCTGTGCTATGGGTGCCGTTTCCTGCCATTAGAAACAGCGGCAGCCATCTTAATTTACATAAGGAACACCATCTTGCAGTATAGTGCAGACTCCATTTCACCACTATTACTGTTGTGCATCCTTATTAACCCCTATTTCTGCTTATTAACCCTGCCCTTTCCTAAAAGACAGTTACATGTGCTATCTTGTGGTCCGTTAGGCTAGTTAACCCCTAATTGCTTGCAGGGCTAACAGGCTATCTATAATTCTATCTTCTGTCACTGCCTCCCTGATGGAGAACCCAAAAAATAAAAAACCAAGGTTAAATAAGGGAAGTGGTAGTAGCAGTAGCTGACCCTTTCAAGAGACGTGAACTGAGATGTATGGCATTATAGAAAAAAATGGCAGATCATTTGGCGTTCTATGTACTGAAACAGTAGTAAGCAGAACATGGAATATAAATAGACATATTGAAACTAATCATTTCCAGCTCTTGAAAAAAAGTGAGGATGAAAGGAAGGAATACATTTCTAGGCAGCTATACATTTATAGGAGCCAATCTAATTCCATCCTTAAATTTGTAAAAGGCTCGACAAATTTAACATCTACAAGTTTGAGCATTGCTCACTCCATAGCTCAGCATGGAAAAGCACTCAGCAAGGAAGAATTTATTAAGGAAACTCTCCTAAGATGTGTACCAGTTCTATTTCACGATATGCTGAATAAAGATGTGATTATTAAGAGAATATATGAGTTACCACTCAGTAGAAATATCATAAAAGATCAAAGAATGAGACTGAACACAAACGTACAACATCAATTAAAGAGAGACACAAGTAATTGTAAATATTTTTCGATGTCTCTAGATGAAACTACTGATGTCACATCACATGCTCAGCTGGCAATTATTGGTTGATATTCTGATGGTCTCATAATGAGAGAAGAGTTGATAAAGTTCCTATCAGTGCCAACAAGTACATCAGGAAGCAAAATATATAAGGTTGTTATACAAACATTCTGTGACCTGAGCATTGATATCTCTAAAGTTGTGTCAGTGACAACAGATGGGGCACCAAACATGGTGGGGAAAAAAAGTCGGATTTGTCAAGTTGTTTACAGAAGCTATTGGACATCTGATTGTGCCTTGTCAATGTATTATCCAACAGGAGGCTTTATGTGCCAAGGTAGAATTCACCAACTTAAACGACTTAATGTCAGTATTACAAAAATAATTAATTTAATAGCTGCTTGCCCCCTTCACAAGTGAGAATTTTCTGCACTTTTACTGGAGGTTGATTCCACCTACAGTGGACTGCTGATGTACAATAATGTAAGATGACTGAGCCGAGGCAAAGTTCAAGTTTTGTGGAGTGTTTTGAAGAAATTAAGGTATTTCTTGAGGATAAGGATCTGAGAAACTTTTCTCATCTCAATGATTATAAGTGGGTCAACACCTTGATGTTTTTTACAGATCTCTCTGTTCATATTAATGACCTGAATTTAAAGTTATAAGGTTTTGGCAAAAATATTGACATTATGTTTGGATACATAAAAGCTTTTGAAAGTAAACTTAAAATTTTCAAGCAAGATGTAGAAACTAAAACTATATTTTCCTCAAGTAACAAAGTATTTTGAGAAGGCCAGTGCAGCTGTGCAAAATGAAATAAAACCCTTGCATATAAAGTACCAGTATGTTTTATTCTCATTACCTGACCAGTTCAGTGATAGATTTAATCAATTTAGAAGGCTAGAACAGACCATGAAAATAATTAAGTATCCTGACATAGTAGTCACAGTAGTTTGGAATTAAATGGTTTCCAATGGATGCAAATTGATGATTTGGAGATGCAACTTGCAAAATTTCAAGACAGCATCTGGGCTCAGGTGTTTGTCAACTTGAAGTCAAAGCTTGAGAATCTGGAAAGGTGCTGCTTGGAGAATCAAGAGGAGTAACTCTATGAACAGGAAATTTGGAGTGTCCGGAACCAATTACCAGACACTTTTGGTTCCCTGAAAAATATAGTGATGACGTTACATACAATTTTTCCTTCTATATGCTTTTGTGAGACCTTATTCTCAGCATTAAATAATATCAAAACCAACAAAAGAAACAGATTGACAGATGAAGTTAGTAGCACTTGCTTGGGCTTGAAGTGTACAAAATACCAACCTTCAATTGAAGATTTAGCAGCTAAATGAATTTTCATTAGCCAATGAAATTCAGCAACAAGAAAGTCACTAATAGTCAGGTTAGTTAAAGAATTTCTCCTCCCCCTCACTTATCTTAGTTCTGTGATAATTAGATTAAGTCTACACTGACCATCTTTAGATTTAATCACCAAAGATGAGAGCACCTTCCAATTCTGGGAGGTCCTAACCCAGGTGTGCTAGAGTGAGTAAGGAATCAGAATCAACCTACAGTCCCCTACGCTTTCTATGAGAATCATCTATTGTGATTAGACAGGCAGGCTAGGGGAAGGCACTGGAAGTGACTCATACGTGACCCCTTTAAAAGAGGGAGTTGAGTGAATGAGGGGTCTTCTGGTTTGGTGAAGGGGACCTGAGGGAGCTTTGCTGGTCCATGACGGAGACTGTTCCAGGTGGTGAGTTTAAAGACTGAATCTTTCTGAACTTCTATTAAGAAACTTCTTTTTATAGACTCTGTGAATGAAGTTTGCTTCATTTACCTCCAGACCTCAGGCCCTTTAACCCTCAGCTGAGGGTTAAGATCTACCTGGACTAATCAGTGGGATAGATTCTTATCTCCGTACTTCCTTTCTCTCTTCTTATGTAAATAAATTTCCATAAAAGTCAATTTTGATTTGATATTATTCTTAATTGAGGATTGATAATAGTTCAATCCTCTGGTGACCATCTTTAATATATTGAACCCATAAAACCCCTTTTTCACCCTTACATGTTCATAGCACCCCACACAAGTTAAATAATATTAAGACCAACAAAAGAAACCGACTGACAGATGAACAAAGAAGTCACGAAGCAGATAAGTTAAATAATTAGTTTTTGGTTTATTAAATGCAGTTATATATTAAAATTATACAATTTTGTTATTTAAACTATAAATATCATGAAGTTATATTGTTTTTTTCTCGAAGTGACACACCACCAAGTTATGCTCAGTTTTTTGGTGAATTTCGACACACCTAGCTCAAAAGGTTGCCCATCACTGGGCTAGGCAATGGGGGCTAAGCAACCCGCCCAGGGTTACAGAGATAGGAAGTGTCTGAAGCCAGATTTGAAGCTAGGACTTCCCATCTCTAGGCCTGGCTCTCAATTCATTGAACCACACGGCTGGCCTCAAAACCTATAAGATATTAAAAGAACCAAAGGAAATCTTTGGCTAGACATTAGTCACTTATCATCCTTATCCCTGCAAGAGGGAACCCTGAATCTCCTCTCTACTTGAACTCTCTTCCCAAAGGTGCTATATATGTATGTGTGTATAGTATAACATTAAATATATATGGAAATAAACATATATATTTAAATATACAGAGAAATATGTAGAAATAAAATATATAAGTATATATCTAAATATAGGTGTATACTTACATTTAAATTAACACATTTAAATTTATGCTAAATATAATTAAATAATATTGATATATGTTACATAATTACATAATCTACAAATTCAATTACATATTTAAATATGTATACATATATATAAACATTAAATACACATACACACATATAGTTTCTGCCAAAAAGGCCCATCTTTTAAATACCAATGTTCTCCTGGTACTATAGTATGGCTTTAAATTATGGGATAAAGAATTTATTTATATTTAATTAATGTTTATTAATAATTCATAATTTATAAATAATCATATCACAAGCCCAGAAGAATCAAAATTTCAAGCACTCTCAAGTCAATGGAAAGATACATGGTGGGCATAAATAGCATGTTATCATTGTGTAAAGTGCTCAGTAATCCTTGATCATTAAGAGCAAATTTAATGAGAAAATAAGGTGGTAAGATCACATAGCAAGAATGAGAGTTAAAAGATGAACTGGCCAATGCTACCCTGATTCCCTCAGGATATTAAAAGGACTTTATTTATTATTAATAAAAATATTAAAAGTAAGGGCTCTGGTTATTGGTGGTCCTTCTATGAAGAATTTATGAAAAGACAAGGACAAGAATCATTGAGGATGAGAATTTATGGAAATAATCATGATCAACAGTAGAGGGAATTAGAAATAATGACTACCAAAAGTATTACCATAGTACTCTTGAAAAACCTTCTGAATCATCAGAGGATAATGTGTTTAGCACAGTCTTACTGTTAAATGTACTATATGATGTCCTATTTTTAAAAATTTGACAATTGGTTTACTATCTTTATGATATATGGTGATTGTATAGAATAAGTTAAATTTCTATTTGCTTTGTGCCAGGCACTGTGATAAGTACTAGAGAGACAAATACAAGCAGGAAGAAATTGTTACAATTAAAATTATCTCAAGAGACTGATTTTTTTGGGGAAAAAATGTTTATTGATTATATCAGGTTTATTGGTTAGACCAGCTTCATAACCGACAAAGTAAGACAGGTCTCCGTGGCTCTTTTTGGACCAGGACCATCTTAAGCTAGGCAGCTCAATAAATAGATTTTTAGGACCTCATTATTTAGCTCCTCCCTTGAACATCCCAAGACATCTTTCATTGGTAATAGCTAATTAAGAGGCGTTCCATCAACTTATCAACCCCTCCCCATCTCCACAGGAGACTGGTCACATACATAAGGAAAAAACCCTTATGGCCTTCAAATTATGTTAATAGGGAAGACATTAATTGGGATCCCCAAGGACAAAGAAAATTTAAAAAGCATCAGACTAAATGGTAATTTAAAATCCAATAAAACTATTTTAAGGAACGCTGCTTTACTAAACCTATTCCTTAAGAAGATATAGTTTTAAAAATTCAAAATAATAATGTATTTATCCCTGTCTCCTAGCTTCCTTCAATTCTCCTTTAAATGCTTACCTACCTCAAGAAGCCTCTCCCAGTTCTCCTTGATCTTAGTACCTTCCCTCTGAAGCTACCTACCATTTATTTCATATATATCTTATTTCTAGATAGTTGTTTATTCTTGCATTGATCACAAATCAAACCAGGCATCTCTGAGAATTTTACCACTGAACCACCATTCCAAGAAGACTAGCACTTCTAGTGTGAGAGACCTCTAACACTTGATAAGTTTGTAACCTCTAAGTGTCCCCAGGCAACTCTCTGGGACTTACATTTTAAAAAAGAGTTATTGATGTGCATAGAGGGAAGGAATTTCTACAATGGAAGATTCTCTATACTGGTGAAATCACAGGTCTAGATATCCTTTCCCTCAAAAAAAGTGTCTACTACACAAGGTGTATATAAATACCATCAATCTTTGCCTGATCACCAACTGATTAATATGAACTACATTCCCACTATAAATAAAATCTTTTAGAAAGAAATATTCTAAGAGAATGGAAAAGATAATTAACAGTATAAGACATCACAATAGAAAGCAGTTGCAACAAAGTGGAGAGTGTAAGAAGAACTTGGAGAGATAAGTAAAAGAAGTGGAACCAGAAATACATTAGAAAAATATATGCTCCATCACATAGTGCAATAGGGATATGATTAGGGTTTTGATGTTAAAGGATCACTCTACTGCAAATATGAATAACATAGAAATAGGTTTTGAACAATGATACATGTATAACCAATGGAACTGCTTGTTGGCTTTGAGAGGGAGGAGGAGAGAGCTGGGGAAGGGAAAATTATGAATCATGTAACTTTAGAAAAATATTCTAGATAAAAACTAAAAAAAATGAAATTTAAAAAAGTTCTTTCTACATGTAATTGAAAAGAATGAATTTTTTAAAAATAAATTTTTTAAATCTAAAAATAAATAAATGACTTACTTGGTAGAGGTGATTCAATGAAGCATAGCTGAAAGGGATAAAGGCAAGGGGCCAAATAGATGGTGGCTATAAGTCAAATGATATTAGATACAAATGATATTAGACACAAGAACATCAATAATAATATAGTTAATATTTTTGTTGTTTAGTCATATCTGACTGTGATTTTATTTGGGATTTTCTTTACAAAGATACTGAAGTGGTTTACCATTCCTTCTCCAGAGCACTTTATAGATAAGAAAACTGAGGCAAATAGAGTTAAATAACTTGACTAAGGACACACAGCTACCCAGTATCTAAGCCCAGATTTGAATTCAGGAATCAGTCTTCTTTATTTCAGGCCCAGGATTCTATCCACTGCACCACCTAGTGCTGTAGTGAGGTACTGTACTAAATATTTTACAATTATTATCCCCTTTGATCTTCTCAACAACTCTGGGAGTTAATGAGTAAAGTTCTATTGTTACCCCCATTTTACAGATGAGAAAACAAGGGTTAAGTGATTTGGAGTTATGCAACTAATAAGTGTCTGAGGCCAGATTTGAAGTCAGACTCCAGTCCCCACACTCTGTCTACTATACCACCTTGCTGCCCCCAATAACAGAGAATGGGAATCTGGGACTATCTAGTCAAGAGGTAGTCACTGAGGAGGGATTGGCAACCACAACCATCTACCTGAAAGTCTGACAGAGGAACAAAAAGGTTGGCCAATACTCATAGCACCCTTTGTTGTGGTGTGGAGAGGCTGTTGCTATTGCTGCCGAGGGCAGCTAGGTAGCACAGTGGATAGATTACCGGGCATGAATTCAGGAAGACTCATCTCCATGAGTTCAAATCTGGCCTCAAACACTTAGCTGCGTGATCCAGGGAAAGTCACTTAATCCTGTTTGCCTCAATTTCCTCATCTGTAAAAGGAGCTGAAGAAGGAAATAGCAAACCACTCTAGTATCTTTGCCAAAAACAAAACAAAGGAACAACAAAAATTCAAATGGGGTCATGAAGAGGCAGATACAAATTAAAATAAATGAACCACAAAAATCATTGCTGAGGTCTCGAACACAAGCCCAAAGTATATGGGGGCAAGTATACAACATAGAGACATTGGCCAATAATCCCTCTTCACCAGAGTGACACAGTAAAGACCAAATGAGAAAGAGATGAGAGCAATAGAGTCAACGAAAACTTTGTCACTGAAGGATCCTTGGAAAGGAGAGGTCTAATTGAGAGTCTGAAGCATTTGTTTTTTAATGCTGTAAAAAAGAGACTTCAGGATATCTCTAAAAAGCAAACAATATCTCTGACAAGTCAACCCAGGAAAATCCTTTTTCTTAACAGTTAGAATGCAACATGCAGAACTAATCTTAGCTGACAAGGGAAATACAGGAGGGAAAGAGGGAAAGCTTTTTCTCCAATATATTCCTAATTACCAAGGAAAGACTTAGTTACAAAATTGTATTCACAGCAAACTTGGGATGGTATTGAATGTATAAATGATGGGTGACTGCCCAAAAAGTCAGGAACCCTCACAGTGTGGTCCAGAGACTACTAGTGGTTTGCCAGCATCTTCTAGGTGGCCCATTGGCTGGACTTCTAGGGTTATTGGTAATCATAAAATAGTCTATATTTTTTCTAGAATTAAAATTTTATTTATGCTAACTAATAAAAATTAGATTTCAATTTCATTGGTATTTCATTAATGACACCAGGCTAGAGTCAGGAAGACTTGACTTGATAGTCAATCTAATCAAGTCATCTACTTTGTTTGCTCCAGTTTCTTCAGCTATTAAATGGGAATAATAAGAGACAGCACCTACTTTACAGAGCTGTTGTGAGGATCAAATGAGATAGTGATTGTTAAAAACATACACTACACACACCACACACAGACACACACAGACACACACACACACACACACACACACACACATTGTGGGGGCAGCTGGATGGTTCAGTGGGTTGAGAGCTAAGCCCAGAGACGAGAGGTCCTGGGTTCAAATCTGACCTCAGACAACTGTATAACCCTGGGCAAGTCATTTAACTCCCATTGCCTAGCCCTTACCACTCTTCTGTCTTAGAACCAATACAAGATATTGATTCTAAGATGTAAGGAAAGGATTTAAAAAAAACCAAAAACACAGCATATAGCAAGTGCTACATAAAAAGTTATGCCTTCCTCTTTACTTCTTGCCATTCATTCTAGTAAGAGATTTTGTGGTTTTGTTTTTGTTTTTTTGATGGCAAGCTGGAGTAGGTGTTCTAAGTGGTCTACAGAGCTCTTCTCAAAGGATCCTGAAACCCCCAAAACTTTGAGACCCAATACTGAATGTACTACATGCAAAGAAGGAGGCAAGTGGAGTGGGGTGACCAGTCCTCAAGATTCTTGATTGTCCAGTAGAAATCCCTGCATCTTCTGGCGGCCACATTTATGTGAATGCCATATAATCTTCATGTTTGAAATCAGGAGTAATATTCTAGGTTTTCTCTTTTCCAAAATGGCGTATTTGGGAGTAATAAGATTCTGAGCAAATCTATGTCAAGATTACCAACATTTACAAGAAAGATAGTCCAGTCTGCTCACATCCAACATGCCTTCCTCTCTTTTCCACTCAAAAGAGACTGGAATTGGCTGTTGCTTTTGAAAATATGTAGAGTAGCAGGTTTGCCTCAGGCAGAATTTACAAGATAATTCTAGATTAATGATCTGAAAGAAAAGAGCATTAACTGTGGGGTGTGTGGACAGGCTGCTTTGTCCATAGCTTGTATATCAAAGAATAGCCCAGATGTTCTCTCCCTTAGCTTCTCAAAATAATCTGTGGTTTGTGACAGCAAAGAGAGAGGGAAGAACCCCCAGCCTGGAATATAGCTAATGATACTGAGTATATATGCAGATTCCAGTACCTCTCCACAAAAGAAATCTTAGCATCTGGGGACAATGAGAACAAGTTCTGTCAACTGTGAAATATTATTTCCTCCCAGGAGTCTCTGCATGAGAAGAGACAGTATCTGGAGATGAGGGGAAATGGTGGAAGGGGATGCAACACAAATGGATCCAGAGTTTAGCATAAGAGCCCTATGAGTGCATCTTTGTCAAAATGATCTTATGGTTTAATCTTTTCCCTCAATATAAATGTTTTAATCCATAGGATAAATCAGCCAATTGAACTTGGGTTTAACCTTGATGGTTTTTAAGAAGAGATAGAGTGATATAGTGGGAAAAGTGCTAGGTGTTCTGTCAAGACGTGTAGGTTCAAATCCTGACTTTGACATTTAGTGTGTAATTATCATCAATTTGTGTCTTTTTGATTCTCAATTTTCTTATTTATAAAATGGTGATAATAGCACTACTATGGGCAAGTAGATGGCTCAGTGTATATATACAGTACTGGGTATGGAGTCAGGAAGACCTCATTTCAATTCTGACTTCAGACACTAGTTGTATGACCTTGGGCAAGTCACCTTCTGTTTACCTTAATCCACTGGAAAAGGAAATGGCAAACCACTCTAGTATCATTGCCAAGAAAACCCCCTGGACAGTATGGTCTACCGGGTCACAAAGAGATGGACACAACATTACAAAAACAAGTGCCTATTCTATCTAATACATAGGGTTATTGTAATAAAAGTGCATTGTTGTTGTTTTTCAGAGTTCTATACAATGATTTTGTAATTTAGTCCATCTGATATCCGATTTATGAATCCTTCTAATATATGGAGTTCTTAATTTGGGATTCATGTTTCCCTCCAAGAGGTCTGTGGGTAGATTTGAGAGAATATCTGAGCTTTGTTAAGAAACAATTACCTTATTTTCAGTAACCTCTAATTGAAATTTAACATTTCTCATCAAATATGTATTTTTCAAAAAATTATTTCAGGGGGCAGCTGAATGGTTCAGTGGATTAAAAGCCAGGCCTAGAGATGGGAGGTCCTAGGTTCAAATCCGACCTCAGACACTTCCCAGCTGTGTGACCCTGGGCAAGTCACTTAACCCCCATTGCCTAGCCCTTACCACTCTTCTACCTTAGAACCAATACACAGTATTGGCTCCAAGACAGAAGGTATGGGTTTTTTTTTTTTAATTATTTTAGAAGGTGTCCATAAGTTTCTTGGCCTGCCCAAGGTCACCTGACATAAAAAAATGTTTAAGAACTCCTTCTCTAATCTCATTCCATCCTGTATTTCCTGCAATATGAGAATCAGCAATCTCCTTCTTACTTTGTGAATATGGTTAACTTTCAGAGTTGGGGGCAAGGGGAGATCTGAACCCATGATTTTATTTGTGTAAGGAAGTTTGGAAACTCCCTGTACCAATTCAGATTAATAACCATTTTTCAACTTAAAGTCTTAAAGATTGTCCAGGGGATCAAGAGTTTAAGTGATTTGTCCACGGGTATAATGCTGATGAATGTCAGAGGGGGAGATTGAATGGAGGTCTTCTTCATTTCAAGGCCCTATATCCATCCACTGCACCATACGGCCTCTTTCAATAATAAATGTAAGGAGCAAAAAAGCAAGATGACAGAAATCAACAGTTATTGTAAAATTGCATTACTGGTTTTTTGTTCTTTCTTATCAGTAGTGGTATTTTGTCATCTATCATATACTGGCAAATACATCTTTTCTATAAAAAACAAAAGACTTCTTCAGAGCAAACTCGATAAGTAGCAATAGCATATTTGATAGCTATAAATAATTCTCTTCATCCAAAGTACATAGAAAATGTTATTAATGGAAAACTTTTTGTGCGGACTGTAAAAAGACCCATTACATCTTATTGTCAGCATTTTGATAACTACAGGCCTTCGTAGAACACAAAGAAATAGAGATTGCAGTTTAACATTTGCAAAGGCAATGAATACAGATGATGGAACCTCATTTGCTGGGAAAAGAGACTTAAAATTGTTTCACACAGTGATTTCTCCCAATGATATCATCTCCATTTACTTCTCCGCTACCTAATAGGCAAGGTAGATGATGGGTCTTTTGTTTGTCAAAATTTCATGGTCTCAGGGCCAATCACAAAAAATGAGTTGAAAATCAGGTCAACTTCTGATTCAGATTTTTTTCTCTGTCTCTCTCTGTTTTGTCTCTTTTCTATTGCTGATTCTCTGGATCTCTGTCTGCCTCTTTCTCTGTCTATTTCTCTGGCTGTCTCTATAGCTGTCTATTTATCTATCTTGTCTGTCTCTTTTTTGGATTAAAGCATTTTCATATTTTCTCCCTATTACACCAGTACTACCCACACCCAACCTTAATGCTTTCCCACTCATTACATATGCACACTAGTAACTCTTGGAACCATTCATTAAAATCAATCAAGGAAATATTTATTGAGCATCTCAGCACAGCATGAACTATATAGTAGTTGGGATATGGAAACAAAAATGTCCTTGACATTAAAGAGCTCCTGGTCATAGCCCTCATGGTGTTGAAAAGATCTGGGTCAGAAGGTTCAGAGGCTGCTGATTTTAATATATTTACCCTAATGTCCTCATCCTTTAGCCAGCCCCAATTCTTGATTGTTCAGGTGTAAATAGGACTAAATTATTTCTTAACTCCCTTCCAACTCTGTGATTCTCTGATTTTATAGTTGGGAAAGTTGTCTAGTAGCTGGTAAATGATTCTCATTCACTTTTTGTGAAGGGGGAGGTAAAAATACTATCTATTATTCCCCCACCTCTTTTTGGCATTCTTCCTTCTCTCAAATTGAAAATCAATCTTTTCAACACTGTGTTACCTTCATTATACAATTCTTTTCGGTGCACTAGTGTGGTTTGACCATCCTTCCAGACTACTTTGTAAATGAAATACCATTTTGTCTTCACATAGCATCCAGGTTCTAATGTGTTAGACTCTGTTTTCATTACTATTTGTTATACAGAAGCATTGGTTAACCTGTTGAATTTGGCATCTATTTGTCATTCTGTTTTGTTTGCTTTCTATAAATGATCTTGGAAATCTCATGTTTCATCTTTGGTCCTCTAGAATTATAGTCTCTTGTTGCATTGATTGGAGACCTAAAAGTCTTTCAAAGTTGTCTTCCTTTATAATATTGTTATCACTGTTTAAATTTGTTTTTTGGTTCTGTTTACATCTCTCTGCATCACTTTATGAAAGTCTTCTCTTATTCTTTAAAACTGTCAATTTTGTCGTTTCTTTCCTCTCCTCTCCTCTCCTCTCCTCTCCTCTCCTCTCCTCTCCTCTCCTCTCCTGTTCTTTTCTTTTCTTTTCTTTTCTTTTCTTTTCTTTTCTTTTCTTTTCTTTTCTTTTCTTTTCTTTTCTTCTCTTTTCTTTCCTTTTCTAACACTTACCTTCCATCTTAAGGACTGAGCAATGGGAATTAAGTGACTTGCCCAGGGTCACAGAGCTAGGAAGTATCTGAGGCCAGATTTGAATCCAGGACCTCCTGTCTCTAGGCCTGGCTCTCAATCCCCTAAGTCACCAAGCTGCCCCTATTTTGTCATTTCTTATACTGAAAAAGTATTTTCTTACATTCATATGCCATAATTTATTTAGCCAATCTGCAAGATAGGTGGGTGTATTCTTTCTTAGTTCCCAGGTTTTTTCCTGTAAAAATAGCTGCTATAAATATTTTCACACATCAAAAATCTTTCCTTTTTCTGTGTGTGTGTGTGTGTGTGTGTGTGTTTGAGTATGTGACTAGTAGAGTAATGTTAGTGGGTGAAAAGCATATGCATGATTTAACAATTTTTTGGACATAGTTCCAAATTATTTTCCAGAACAGTTCATTAGAGTGCTTACTTCCTCTCATTCCCTCCAATGTCTGTCATTTTAATATTTTACCATCTTTGGCCAATCTGATGGCATAAAATAGAACCTCATTTACAAAGTTTCCCTTCTGCATAACCTCTTTCCTATTTCCCACAGCTAGTAGAGCCCTCCCCTCCAAAATTATTGGGAACTGATTTGTACCTTCCTTGTATATGCCTATCTTTGTACATGTACTCTTGCCAGTTAGGATGTAAATTCTTTGAAGGCAAAGATTTTCACTTTGGGCTTTGTATACCCAATATATACTGGCGTATAAGCAACTTTTATTGATTGATTGGTGGATTAATTAACTGTTTGTATTCCCTGCCCTCCGAGCCCAGATTAGTATATATCCTTTCTTTCCAATATTCAGATAACTTTTTTAAAACTCCCCTTTGATTTCCATTCAAAATCACTATAATTTCATCTTTATCTTTATCATTTTTGTAATCTCTCCATTACTGCTTTTTCATGATATAAATATCTTATTTTATGTGTTTACTATTTGTTTACGGGAGTCTCAGTAGACCCTCCTTTATGTATTTCTTGAAGAAAGTGTTGAGATGGGATTTTATATATCTCTATACATAGTTGAAAATAGTCTGGACTTAGAGCCATGAGAGGCCTTGGTTTAAATCTGGTCTCAATACTAATTAATTCTGTGACCCTATGCCCTTCTCTCTAAGTCTGTTTTCTAATCTGTAAAATGGGTATGGTTATGCTTATGGAACTAATGTTACAGGGTTAATGTGAGATTGTATTGAGATAATAGAGAGAAAATGCTTTGCAAAGCCAAAATGCTCTCTATACAGTGTTCTAAATGTCTTAATGTAGTTTTAAGTTATTAAAACAAACTAACAAACAACTTTAACCTCCTGTCTTAGAATCAATACTAAGTATTGCTTTCAAGGCAGAAGAATGATAAGGACTGGGCAACTGGGGTTAAGTGGCTTGCCCAGGGTCACACAGGTAGTATCTAAGGTCAAAATTGAACTCAGGGTCTCCCATATCCAGGCTTGGCTCTCTATCCTCTGAGCCACCTAGCTGCCCCAGTTTTAAGTTATTAAAGCTTAAAACGGCGCCAAGACATTTAGGACACTCTGTATAATAAAAAATATATATAGTAAAATTATTTTTAAAAAAAGAGTCTAGAGTCCTAGAGAAATGGTGACAAATTCAAATAGAAATGGGACATGACAAATAGATGGCACCTTGAATAGAGTATTGGACCTAGAGTCGGGAAGACTCATCTTCCTGAGTTCAAATCTGGCCTCAGATACTTACTAGGCTGTGTGACCCTGGGCAATTCACTGAAGCATGTTTACAGCAATTTCCTCATCTATAAAATGACTTGGAGAAGGAAATGGCAAATCACTCCAATATCTTTTCCAAGAAATGAAACGGCTAAAGAACAACAATCACTACATAAAAATCCCTGTTGGCTGCATATTGATAGTTTTTTAATGTAATATTCTATGTATTTTATTGAATTTTTATCTTCTTAAATATTTCCCAATTATATTTTAACATGGTTCCAGCAGCCATAGGTAGTGCTGTGGCCTGCATTTAGTCCAGGGACCACATATTTGAACCCTCTGCTGTCGAGACTCCAGTTGGTCACAGAAGAGGTAAGCAGTAGGGATGGGAATTCCTCTGCAGAAGCAAATTGAATAGAAACAAGAGGGTGGTGCAGGACACACAAAGAGGCAGGTCTAAAAATGTTTATATATGATTAATTAGTTTTTTCCTTGTCCATCTCTGTACCCTGTTGCTCATCTAGCATGGAAACCTTGATTCTCAAACTACAGATTGCAGATTCTCCTAGGTCTCCCTACTCACATACCATTATTGTCTCGGATTACCCTATCACCTGTAGGGCCCTTTCAATTAAGGTCAACTTCTGCTTGCTTGTCCTATGTCTTCCCCCATCTTTGCACTGTAGCCTATGCTCAGATATGTCAGCAGGGCTAGGAAACTAGAGATTTGTTCCAGATTCTAAACAACATTTTCTCTCCCTCAGATGCACAGAGACAGCTGGATTTAGGACCTAAGCTAGCGCAATTTATTCAAATAGAAAGTTGCCAGATGGAAGCTTCCACTCCTAGGTTACTGCACCCAGCTTGAACTTTTTCTAGGTAGGTCTGACCCTCTCCTGATCCTCACCACCCTAGGCCTGAACCATACCCTAACCAAAGGCAATATTCCCACTGGTAACCTTCTGGTGTTGGTAAGTTTTATTCCTCTTGCCTCATGCATAAAACTGGATAATTATGATTTAGATTTAGGAAGTCAGATCCTAGATTACGTCAACTTGGAATCTGGGAACCCCAAGTTTTGGCCCCATCCCTTAGGAAAAAATATCTTAAGGGGACTCCCAGACTGACTTTGTTTCAGACTGAACAATAGACCTTAAAGTACTTAATGATCCCAGTTTAGGTGGGACTAGTAGATATAATCAAATGTTAGGTATTCTTTTTGTTTTAGAAATTTCTCCCTTTGTATCAAAGTCCTCTCCCAGGAAGCCTAGCTAATCAATTTAAATCTGGAAAGGACTTTAAGTCATCAGATCCAATCCCCTCCCTTTACAGTAGAGAAAGCTGAGCTATAGAGACATTAGGTGCCTTGCCCAAAGTCACACAGCTCATAAATATTTGAAGTGGTGTGTGCCCCCAGATCTTCCTGACAAAGTTCAGCCCTCTAAGTATGACATGAACTTCTCTTCCCATTCTGTGCCCAAATGTTTCCTCTCCTCCTCCAAATTAGCTAAGCTTCGGACAATGCCATTTCACCCTGTACACACTCAGCTTAGGACTAGGTCAAAGAGAACATAACTCGCAAACTTAAACACACGCTTACTGTAGCATCCATGATCCTGAGAGAGGTCAAAGCTGCCTCACAGAATTCCATAGTGCTGATGATGAGCTTATATATAATAACAAAGGATCATATTTGTGATGATGAATGAATAAAATAGTCTTTTTATCTTGGGGCATATTCCATGGTTTCACTGGCCAAGAAACAAAAATGACTTCACTGTTTTGCAAACATGTAAGCACTATGTCATTACACATGCAACCAGGATTCTGTGCAAATAAAAATCACCTCCCCCACCCAAAATACCCACAAATCATCCTTTCTTGCTTTATTTATCCCTCTAAGCTTCGAATACATGTGGAAATACTAACTCTTTTGTGCATTAAGAATAATGAAACACTATTTCAATGGCTTTGTCCCTGGTAACAAAACCAGTGGTGAGACTTTATTTTTAAATATTTAATTCATCACCATAACAGCATCATCTGGATCACAGATGGCAGACGTACACTTATGGCTCTATTTCTGAGCAGACAAATAGCTCTCCCTCCAACATTTCAGCCAGAAGGGCATGGAGCATCTCTTCTTTGAATTTTGCCATGGTTCATAAGGCACTATGTTTAGGATCCAAGCACTTATAAGACACATTTCACCCAAACCCCAAAGGAAAGACCTTTCCAAGTAATATCACTATCTGCATAGAGCTTTTTCAATCCTTTTGCAAGGGTATATTTGTGATTTTTTTCTTCCTGTTTTCTCTGGCCCTAAATACCTGGCTCCTAGACAGTTCCTTTAATTAACATCTCTCTGCATGGATTGGTTTTCTGACTCTGTTGTATCTACTCTTTCTTGCTTTTAAATAAAGGAATATTGGAGATAGTTAATGTCAACCTAAAATCTGGAGACCTCAAGCCTGCCCCTGTCCCCAGAGAACTCACCCCACAAGTCCCAGATTTAGCTATTTCAGACTGAATAATAGACCTTAAAGTAATTGGAAATCCCAGTTTAGGGGGGGCTAGCAGATCTAATCAAATGTTAAATACCCTTTTTTTTTTAGTAGTTTGTTCCATTGTATCAAAGTCCTCTCCCAGGAAGCCCAGTCCTAGGCTGGACTCTTTCTTTAGTATCCATTGTAAAGCATCAGCCTCTCCCTGATAATTCAGTTTGGGCTTCTCATTTCCTTGTAATCATGATAATGCCAATCAATCATACTTCCCTTAGTTCATCAAATGGTATGTAAGTTCCCAATTGTTTTTGTTCATTGGAGAATCATCTAGCACAGTGATCCTCTCAGAGATACTGTTGCCAGAGTGCCAGAGCCTTTGGCTCTGTGTGGTTTTTAGGTGTTGAGTCTGTGTAGCAGCTGAATATTGAACACTTTCTTTCCTGATTAAAGACCTGGCTTTTCTGACTACTTTAGTAGTTCTGTGTTTTTCAAAGTTAACATAAATGACTTTATGAATTTCAAAAGGCTGAAAGATTAAGCCACCAGAGGTCCAGGAACTAGAGTCCATACCAGAGTTGCTGGCAGTCAAGATTTACTTGCAATTAATGTTCTATACTTGGCCTTGCCCAGCAGTAGATGAATGGACATCTGAGAAGTGTGTTCTGCAAGCATTCCTCAGCTATGCTACATTTACAAATGAATGTAGAAATGTCCTTTTTTTAAAATGTTTTTTTAATTTTTTTTATTTTTTAGAATAAATTTCCATGGTTACATGATTCATGTTCTCCCCCCACCCCCCAAATCTCCCTGACCCTCCTCATAGCTAATGCACAATTCCACTGGGTTTTACATGTATCATTGATCAAGATCTATTTCCATATTATTGATAGTTGCATTGGGGTGGTTGGTTAGAGTCTACATTCCCAATCATATCCCCATCAACCCATATGTTTAAGCAGTTGTTTTTCTTCTGTGTTTCTACTCCCACAGTTCTTTCTCTGGATATAAATAGCGTTCTTTCTCAAAAGTCCCTCAGAATTGTCCTGGATTATTGCATTGCTGCTTGTGGAGAAGTCTGTTATATTCGGTTGTACCACAGTGTAGCCATCTCTGTGTATAAGTTTCTCTTGGTTTTGCTCCTTTCACTCTGCATCAATTCCTGGAGGTCTCTCCAGTTCACATGGAATTCCTCCAGTTCATTATTCCTTTGAGCGCAATAGTATTCCATCACTAGCATATACCACAATTTGTTCAGCCATTCCCCAATCAATGGACATCCCCTCATTTTCCAATTTTTTACCACCACAAATAGCACGGCTATAAATATTTTCATACAAGTCTTTAGAAATGTCTTTAAATTTGAGCAAAGTAGTAGAGGGGAGAATGTGCCCTTTGGTTCTGGGGTATGTTTCTTATGCTTTTGTTCTTACTAAGTATTCTTGGCAAACATCCCTTGTAGATTAAATGGAAATAGAGATGATGATGATGATGATGATGATGATGATGATAAAGGATTCTCTAAATTGATTTCATTGTCTGCCATGAGGGATGAATTGTGGGCTCTCATCTCAGGAACAAGAATACCCCAAGTGTTGGTGACAACAGGGCAGAAAACAGAATCATTAGGCCACAGAATCATATATCTAGAGCAAGATAGGAACTTCTAGCTGTACTCATTTTACAGATGAACAAATGGAAGCATAGAATGATAATGTGATTTACAGAATCATAGGGTCATATATTTAGAGATATTTATAGATTTATAGATCAAATATTTAGAGTTGGGAAGAACTTTAAAGATCAGTAAGTCCAAAGCCCTTTAAGGCAGCAGTGGATAGATCACTGGGTCTAGACTTGGGAACGTCTGAATTTAAATCCAGCCTCAGATATTACCAGCCGTGTGGCCCAGGGCAAGTCCCTTAACCTCTATTTGCCTCAATGGGGACCTACTAGAGAAGAAAATAGAAAACCATTCCAGTATCTTTGCCACAAAAAACCTGATGGACTTGTCCATGGGCTTATGAAGAATGGGACATAGCTGAACAACAACAACAACAAAAAAAATCCAAATTTTGCATTTTTCAGATGGGGAAACTGAGACCTAGAGAGATTATGTGACGCACCCAGGATCATATAGCTAGAAAGTACTTGAGGCAGGATTCAAACTTAGCACTCTAACTCAAAGTCAAACCACACTACACCACACTTGTCCATGGTCACTCAATAAATGACAGAGCTAGGATTTGAATCCATCTCCTACTCCATCTCCATTGGTAATTTTGTTGAAACATACTGCGTCTCAGGGCCATTGCAAAGAAGAAAAGTGATGAGGAAGGAAAGTGAAAAATCAAACATCTGACTTCCACATGTTGTGATTGCCTTTAATAAATTTCAGAGTCTTTTTTAAAAATATGAATTTCAGAGATGAGCATGGTCCAGTGAATTTCCAAAAGGGTCAAAGTGTAAGAAACCTAAGGCAGTCTTTCTGATTTTATGGGAGCAGAATATTTCAGGCATTCATCACCTATAAAATGGTACCCTTTGATTTTAGGGGATGTAACTAATGTGAAAATATTTAGGGAATAGAAATGAGATGGATAAAAATAAGTTGGTAGACCTCCACCAAAGAAAAAATTCTCCTACCTTAAAGAAATTTATCATTGTCTCCTCTGTAAAAATGAGTAGTACCGTATGGCTATTTTTTGATGTTGCAGTTAACATAAGGTTGATTTCCAGGCTGCCAGATAACTAGGGCAAAGGCAATTTAAAAATGCATGCAATTAGCTAATTGAATACATTAAGAAGGGCAAAACACAAAGGCTAGCTACATATTTTCTGTAGCTCAAGTTAGGATTGTATCTTGAATGTGTTAGGAGTATGAAATGTTTACAATTGATATTGATCAAAGATTTCTGTGCTCTTTTCATGACTTCAGTGATGGGAGGAACTGACATTTGAACTATAAGAAACAACCAAAGGAAAAGTTGACATTCCTGAAGATTGTTTATTTTTACCAACAATAAGAAGAAAGTAAAAATTTGATATGGTATCAATTCTTGTCTCTCAAAGACTTTCCAATTAAGTACTTAGGACTCTATAGGCTATCTAAAGGAATAGTTTTATTTCAACTTAAAAGAAATATAACAAGTAACAACAATACAATTACAAATAACAACAAAAACCAAACATATAATAATGGAATGAAATATACAAAAGGAGAAGGTATACTGAATTGAGGGGAGGGAAGCTCAAAAAATAGGACAAGTACCAAAGACCAGAGGAGCATAGACAGATTTGGAAGGGTCCTTAAAGACCACTGAATTCATAGGTGAGTAAACTAGGGACCAGAGAGGTTAAATAACCCACCCAAGGTCATACCGGTGACTTGAGTGCCTCTCAAGGATCTGCCTTCATCCTTGATGCCTTCTCATCTCCATCTATACTATTTTGCATGGTGTTCACATCAGCTCCCATGTTTTCAAGTATTGTCTCTAAACAAAGTCTTTTCAGATTTATTTGTTCAGTTCTTATCTCTTTCCTAGACTTCTCAAAGTAGATGTCTCACAGGTATTTTAAACATTCAAAAGGGAAACCTTTACATTTCTTCCTTAAACTGTCTCCTCTTCTGCATTTTCTTGTTATTGTTAAGGGTACCACTATTATTCTCAGTCACCCAAACTCATAACCTCGGTGTCAACCTTGACTTCTCACACTCTCTCCTTCCCTATTCTAATAAGTTGCCATGTTCTTTTGTCTTCACCATCTAAAATCTCTTACTTATGTCCCTCTCTCTTTCCTGATGCTGTCACCACCCTGATGCAGATGCTCATCACCTCACACTTAGACTATTGCAGCAGCCTGCCTCAAGTCTTTCTCTACTCCAGTTCATTCTACACTCATCTGTCAAATGAATCTTCCTAAAGGACAAGTCTGACCATGTCACCGCCTCTCCCCTTCTTACCCTATTCAATCAACTCCCATAGTTCCTTATTTCTTACAGGATCAAATATACTTTATAATTTATTAATTTTCATATTTTTAAATTATATATATTATTTATTTATATCTTTTTTTATTTTTAAGATCCTGCATAGCCTGGCCCTTTTCTATCTTTCCAATCTCCATAAATCTTTCTACCTACTTCCCACCACCACACATACTCTTAAATACAGCAATTCTGGCTTCCTTGATTTCACACATGAAATGCTATTTTCAAACTCTGGGCATTTTTACTGTCTGTTCCTTGCATCTAGAACTTTCTCCTCTTGCTTCCCTGCCTTCCTTCAAATCTCACTTTCTAATGTCCTACTCTCTGAAGTCTTTGCCAGTCTTGAATTTTAATGCCATCTCTTGAAAATGTCACCAATTTATCTTCTAAATAACTTGTTTATATAGTTGTTTGCTGTATACTCCCCCCACACTTTTAGACTGTTAAAATCCTGAGAAAAAGTATTATTTTTTTTATCTTTCTTTTGTATTTAGCACTTAGCACTTAGCATAGTGCCTGGCACATAGTAGACACTCAGTAAATGTTTTATAAATTTATTTGACTCAGTAGTAAGCTGGCAAAGATGAGTTTTGAGCCTAGATCCTCTGCCTCCAAATCCAATAATCAAGGTACTGAACAGTATTACCTCTAGGCTGCTCTTAGCTAGGACAGCCCTTCAAGGGCTATTTTCGGTTAATAAAGTAGGTCACTGGCTTCAATATTTCTATCACCTTCCACCTTCCACCTTGAGAAACCATTAATCAGTATATACGAGGCCCCAAGGGATTTCTGTCTCTTTCCCACACTTGTAATATAAGCATATGCTTAGGCAAGGAATGGGCTAGAGGTAAAATGGCCAAGGGGCCTTGAATGTAAGCTATATCATGTATTTTGTCAAAACATATGTGAGAGTAGGTAGGATTCTATTTCATTGCTTTATCAGCTCTGTAAATTGTTTTAGATTCATTCTCCATTTTGATTATTAAAATTCAAGCTCTTTGTTGCCCAGTGTATAATTCTCTTATTCTTCAGAGTGAACTTCCAATCCATCTTCAAAACTCATGTCTGCTTTAAGTTGTAGGGCTATTAGAGATCTATTTTTAACTTTATTCTGAGTTTGTCCTCTTCCCTCAACTGGAGACTAGTTCTTATATAAACAATTAAAGGATCTCCAAAAGGGGAGGAGTGGAGCAAGAGGTCTTACTATTTTTTTTCTGTAATCATTTTGACTATCTAGTTAATCATACATTCTTAGATATGAAAAGAACCTTAGAGATTATCTAGTTGGCCTTACGCAGGTATAATTTTGTAATTTCATAGAGTTAGAGTTAGAAAAGATCTTAGTAGTAAAAAGAAACATTGTTATGTAATTAAAAGAATGCTATACTTGGAGTGCAAAGATCTGGGTTTGAATTCTGCTTTTGATATTTGTTAGCTTTTTTTATCTTGAGTAAGTCACTTCTTAGGCTCAGTTTCCCCTTATGTAATCCTTTCAGAGCTATTATATATAATGTATAAGTATATTGTAATATTAATATAATATATTATAAAGACAATGAGAAACCACATGTAGAGTTTGCAAGTCTTAAAATATAAATGTATATATGTACACACATGTATGTATTCATGTAGATGTACTATTTATCTTTTTAAGACGTGTTTTTATAGAGTGATAACACCAGATTTTAAAATAAGCATTCCAGAAAGTTATATAAGCTGTTGCCTTAGGCAACTCATTTTTTACTTATTCCAATCATATTGTCATCGTACAAGGTGTGTTGGCAAAATGCTTCATTGAGAATGACCTTCAAGAACCTCTGGCACCTTTGGAGGAAAATTCCTAATGGTGACAGATTTTTTAAAAAAATTTAATTAAAAAACATTTTTGATAACCCTTATCTTCTATTTTAGAATCAATTCTAGATATTGGTTCCAAGGCAGAAGAGCGGTAAGGGCCAGGCAATAGGGGTTCCAAAACTTGCCCAGGGTCACGTAGCTAGTGTCTTGGGTCTGATTTGAACCCCAGTCCTCCCAACTCCATGCCTGGCTCTCTATCTATTGAGTCACCTAGCTGTCTCAATGACAGCTTTGACCACTAATGATGGATTCAGTTTCTGGAACCAGACAAGTCATTTGGTGCTAAGGGTTGTACTTCAACCACAGAACAAAATGTCTCCAGCAGCTCCTCACTGGGCACACAGGTGTGCAGTTCCTGACTACTTTCTCTACTTCCTTTTGACCCCATAGGATAGGGGTCGGCAACGTATGGCTCTCTAGCCATATCTGGCTCTTTTGAGGGCCAGATATGGCTTTTTCTGCAGGAGTCATAAAGTCAATTTTTTTTCAGGTGCTGTTACAGGAGTGCGCATGCACTGTGAGCACTGTATGGCTCTCACGAAATTACATTTTAAAAAATGTGGCGTTTATGGCTCTCACAGCCAAAAAGGTTGCGGACCCCTGCCATAGGAAGGAGCCAGAGTAACTGCAAAGGTTTTGCTCCAGCCTGTCTTTTGGTAATGGAGAAAAGTTTTCCCCAACACTAATGGAGGAGCAAAAGAATGGAGGAGGGGAATAAAGAGTAGGCAAGTAGATCTTCATGGAGAACAGGGAACCAGAAGCCATGAGGCAAGAGATACCTTAAAGACTACATGTATGAAGTGGATTGGGATAAGTGGGTAGATTCTAAATACATACTCAGTCTTTCATTCATGTCTATCCTTACCTTCCAGCTTCAGGGAAAAAAACTGAACCCATTTACTTCTAGAATTATGATTTTGGATGAGTTTTTGTCCTTAACTACTAGGGGTAAGATGAAGAGATAGGACCTGATTATTCATAATCACAGCCAATTCTTTTTGTTATTTCTTCCTTAATGAGTGGTCAAAAAAAACCTTGCATTCTTGCTACTCAGTTATGGGCTAAAGTGAAACCTCCTCACCCACCATTCACGGACATCTTCTCTTCTGGGAAAAAAAATAAAGCGGGGAGGGGAATGGAAGGAACTGTAAGTAGGTGACTCCTTGAAGAGTTGCTAGCTAAATTTGTTTAGATGGTTGAAGAATGACCATGCGTTGAGGTCTCTTATGGTATGAAAGATCCAGGTCACCTTAGTGAGAACCTTAACTTACCAACTCTTTAGAACACACATACAATACAGCTTCATCTTTGCAAGCAGACTATTTGTGAGAGGTAGTGTCATTTCACAAATAATACAGAAACACTAACAAAGAAAACCCACAAATGGTTTAAGCTAAAGTAGTCACTGTAGTCCACTAGGCAGTGCCCCAAGTTTGGCATCAGAAGATCTGGGTTTTAATATGGGCTTCACTACTATTTGTGTGACCATAAATAAATCACTTAAACTCCCAAGTCCCTGAAATAGGAGTATAGCATAGGAATATAGAGCTAGAGCTAGAAGGTCCTCAGTGACCATCTAATTTAAATTCTCATTTTATAGATGGGAAACTGAGGCTTATGGATTTTAAGTGATTAGCTACATAGTACAATAATAAATGTTCATCATCATCTCTCCAAAAGATAAAAATGTTTAAATTCCTTATCTTCTGTTTAAGAAGTCATAGAAATATGTAATACAGTTTTAAAGATTTACATAAATTTTTAACATTTACATAAATTAAAAAAAAGATTTTCATGTTTAAAAGGATAAGTTTGACTCCTCTGGAAAACTGACATGTCAAACATCTCTTTCTCAAATAATGCCAGCTAAATGATATGGTACTCTATGTTTGTTCCTTCTGGTGGTCAGGATTTCAGCTCTAGAACAAATATTAGCCTTCTATTATGAACCTAGTCTATCAGAAAAGAAGTAGGGATTAATTTTTTCAAATTCATTTCCCAAAGAATAGAAGAAATATCTTAAACAGAAGTTTGCCTGTGAATGGTAGGGTATAATGAAGGTTTTTTTTTATTTTTGTTTTTGTTTTAAACTGGAGAGGGGAGGATTTGAGTGTGCTTTTAGGCAGATACACAGGGACTATTAGGAAGGGAGAAACTAAAGAGAGAGGGTGCATAATTATGGGGGAAACCTCCTGAAGAAGAAAGGAAGGAATGGGGTCAAGGTTACATATAGAGTAATTGCCTTTGGCAAGGAGAAATGTCACCTCCTCAATAGAGAATAGAAGTAAATCATTTAGTTGAAGCAGGGGAAGTAGAGAAATCTTATTAGAGGAGAAGGGAAAATAAGATTCAAGAAGGCATAAGCTAAAATTTTCATCAGAACAAATTTGATTTTGGCATACTCTATGTTCTTTAGCTAATAATAATAATGATAAGAGGGGCTGGGGAAGACAGACACATTAATTCACTGCTTGTTGGAGTTGTTAATTGGTCCACTATTCTGGAAAACATGTTTGAAATGGTGCAAAAAAAATTACTACATTGTTCATACTTCTGGAGCAAGAGATCCCATCACTGGGATTCTTCCTCAAGGAGGTTACTGATAGCAAGAAAAGTCCCATTTGTATAAAAAATATTCCTAATAGTATTTATGAGTGCTTTTCAAAAATCTTAGAACAAAACACGTCTAACATTTCGGAAATGTCTAAATAAATTGGAATGTGGATGTAATAGACAATTCCTGAATTATAAGGAATGACTATTGTTAGAATAAGAATTTAAATTAGCTAATTAGCTTAGTTAGAAGAAAGGGTTTAGTATAGAGAAAGAGTTTAAAATTTTACCTTGGCTCCTTTAAGCAATGAAGGAAAGAATTATCTGTGGGTGATGTGAAGAGAATTTTAGGAAAGGAAAGACAGCTGGAGAATTGGTCACTCTTTGGAGCTTCCTTGTTTGGAGGAGGTGACTAGAGAGTTGGATCTGATAACTCTGTGATTTTTCTTAAGAGTTATTTTGGAGAAGACAGGAAATATCTTGGGATCTGAGGAAGATTAGGTGAAGTGGCCGCTTTTTCTTTGAAAGAGGGAAATGTGGCTGAAGCGGGTGCTGTTTTGCTCTCACTTGAGTAGTGTCAGTTTTGGTACCCTGCTGTGAGGAGAGACCAGACAAACTACCATTTAGTTGGCAATCAGTTTGAGGCAGCTGGAGGATTTAAAAATATAAGTTAAGGAAAATTAACTATTAGAATAGCTTAGTAAGTTAGATATTATATCTTTAGATAGAGAGGAAGTTAAGTTAGGTCTGATCTCATCAGACATGAAGCAGTCCCTTGCGGGACAGAGGGACTCAGGTTACTTAGTTTTTAGAAACTTAGTTTTAGATTTAAGATATTCTTCATTATTCCTATATCCTTTTTCTGTCCCTGCCTCTCCTATTAGATATAATTAATAAGCAATTTTGGATTAAACTGTATCTAGCAAGTTTATCACCTGCCATTTGCTAGCGCTCCCTGACATCTTAGCTGATCAACATCTACTGGCCATAAATATCAACAAGATCAAATTTGCACCTAACACTATGAAGAGCTGAGCAAAACATTAGAAGACTTGTAAGAAATGATAGAAAGTGAACAAAGCAGTGTCTAGAGGATAGTACACAGAATAACTACAAAAATATAAAGAAAGTCAGGATGGAGAAGCAACAAAACTCTGGTCAAAATACCACATTCAGTGTCAATATTGTGGAACCCAAGTTAAAGGACTTTTTTCCTTGAGACAAATAGATTGTATGTTATATAGCATGTTAAATTTGGGATCTGGAAGCTTTGAGTTAAAATTCTGTCTAGGATTTGCTAACTGTCTGACCCTGGGTAAATCACCTAATTTCTGCCTCAGTTTATAAAATATAAGTAAAACAATAATAAGAACAGCAACTACTTTCAAGGGTTATGATAAAATATGTAAAGCTTTTTACAAACCTTGAAACACTATATGAATGTTAACAGTTTATTATAATTATCTTTTCTTCTGATAGCAATCTATAAGCTATTTTTAGGGACTGTTCTTTTTTTAAGGTAGAAAAGAGGGTATTTGAGAATTTATTTAAGAATGTATGTTATGTAAAAAAACAAACTATGGTGATACATTTAACCCAATAATATCACTATTAGGTTTATTTCCTAAGGTGATCAAGAAAAAAAGGAAAAGAAATTATATATTTGAATATATTTATAGCAGCTTTTTTGTGGTGGCAAAGAACTGGAAACTAAAGGTATTTCTATCAGTTGTGGAATGGCTGAATGAGTTGTGGTATATAATTGTAATGAAATACTATTGTCCCATTAGAAATGACACACAAGATGGCCTTAAAAAATCTTAGAAAGACTTACATAAAGTGATGCAAAGTGAAGTGAGCAGAACCAGGAGAATATTATACATAGTAACAACAATAATGCATGATGATCAACTGTGAATGACTTAACTATTATCAACAAGGTGAAGATCCAAGACAACTCCAAGGAACTCATGATGAAAAAGGATATCCATCACCATAAAAGGAACAGATGGAGTCCAAATATAGATCAAAACATGCCATTCTTTACTTTATTTCTTCTAAGAACTTTTCTCTAGTGTAAGCAATATGCTTCCTTCACACATGATGATGAGGGAAATATATATTATATGATAATATGTGTACAACCTAAATCATATTATCTGCATTCTTGGGGTGGGAGGAGAGGTAGAGGGGAGAAGGTTAAAAGAACGAGACATTGATTTTTGGATAAGCTAATGTAAGAATTTGTTTCTTTTGGATAAAATATCTTTATTACAATATATTGCATATTTATAACAAATTATGTATTATATTATTGTTATGTCACATATTATAGTATGCTATATATAAAAATAAATAGTAACTCAAATAAATAGAGAGGACACCTGTGATTTCACTAGTATGTAGAACTCCCAAGTAAGGAAATGACCTATACCAATGCAGATCGACTTTTTTTTTTTTTTTGCATCTTACAAAATGGAGAGTTACCTTGAACAATGAGAAGTTTAGGTGACTTGCCCAGAGTCACACAATCTACATATGTCATGCTAATGTCAGAGGCAATACTTTTGAACCAAAGCATTACTGTCTTTGAGACCAATTCTTTGTTCACTGTGACACACAGCCTCTTTTGAAAAATATAGTAAGGAAAAAAATGTTAAAGTGTTGGGTTTTTTGTATTTTTTAATTAGAAATAGGAAGCTAATTGTTTGAAGTATGTGTGTATAAATGTATATGTACACATACATATATTTATTTATATACACAATCTATGCATGTATATATGTTATTTTCTTCTTTTTTTCATTTTTTAAAATTTAGTTTTATTATTTCTTGTTGTCTTAAGAAGTTATCAGCTTTTTCTTGCCCAATTCTAATTTTTAGTGAATTTTTCAGATTGCTTTTTCCTTTTGGTTGATCTTTCTTTCCTATTTTCATTCTTTTTTGTTTTTCCCCTAACTTTTCCTTAACCTTTCTCATGGTTTTTAAAGCTTAAAAAAATCCCTCACCTTCCATCTTAGAATAATTTGTTGTTTTTGAGGCAGAAGGATGTCACCCAGGGTCACACAGTTAGGAAATGTCTGATGCCAGATTCAAACCCAGGATCTCCCATCTCTAGGTCTTCCTCTCAATCCAATGAGCCACCTCATTTCCCCCTTAAAGTTAAAGTCTTTTTAAAACTCTTCCAAGAAATCTTTACATTTTATTTTGTAGTTTTAGAAGTAGATGCTTTAATTTCACTGTCTTCTGAATTGGAACTCTGATCTTTATTTCCAAAGTATCTCTCTATAGTTGGATTCTTTCTCTTTTGCCTGAGTGAAGCTCCAGGACAGAGTGGTAAGATGATGCTTATAGTTTCTGGTGTACATATATGTACAAACACAGCTGGGGCATATTCTAACTAGAATGCAACTGTGGCTATGGACTAATCAATTGATCAATCAACAAGTATATATTAGGCGCCTACTGTGTGCCAGGCACTGTAATAGGAATGAGTTTACAAACACTTAGGATGACACAATCCCTATCTGAAAGGACCTTACATTGTAATGGGTTGTAGGAGTAGGGGGAGGATAATAATTACAAGTGAAAATATATACCATACATATAAAATTTAGTAAATAGATTGAGTAAAATAAAGTCATTCAAAACAAAGTTGTATGAAAGGGAAAATTCCTATTACTAGAAATAATAAACATGCACATTGGTATTCTCACAAAACATTGATTAAATAATGATTTATTTATTTTTTGAAAATTTCTTAGAGACTGAGTAATTGTTCCTAGGATAAAATGGTGGTTTGGAACAGTGAGGACATTTTAATAATATGCCAATATTCATACTTCATTGGGTCAGCAAGCTAGGGATAAGGAACTGAAAATTTCAAAAAGTCCTTTAAGTGTCATCTAAAATAATGTCCAAAGTCACCAATGTTTTAGTGACTAATCTGAAAGTCACTCTGCAAGTGAAGCTGATGAATGGTAACTGGATCTATGTGCAATTGGAATTACTGTCAAAAGCAATGGGTTACAGGCTTTAAATTATGCTGCCTATTTATTTTGTTGCCAAGAACCTGTGGACTCTGCAGAACTTTTTGTTCTTGCGTTAGCTAACTTGTATTATTTCATAAATATATGAACTCCCAGCTGTGTGACCCTGGGCAAGTCACTTGACCCCCATTGCCCACCCTTACCAATCTTCCACCTATGAGACAATACACCGAAGTACAAGGGTTTAAAAAAATATATATATATGAACTCCCAGAGATTTGTCTGCCTTGATTTCCTAATTACTAATGGAAATTAATGTCTCTGAGGCTTTAAAATAGTGCTGAAATAGGAATAAATATTTGGAACATATATATGGCTTTTTGCACATCAAATTGAATTTATAACTAGCCTGAGTTTAAAACATGAACCTACAAAAGTATGTTCAATATTGTTTAGTTATAATGTCCAATGTTGGCGCTAGAGAAGAATTAAGAAGATACATCTCCCTCCCCTCTTTGCAGTGGTAGAGAACTATGGTCACAAGACATTTGTATATGCTATCAAACACGGTTAATATGCCGTTTGGTTTTGCTGAACTGTCTTTGATATATGGATTGTTCACTGGATAAGGGAAGAGGAAGGAATAAATTCAGAAATGAGAGTGATATTAAAGAAAACAATATGAATGAAAATAAAATTAAGTTGTTCAAAATAAAAGGCTTTTCAGAGAATAAAAGAAACAACAAAGATTACAAAACTATGACTCTTTTCCTACTATAATTGCTAACTTTGCTGCCTCCTGGGAACTTTTTGCTCAATCTATTCAGTCAAACTTTTGAGGTGCTGGGTAAGATATGATTAATGAATAGGATTAGTGTTCGAAAATAAAATCCAAGTTGAATGTATTCTTTATTGCCAGGAATATTTGTTTTGGCAATGAAAATGGAAAGTTCACTTTTCCTTATACCTGATGCATTGAGGAAATCATTAATCATAGCTGTCTTTTAGCTGGAGGCCCCATGACATGTGCTGGGATTCCAAGTTTGCATATTCCACAAAAAATTAAAAATTAAAAAAAAATTTAACAAATATGAAGAGCAGCAGCTTCTGCTCCCACTGATTACATAGTTTAATTTAGCAGGCCTTCTGGGAAATGTTTCCTTGTTATTTGAAGTGGTTTCCTTTTTGGCTAGCTATTGCATTTCCTATTTATCTTAATAAGAGAGAGGAAAGGAATGAAGAAGATGAAATGGTTTTTCACAGGAGGAACAAGCTGGAAAGCTTCAAAAGTTATCTTTTCCCTTCATTTGAGTAAGACAGTGAATTCTTTGAATCAACTCTTGAGGTTTTCTTTTCCTTGTCCATCTTTATTGCTTTCCTCTCTATTTTCATTCTTCCCATTGATATACAGCAAATCCTTCCAACTAATGTGAGGCTTACACTTGTTAAACCTCCTAGGGAGGGAATTTTTTGTTTCCTAAGCATTTCTTCTAGTTACTTCATTCTTTCTGGATGGGAAATACAACAGGAATGCAGTAGCTAGAGAAAGGGGATTCTCACTGTCCCCAGAGGAGTTGCAGAATCATGGACTATTAGAGACAGAAGGGACACTCCTCCTTATTTTATAGGTGACAACACTTGGGCTCAGAGAGGTGATGAACTTGCCTAAAGTCATTAGCAAGTGACAAAGTAGAGACTTGAACCCAGGTTATTCTACTCTACCCCTTTCCATAGCATGGTGCTTCAGTCCACACACTACTCATCATGCTTAGCCCTAGAAGCTTGGAAACAGTGACTAGAGAGGACGCAAACTTCATAGTGAATTGCTCAGATTAATTCCTTTCCTCAAATTGTACATACTGATGTCAAATGACTGAGCAATTTTTTTTAATAGAGAGGGGATTGAAGTCAAACATTTTATTGTAATGTAGTATGGTATATTGGAAAGAGTGCTTGACCTAGGAGCCAAAGGTAGTGGGTCAAACCCTACTTCTGATGATGACTACTTGTGGGAAAATATCTCTAAGTCTCAATTCTCAGTTTCTTCTCTGGGAAAGGAGAGTGGGATTAGATAGCCTCTGAGATCTCTTCTAGTTCTAGACCTATCCATCATCATAATAAAAGCTACCATTTATGGAGCACTTTAAGATTTGCAGAGCACTTTACATATGTGATCTCATTTGATCTTCAACAACCTTGTAAGGTTATCAAGTTAGAGCCAATAGTTAATAATTTATTGTTCAGTCATTTCAGACTCTTTATGATCTAATTTGTTTTTTTCTTGGCAAAAATACTAGAGTGGCTTACCTCTTCCTTTTCCATCTCATTTTAAAGATGGGGAAAATGAGGCAAATAGGGTTATGTGATTAGCCCAGAGGCACACAGTAAGTATATGAGGTTGTATTTGAACTCAAGTCTTTCTAATTCCAGTCTAGCACTCTATTCACTGCACCACCTAGCTGCCTACAATATTAATAGAATTTTACCATTTTAGAACTAAAGAAACCAAGTCTGAGCAGAAGGGGATAAGCAACTTGAACAGGGTCCTACATAACTAATAAATGTCCAAGGAAAGCTTGAAATTAAGGTCTTCCTGACTCAAAGTCCAACATTGTCTTCAATGTAACAGGAGTGGGCTGGCACACTCAGCCTGGACTGGATGTTAAGAACTGATGGTTAAATTTTCTTTTTTAGAAAAAATTTCCATGGTTATATGATTCATGTTTTTACTTTCCCCTTCACCCTCTCTTCACCACCACCCCCATAGCTGGCATGCATTTCCACTGGTTTTAACATGTGTCATCAATCAAGACCTATTTCCATATTATTGAAAGTTGCATTGGTGTGGTTGTTTCCAGTCTACATCCCTAATCATGTCCGCATCAACCCATGTGTTCAAGCGGTTGTTTTTCTTCTGTGTTTCCTCTCCTGTAGTTCTTCCTCTGAATGTGGGTAACATTCTTTTCCATAAGTCCCTCAGAATTGTCCTGGGTCATTGCATTGCTGCTAGTACAGAAGTCCATTACATTCAATTTTACCACAGTGTATTAGTCTCTGTGTACAATGTTCTTCAGGCTCTGCTCCTTTCGCTCTGCATCATTGAGTGTTTATATCTTGGAAACTGGCAAATGTTACAAATCAAGGCTTGATTTATTGTTTGTTGATTTCCAGAGTTAAGAAAGTGATGAAGAAAATGTTAATAATGTAGATTAACCTTAAAAGGATGTTGTCTTTATGAATGATGCATGTGTATATAAAATAGGTTAAAAAATAGACACAAAGAGGCAGCTACAGTGGATAGAACAACAGACCTAGTTAGGAACACTCATCTTCCTGAGTTCAAATCTGGCCCAGGCACTTAGCTATGTGCCTGGGCAAGTCACTTAAACCTGTTAACTTTTGTTTCCTCTTTTCTGTAAAATGAGCTGGAGAAAAGAATCCAAACCACTTCAGTACCTTTACAAAGAAAACCCCAAATGGGATCACCAAGAACTGGATATTGTTAATTGGAATTTGGGAAATGCCATCTAAAAGTATATATATATTTTCTATGGACACGTGGGGACCTTAAAAACTACATTTCCCATGGTCCAATGGGTTTCCTGTGTTGGATTATGTATTCAAGGTGAGGGACAGCTTTAAATAGGGGGAAGTGACTTTGAACTGGCCTCTTACAAGTGCTTGGTCTAATGATTTTATCTCTATCAGCATGGCTTTAATTAAAATACTAATTTCTATATTTATATCAATCTTTATTATTTATAATCTTAACAATATGACTGAAATGACTAAAAAACTATACATATTCATATAGTTATTTATATATGTTATCACATAACTATATATTTATTTGTAAATTTATTTAATAAAGTTGTTTAGTTACATATATGTGAAGTTAAGTAATCAAGGGGAGAGAGTCTGGCCCTTAGAGTTGGAATCCCACTTGGTAGATGATGGCAGACTCCAGAGCCTAACCCCTCCTGCCCCTTGAGTATGGACTCCAGCTCTTTCTGAAAATGCATAGCAAAACTCTAAGCAGCTGAGCCTGAAACTGGAGGCAATGGTGACTCTGAACAAGCAGTGAGGCAGTATCTCTCTAAGAATATAAGACAAAGGTCAAGGTATCTGAGGACATCATCTTCCTCCAAGTCTTGCAGTTCTAGAGAGGTGAATGGCCCTCTATCCCTGAATGGGATTTATCTACCTATTTGGCTTATGTGCAAACCTCTTTACTTGTGAACTCTGTGTGCCCAATCTTCTCATTGGCACTGTATATATTTGTGGGAAGGCATACTCCAGATGAGTGAGAGTAGGTGTTTTGTTGTTAGTATTTCTATGAAGAATATCTTATCATTTAATGTCTTTTTTTTTCCTTAAGCTAATCATATCCTCTGGCTGACTAGTGTATAATTAGAATCTGCTCCCCAGGAATCTAAATCCCAGCATCCCATTTTTGTTCTCACCTTATGTCCTTACATTTTGGAGATAAAGTTTTGTGTAGCCCCACCCTGCTCCCTTCCTCCCCTCACCCCCCCCCCACCCCCAACATGGCTGGAAAACTTTTCTTTACTCAGACTTTTACTTTTGTCTTTTTATTTCTTCTACTTCAAGTGATTATTAATAAATCTTATAAAATATAATACTTGGAGTTATTGGATATTAATTTTAATCTTACATTTGTTGGCGAGTCACTATGGAGATAGAATCTTTGATCTTCTTTCAAGATAGCCTTTGAGTAAAGATAGGGAGTTTTCCCAGTGGTGGGGACTTACCCACCACAAGAGCCACTGCTCCCTTGCTACTGCCTCCCATGGCTGATTCCCCGTCTCCCACACAGAAGGTAAAGTATAAGTTTCCCCTATATTGCTAACAGCTGAGCTGGCACTGGCCCCTGCCTCTGGTAATGGCTACACCTCTCCCCACCCCATGTGAGTCTCAAGTGTGGGATAGCTGCTTGAAGTTCCAGCTTGCAGCTGAGGAGGCTTTTAGACCAGCAATTCAATGAGTAGAAGAGCAGCCCCTTACATGCTGCCCACCCAACCCCCTCCTAACTTTCAAGCCAATTTTTAAGCTGACCCTGGCGGGTTTTCACACTCCTGGCTGAGAGGGTGGAAACTGAGGGGTTAGCCAGCATGGCAGTCTCCTATGCCACCCTCTACACCCTAAAACCCAGCATAATGGGAGGTAAAGGTAGCAGGTCAGTGGATTTGAAGCCAGAATTTTGGTAATAAACCTCTGGAGTTTCCTGACTCAATCATCAGGTGGAGCCTGTATTCTCTACTCAAACACCCTTTTGTCCTCCCTGGTGTTTTTGCCCCTAGGGGGGGAGGGAAAGGAGCTAACTCCTGAGGGTTTGTTTTTTTTTTTACCTTCAAGTAACTGGTCTTTTTTCCCCTATAATCAAAAGCCATAGAGCTTATCTGAGGAGTAATGATGTTACCAAGCATGGTTTAAACTCTAAGGGAACAGTTTTTGTTCCCAGAGAATTTTAACGAGTTAAAAAAGCTTACAAATTCAGATTGGCTCTGTTTGATTCTGTTCCTGGGAGTCTTTATTTCACTGGATATTTCTCACTTTACTTCTCCTCAAGAATAAACAACAGAAAGCTAGCCTGCTGTAAAAGGGGAAAAGGACTTTTTGGTTGGATATATTAATATTTAAAGCTGTGGTCACCAAGAATTGAAATAATCTCAATTATAAAATGATTTTAGTTATTTATTTACAAAATATAAGAGAGAGTGGAAGTAGAGAGATGAGAAGAGAGTAGAGTAAGAAATCTAACTTAAAGAACTAGACTATGTGCTCAATCCCTGACTTTACTCTTGCAGGGCTCCAGAGGTTCCAGCCAGAGAGCCTAAAAGTTAATTAACAAGGGGTTTAGCCAGGCGGGCTTCTCCCAATCAAGGGAGCCTCCAGGAGGCTAGTACCTCCATGGAGGCTAAGGAAAGTCAGCCTTCTTCACTTGCCATGTGTAGTTCTAAAGGAAAGATTTAAGAACAGTCTCACCAAGTTCAAGGTCCTAGCCAGAGCTTCTTCAGGTCCAGTTCCAGGCTGAAGAGAGAGTCCAAGGTCCCAGTCAGAGCTCCTTCACTGCTTAATGTACAGACCCAAATGGAAAATTTTGAAAGAATCTTGACTGATCTCAGGATACAAAAGGAAGTTCCCTCCCCCATCTACGCCTCAGGTTGACTACCTCCTCTCTCACCTTGTGCAGCTCTTGGCTGCCCCATCCTCCCCTGTCTCTTCTCCCCACTCCCAGACCTCTTTCCCTGCCTCTCCATCCCCAGACCAACCCTGCCCTCTCAGCTAACCATATCCTCCCTCTACCCCTCCCCTTATGTACACTGTAGCAACACAGACATCGAGCCAAGAGACACGAATCACAAATAATTCAGTTAAAGGCCTTTTCCCCTTAAGGGAAGTGCCCACCTTAAATCAAGATGGAGAAGTGGCATCCTTAAGGTACCACACACCTTTTATCCGACCTCCCCCCAGATATTAAGAGATTCAAGCAAAATACTCCTTCTTTTGAAGATGAGTCTATTGTAATTATTAAGAAACTTGACAACATTTTTCGTGCACATGATCCCACATATCAAAACATGGAAAATTTGCTCCAATATTTTTTTTTAAGCCCTTACCTTCCATTTTGGAGTCAATACTGTGTAATGGCTCCAAGGCAGAAGAGAGGTAAAGGCTAGGCAATGGGGTTTAAGTGATAGATGAGATGTTTATGATGAGGGAGATTATTTACAACTATGCCAGGCTGGAGAGGCATTATTAAAAGCGATGAGAGATTGTTCTGATAGGCCGGGTACATAGACCAAGTTTGAGAGTCTTAAGCAATCAGAAGAGGAAACTCCCTCCCAATTTATAGATAGACTTATTGAGCTGGGAGGTAGATACATAGATCTCTCCAAAGAGAGAGATGTCAGGCCAATTATGAGACAATTTGTAAATAACTGTTGCAAAGTGGTCAAAGATTATTTTAAGGCAAACTGCCCAAAGTGGCCTAATAAGGACCTTTATAAAAAGGGGATCCTTTATTCCCTTTGTCTATTTTGAGTTAATAACAACTTAAGTAACCCTACTTAGCACCTCACTAAATTTTGAAGACAGGATTAACTCTCCTTTGTCTACTTTTTTAAAAAAAACTAATTAATTAATTAAGTTTTGTTTTGAATATTTTCTCATAGTCACATATTTCATATTCTTTTCCTCTTCCCCAACCCCTCCTAATCTCCCTTAGCCAATGCACAATTACACTGGGTTTTACATGTATCATTGATCAAGACCTAATTCTATATTATTGATAGATAATATTGATATTGATAAACTAGGCTTATTGTTTAGTGTCTACATCCCCAATAATATCCCATCAGCCTATGTGATCAAGCAGTTGTTTTTCTTCTGTGTTTCTCCTCCCACAGTTCTTCTTCTGAATATGGCTAGTTTTCTTTCTCAGAAGTCGCTCAGCCTTGCTCTGAATCCTTGCATTGCTGCTAGTAGAGAAGTCTGTTAGTTTGATTGTACCACAGTGTATCAGTCTCTGTGTACAACGTTCTCCTGGATCTGCTCCTTTCACTCTGCATCAATTCCTGGAGGTCATTCCAGTTCACATGGAATTCCTCCAATTCTTTATTCCTTTGAGCACAATAGTATTCCATCACCAATAGATACCATAATTTGTTCAGCCATTCCCCAATTGAAGGACATTCTCTCATTTTCCAATTTTTTGCCACCACAAAGAGTGCAGCTATAAATATTTTTATACAAGTCTTTTTCCTTATTATCTCTTAGGGGTATAATCCAAGCAGTGCTATGGCTGGATCAAAAGGCAGGCAGTCTTTTAAAGCCCTTTGAGCATAGTTTCAAATTGCCATCCAGAATGGCTGGATCAGTTCAGAACTTCAACAGCAATGCATTAATGTCCCAATTTTGCCACATCCCCTTCAACATTCAGTACTCTCCCTTGTTGTCATTTTAGCCAATCTACTAGGGTGAGGTGATACCTCAGAGTTATTTTGATTTGCATTTCTCTAATTATTAGAGATTTATAACACTTTCTCATGTGGTTATTGATAATTTTAATTTCTTTATCTGAAAATTGCCTATTCATGCCCCTTGCCCATTTATGATTGAGGGATCCTTTATCTACTTTTGAACTGAATCAACAAAAGCTTGAACACTCTACTTAGCACTAGGTGGAGGGGCTCTCCACCCTTTCACACCTAAATCAGCCAGGAATCTGTGAAACCTTTTGATGAGTATTGTGTTATTTAAAATTACTGGGGTTCTATTTAGAAGTATTAAGCCTCAAAATATGTAGTATTTGACAGACGTCCTGTGGACATGTAGGGGACTTTGAAACTACATTTTCCATGGTCCAATGGGTTTCCTGTTTTGGACAATGTCTTCAAGGTAAAGCTGCAGGCTTTAAATATTGGGAAGTGGCGTTTGACTTCCTCTTTGCTATCTGAGCGCGGTCTTTGACTACGCAAACAAGATGATAGGAAGTATGGACTAGCGGGCAGTTTGAATAGATCTCAGCCAGGCACGTGGTCTGATTTTATTCTATCAACATGGGCCTAAATAAAATATTATTTTTCCTCATAATATCAGCCTTTATAATTTTTAATTGTTACAGTATTCACCTCTCCAGAAGGTGAGAAGTGGTTCCCACAAACCCTGCCCCCAGGCAGTGCTGGGCAATTTGGAAGCTGTAATTGGACTTTGTGAAGAGGGGAAGGGACAAGAAGACACTATACAAGGCCCTGGATTTCTGGGGCTAGGGTAGTTGAATTCAGGAAGGAGTTGGACTTCAAGAAGGAAGTCAGCTTCAAGAAGAAGGTAGGCTCAAGGAAGAAAGTTGACTTTAGGAGTCACCTTCAGCTGGAGTCATCATCTTGACATGCCTCTTGGAGGGAACTTGAGTGAGTGGATAGCTGGCTTTCTCTTCCTGTCTTCTGAAGAGAGTTTAATTCCAGTTGAAGGTCAACAAGTCCTGGCTTTACCCAACAACAATATACCCAAAGTGGGGCTCATTCTCGCTATAATCAGGGTGAAATTCCCCCTCAGCATGGAGGATCCCAGAGAAATACCCAAGGATTTTTATGAAGGTGTGAGAAATAGGGGTAAGGGCCCTGGAATCAGAGAATGAAACCTTTGATTTCTCAGACACTGTTGTTTTAATGCCAGTTATCCCTATCCATTCCCACACACACACATACATAGTAATGAACCTCATGTAAATCTGAATGTTGTAAATATGTATTACGATTGCCTCTTGGACACTGAAGTCTCCGGATTAGTGTTGATGAATACACTTGATTCTAATTGTGAATCCATTGTCTCACTAAATGTAGTGGGGGTTTTAAGGCCACCCCTAAATGTCCCAAAGCTTTCCCCTCAAATGGTATCTGTGGGATCCCTATCAGTAGGATATTCTTTCCTTCTAATGCCTAGTTTCCCTATAAATTTTCTAGGGAGAGATCTTTTATGCTAGCTTAGAGCCATAATAACCTGCTCTCCAGATGGTTCTGTGTCACTAGAATTGGCTCAGGAATACTTAAATTTGCTCCCTCTACTCCTTTCAGATAGTCAGAAGATGATATAGCCTCCCACTTTTGAAATTCCAGCAGTTATATCTGAGTCTCTATGGGCCACATCATCTTCTGATGTTGGCCTTCTTAAATCAACTGTTCCTGTTCAAATCAAAACAAAAAGTGGTCCACTTCCTTCTGTTCCTCAGTATCCTCTATCAAAAGAGGCAACTGAGGGAATTATCTCAGTAACAAATTTATTAATTAATCAAGGAATAATAATTCCATGCAAATCTGGATACAATACACTTATCCTACCTCTAAAAAAGCCAAAATTAGGTCCTGATGGGAAAAATGTCTATAGATTTGTCCAGGTCTTACGGGCTGTAAATTATCATGTCATAAAGAGACATCTTGTGGTTCCAAACACAGTCACAATTATCTCCTCTATCCCCAGCAGAGCAAAATATTTTACTGTGGTGGATTTGGGTTCAATTTTCTTCTCAATCCCTATTCATGAGAATGCCAGGAATATATTTGCCTTCACTTGGAAAGATTTCCATGGACCTTGTGTTGTTTGCCACAAGGGTATGTGGACAATCCAATGTTGTTCTCACAACACAAGATTTAGCAAATATTAAGTTAAAGGAGAGCTATTTGATACTTTGTAGATGATTTGATCTTGGCCTCACCAAATGCCACAGTATGCCAGGAAGATAGCATAGATTAGAGCTACATAAAAGAGGCCATAAGGTCTCAAAGGCAAAAGTTAAGTGGTGTCTCCCCAAATGAAATAGTTAGGGTTTATTTTAACTACTGAGGCCCACTCCATTTCCCCTAAGCACATTGAAAATATTCAGAAATTGAGCACACCCTCTACTAAGAAACAGTTGGGGGCAATTCTTGGAGAAACAGGGTTTTGTAGGCAGTGGATCCCTTGCTATGAGGAAATCACTAAATCCCTTATAGCCCTGACAAAATATTCAGTCCCTGAACCATTTAAATTAGAGGTGGAACACCTGTCAGCTCTTTCTAAATTAAAACAGGCTATCCTGTCTGCCCCCGCTCTAGGCCTCCCGGATTATAATAAGCCATTTACTTTGTATGTACATGAACAGAGAGGGGTAGCTTCAGGTGTTCTAACTCAAACTTTGGGACCTGCTCAGCACCCAGTTGTTTATTATTCAGCCCATTTGGACCCAGTAGCTTCAGGAGAATCATGTCTTAGAGCTAGCTGCCACAGCCTTGCTAGTAACTAAATCGTCTGATTTAGTCTTGGGATGACCTTCAACCATAAAGTGCCCTCATGAAGTTGAAGCATTATTGTTAAGACTTAGAACACAGGTATTTTTTCATTCATAGACTTGTAAGATACAAGGTAACCTTTTTAGGCAATGAAAATATTACCTTGAAATGCTATACAGTTCTAAATCTTGCAACCTTGCTTCCTGATTTACCAGTTTCAGGAGAACCTTTGCACAGTTGTGAATCTTTAGTGTCTATGGCTGAAAAACCTCAAGACAATCTCCTGAACATTCCTTTAGACAATCCAGACTTAGTCTTATTCATTGATTCTTTCATGAGAAATGGCATACAGTACACTGGAGCTGCTATAGTAACAGAGTTTGCCACTTTGTGATCAGTTTCACTGCCCTCAAATATAAATGCTCAAGGTACAGAACTGATAGCTCTAAAACATGCCTGTATAATTGCTAAAGGTAAGAAGGCAACTATTTACACAGACTCTAGATATGCTTTTGGAATATGTCATGTAGTGGGTACACTATGGCTTCAAAGGTGATTTTTAACATCAGCTCGAAAATGAATAGCAAATGCAAAAATTACAAATAGGTTCTTTTTGCCCTTCAGCTCCCTGAAGCCCTAGCTGTAGTTCATTGCCCTGCCCAAAAAGGTGGCACAGAACCTGTCTCTAAGGGGAATGACCGGGCAAATACCACAGCAAAACTAGTGGTCTTATGAGGGCCTGAGTTAATTTTAACATTGGCAAATAGTGATGACTTAAAATTGTCCCTTTCTTATAATGAAAAGGAAGTGGAAAAATGGAAGCAAAAATTTAAAGCAAAATTGATAAATGTAGTATGGGTATCAGCTGAAGGAAAACCCTTACTCCCTAGAAGTTTTTATCACCAAAATGCCAATCCATTCACAAAAGTGGTCACTTTGGTACTCAGGGCATTGTGGACTCTGTTAAAAGAGTATGGATAACCCCTGGCATAATTACCATAGCCTCTAAATTATGTATAGCCTGCCCTACCTGCCAAGCATTCAATCAGCACTCCTTTCATGGTAAAGCTTTTGGCAGGCTTCCTCTGACTTACACACCTTTTGAACACCTGAAAATTGATTTTATCCCTATGCCAAAAGCTGAACAGTATAAATTTTGTCTGGTCATAGTGGATCAGCTGATCAGATGGCCTGAAGCATTTCCTACTGCTCAAGCCACAGCAGCTTTTGTTGCCAAGGTGCTTTTATTTTTTTAATTTAACTTATTATTTTTTTAAACCCTTACCTTACATCTTAGACTCAACACTGGGTATTGGTTGTAAGGCAGAAGAGCAGTAAGGGCTAGGCAATGGGGGTTAAGTGACTTGCCCAGGATCACACAGCTAGGGAGTGTCAAAGGAAGATTTGAACCCTGGACCTCCTGTTTCTATGTCTGACTCTCAATCCACTGAGCCACCCAGATGCCCCAACCAAGGTGCTTTTAAAAAGAGATTATTTCTTGCTTTGGTCTGCCAGCACGAATTGATTCAGACAGAGGTACTCATTTTACTGATTTGGTTTTGTCTCAGATATATTTTTGTTTGGGGATAACTCCTAAATTCCATGTACCATAACATCCCCAGAGCTCAGGCTAAGTTGAGAGAATGAATAGAGATCTTAAAGCTATGACTGGCAAATTGTCTATGGAGACTCACTTAAAATGGTCTGAAATTCTTCCCCTGGCCCTATTTTATCTTTGTAGCAGGCCCAGGAGAAATCTACAAATCTCACCATTTCAGATGCTTTTTGGACATCCCCTATGCAGGCTAAACCTTTCTCTCCTGCATACAGATCATTACTAGAGGGAGATACTTCTATTGCCTCATATATACAAGATTTGCAAATCAAATAGTGAGAACTCCAAGAATCTGGAGCTGCTGTACAAGCAGGACCTATAGACTTCTCACTCCATGACTTGCACCCAGGTGACAAGGAGTAATAAAGAACTTCCAGGGCACTGGAGCAACTCAGCTTGCCTGGGAGGGTCCATTACAAGTCCTCTTAACCACTCCAACAGCTATCAAAATTGAAAAAAAGGACTCTTGGATCCATTACTCACATGTAAAGAGAGTACCTTCTATAGATAATGAGTGACTGATTGTTTTAATATTTAATTTTGTTTTTAAGTTTACATATTATGTTCACCTATAATATTCTATTACACTATGTCACTTTCTGTTACTGTGTTTTGGCTATTATATATTGTTATAAGGAGTTTTTGTATTTTCACATTGTTTCATCAAGAGCAGAATTTTTATGTTAGAGGAATTTCTTAATATCACTCTGTTTCTTTAAGAGACAGTAACAGACAGAATTGCCCTCTCTCTCTTTAAGAGACCAACCATAAAACAGAGGGAGTCAATTAAGAAAGGATTCCACTCTCTCTGACTTCAGAGTGAGCAGGGGCTGGGTCAGTATCTCTCTGTCAAGAGGATCTGACAGTTATTTATGACAGTTTGATTTTAGAGACTGGTTAAGGAGGTTAGAGGAGATGAAGTCTTATTTTATTAGTTAGGAAGATAGATAGTGAATTTTAGTTAGTCAGAGTAGATTTAATTAGGCCTGCTTTGCCAGGCAAGAAGATTCTTATATTTAGGGTTTCTTAGAGATTTTAGTATAGGGTTTGAATCAGGCATAGTTATAAGAAAGTCTATTTCCTACCTCATATTTCCATCCCTACTCTCTACAAGAAGCATTGTAAAGGATATAATAGGCATTAGGCATAGGCAAGACCTATACCTAAAACAGTAAATAAGGCAAATATCTTTATTCCTATTTTGTATATGAAAAAACTGAGGGAAAGAGAATTTAAATGACTTCTCCAAGGTCACAGAGTTAATAAATGCCAAGTCAGGTAGTGGAGCAACAAGAATTGCCAGAGCCCGCAAGTGGCCTCTATGTGTTGAGGGTGTTACATTACTTTTTCTCACCTAGTTTTTAATCTTAGAATTGTTCTCGACTCCTCACTTTCCCTCTCCCCACATATCTAATCAAATATTTATTTTGTCCTTTCTACCCACACGTCCTTTCAACCAATCCCCATGACTCTCTTTGCACAGTCACCATTCTAATTCAGTCCTTTATTGCTTCTAACTTGTACTATTTCAATAGTCTCCTAATTGGTCTCCATACCCTAAATGTCTTTCCTCTCCAATCCATTCAGCTGCCAAAGTGAATTCCTAAAGCACAAGGCTGACTATTTCAAGAAACTTGAGTGGTTCCATTTTACTTGTAAGATCAAGCATAATTTTCTCTGTTTAGAATTTAAAGTCTCACTTTCCTTCCCAACCATAACATAATTATGTATTACTTCCTTTACCATTCTCTTCAATCCAACCAAATTTACCTTCTTATTCTTGCTCATACATGATAATCTGTAACAGTCTCCATTGGCTTTGCACATCCCACAACCCATATCTTATTATCCCTACATTCCTTCTAAGTTCAAATTTTGAAACACTTCAGGTTTCTGATCATTGTAATGAACAATCATATTTAGAAGATGATTGATTAAGCTATTCACTTCTTGACAAAGAAATGATGGAAATTATAGTGCAGAATTAGACATATGCTTTGGGACATGATCAACATGTGGTCTATATTTTCATTGACTATGCTTATTTATTACAAGCATTCTTTTAATGAAGAAGATGGATTTGGGTAAGGAAAACTATTGATAGTGATGTTCCCCCTAAAAATAGAAAAGAAAAAAGGGTTATTGATGCATTTTAATGTATAGGAAGAAATAATAGAAACTTTGAATTCCTAAATTTAAATTTTTCTGACAGAGACATAACTACTTTGAAACTAACCTGTTGAGTTTATGTTTCTGTATGCAATATTCTTTTTCTGTGCTTTGCATACAGAAGCATTTGTGTTTGTTGGTGTTTTCCAAGTTCAAAATAGAAAAAAAAAGTTTTTTAGTAGTTGTTATATCTAAATAACTTTAGGTAGTGGTTAGATTTGTGATGATGGTATCATTCCAGCACAGTTTATTATTGAATTCTCCAAGATATGCTGAGGTCTACATTTGCAATATGGTGATTTGTGGTCTGTCCGTCCTTAAAAAGACAGTGAGCTTCTGACACACATAATAATACCAGGTCATGCCTTGTTTGGTAAATTTGATAGGTGTTAAATTTTTACAGTCCACAGTGATATATTCAATATTTCCTAATATGATTGAATTAGCTTACCTGCTCACTAAGTCATAGTTCTTCTGTAATCTCTGATAGCAATGTCCAGAATTGTCATCCCAAAATTCTCTGTTTTCATGAACAAATGCCAATTAGGAGATACCTAATGCAAATGTATGGAGACTGGAGATGGAATGTGTGCAAGGAACTGCAAGAAAGGCAGAATTGATGGAATGTAGAATGTATAGAGAAGGGTAAAATATATTAAAAAAATAAGAATCTAGTATTCTTGGACCTTAGTCATTTCATAGTTTCTACCCAGAGGCAAACTATTATGGTTACATTAGATAAATCTAGTCATGTGTACCTAATACCTTGCCTATTGTTTAATGAGTTTTCCAATATGTTTTGAGATCTATATATGTAATATGGATTTGTGATCTATCAGCCCATGAAAGATAGTGAGCTTCTGATGCTCCCCCTCCACAATTTTAATTGATGTTATGAATTTAAGCAAAAAAATAGATTTAAATAGATCTCTTTAATTTTTTCCTTTAAAAATATAGCCAATTAACTATCTGATGAGTTTTAACATTACCAATGGTATATAATAATCCTAAATAGCTTTTTAACATTTCTCACACAGAGATACTTAATTTTTTGCCATGTCAAGTAATTAAATTTCATTTAAAATAATAAGAGTTAAAATATATATAGTGCTTGCCATATTTAGCTGCTAATATTTGTAGCAAAATCACACTAACTAGATCAACTCAGATCTTTTTTTTTGAAAACCATGCATTTCCTGAATCAAAGTTTTAGTCACCACCCCAAAGACCTAATCAATTCCTTCTGAGTCTATTGAAAGAGCTGTTTTTGCACCTCCAAAATCAACCTGGCCCAGGACAAAGTAAATCACTCTGAAAATAAAGAGGAAAGATATTGATATTTTAAGCCAAGTTTCTAAGGGGAACAAAACCACCCATGCAGACCAACTGTCACTTCTCCAAAGCTAGTGAAAATTGGGAAATACCTACACAAATACCTCTGTGCAGCCTCCAAATCTCTATCTATTTGTCTCAGAGGCTTTAAAAAAAAAAAGCAGCTCCATATTACTCTCATCCTCCAGCTAGCAGAGAGGAAGTTTGGAGCTAAAAGATTTGAGAACGGCAGGGACTGGCCCATCTAAAGTCCTTGGGAAGGTTTCATGGAAACAAAAAGAGATAATAATATACTTTACTTACAACAGATTGCAGGTTTATAGATTTTTAATTGTTAGAAATCAAAATTGTATTTAGCCCAATCCATTAGAATATCTCCCATAATCATGAAGTTAGTAAATTGAGGCAATTTGACCCAGGACCTTGTTTTAATTCAAAATAATAGAAATCTGACATACTAAATACATCACAAAAATCATTCCAATCTCACCTGGATCAAATATCACACAGAATACTCAAGTAATAATATCAAATCTTAGATGACCTAAGGACAGGAATTTTAAATAACTATTAATCAACTCTATGTCTTATCATTGCTAACATAACTTTCTTCTCTATTTATCTTGGAATCAATTGCCAAAAATTCTCACATCAGAATTTAGAGGTTTTCCAGGCAGAAAATTTTTATTAGCACATTTAAATCTGTAATTAATTTTCTATATTTATCTCTTATTCTCTATACTACCAAAATATTGACCATTATCTGGATATAAAATAGAAAAAGAAAAGAAAAATAGTTTGTCTTTTATATTGTCAAGGTTACATTTAAAAATACAAAATAAAGATTTTTCTTCATTTTACAGAGAAAGCAAATACACACAAAAAGACCCCCAAAGAGGCAGACTCATACCACAACAAGATTTTTCCATGATTTGCCATTAATAAAATCTTTTAAAATAATTTTCAATAATATTAAGAGCCAGATTCACAAATTATCACATATTTGCTAGTTAAGTCTTATTAATTTCAAAAATAAATAATCAAATAAGAACAAAACCTTAGCTAAAGTTATAACAGATTTTGTGAGATAACCAGGCCTTAATTTTAAAAACAGGCCTTAATTTTAAAAAAAGAAAGAGCAAAGGATAAGCTTTAAGAAATTACTCTTCTTTAAGAAAGTACTATTAAGCTTCTTCTACCCAAGCCACTGCATCTTGTGAGATGGGGAGGGTGGAGCAATAGTCAAGAGCAGTAGCAGTTGCAGTTGCCCTTTCTCCCACCATAACACCTGAGGCTTACCTGGGTGGAAGACGATAAATTTGTTGAGTTCTCAAGGCTGAGCCATTTTTGCTGCTTGCCTGAACCCAGAGCAAGGCTTTTAAAATTCCAACCCAAGCCTTTTATTCTAGCCAAGCAAATTATAGAAAATGACTGGCAGGAGAGAGAGAGAAATATTTCTATCCACTTTTAAGCTATCCTATCTCAGCTACTTGAAACAAAGCTCAAATTAACATCTCTCCCTTGCCACTTTTTGCTCTTTGAAACTTGACTTTCTCTTCCCTATTTTAACTGAACAAACTCACAAAAACACACACATACACAAGACAGATTTTGACTGAATCTAATTTTTAAAAAATGTGGTCCAGGGCAAATAATACTCTTTTCAACTCTAGAGGACCCCTTCCAAAACAATGTTCTTTCTTTCTTTCTTTCTTTCCTTCTTTCTTTCTTTCTTTCTTTCTTTCTTTCTTTCTTTCTTTCTTTCTTTCTTTCTTTCTT
>NC_058133.1:321593947-321676341 GCF_016433145.1 Gracilinanus agilis | reverse complement strand
CTTCCTTCCTTCCTTCCTTTCTTTCTTTCTTTCTTTCTTTCTTTCTTTCTTTCTTTCTTTCTTTCTTTCTTTCTGTCTGTTTCTTTTTTGTTTGTTTTCCTTTCTTATTTGTTTCTCATTTTTTTTAAAATAACCCTTACCTTCCACCTTAGAATCAATACTATGTATTGGTTCCAAGGCAGAAGAATGGTAAGGGCTAGGCAAGGGAGATTGAGTGACTTGCCCAGAGTCACATAGCTAGGATATATCTGAGGTCATATTTGAACCTAGGACCTCCCATCTCTAGGCCCAGCTCTCAATCTTGTAAAAATAAAATTGGGACGAACCCAAAATAAAGGACAAAGACCAAGGAAATAAAGGTTTAAAATTGATTCCCAGATACTTTTGATAGATATTATCAAAAGTATCTTCAGTGGTAAAGTGAAATGAAGCTCAAAAATGAACTTCCCTTCAGGGTTAGGCGCAAGGAACACTAAAGAGACTCTTATTATAGAAAATAAACTTTTTATTTAAAATATATGAGGGTAAAAGGATTTCTAATTCTAAGGGATTCTAACTCCACCCAAATAAACTCCCAGGTTCCACAGGGAAACACTTCTCCTGTTCACAGGCTACACTAATCCTCCCTGATCTAACAAAATTTTATACTATTTTAACTAAAACTACCACTAATATTCTTAACTTTGCCTTTAAGTTATAAAGATAACCAAGACTAGCTGGTTGAGTCTCAACAAGAATCAGGTTAGGACTCTGAGCCTTAACATACTCAGAGTCCAAACCAAAGACCAGGTTTTCTTTGGTCTTTTCAAAGTTTAGCCAATCTATACACAGTAACAGATAAATTAATAGTGTTTCCCAAGTTGGAAAAGAAAACACTGCACTCCTTCAAGTCTTTCACTCAGACAAAGATAGAACGAGGCAAAGATGTTGCCTTCTCTAGCTCTGAGAGAGAAAGAAGCTGCCTGTGGCTCTGTCAAATGCCAAAGCCAACTACCAGAATGCCACACCCAGAGCATGTAATTGTTATAGAATAATGGTTACAACTGCCAACAGTTGAAATTAACACTTTCTCTCAGCTCTATTTGAAACTCCAAATATTTCCTCAAGCCAGATTCTCTACTTCTTATCTCTAAACTAATAAAATAATACTTATTTTCTAACATCATCCTTATAATCTACTGAGCTACTTAGCTGCCCCCAAGAATATATTTTTCTTGAGAGAGTTACTCCCTCAAAGAGAAATTACCCTAGAAAAGCAGATGCTTTTCAGAGTTGACCACAGCATGAACACCAGGTTCTTTTGGGAAAATATTTTCCCCAAAAGACCTTCATATCACAAGTATACTATTATTTTCTCTCTCTGTCTCTGTCTCTCTGTCTCTCTCTGCCATCCCAGGGTTATCTATCTTAACTCACATGAAAAAAAGACACACAAAATGATATAGTTAACATGACCCAACAAGGATACACACAGAGGACATATAATCCGTATACATAGAAGATTGGATCATCAGAAACAGGAAGGGACTTCCACCACCCCTCCATTTTATCTATTAGAAAAGGAATCATTCCTTGTGGAAGATAAGTTTCCACATGGGTCCAGTGTTGAAGTGAAATTTTTCTGGTAAGCAAAAGAAGGATTTATGGTTCCTTTGTGGTCACCATAACTGTTGTGATTAAAATTATTTCCAGAGATTGCGTTTTGGGTAAAAATATAAATTTTTTGATTAGAATAGAATTATAACCAATAAAGTGTCAGTCAGTGACCCCCTTGAAAGATTCTGAATGTCCCTTAGGCAGAAGAACTATAAATAGCATCCAAGACATCTCTAATTGATAAATAGCTAATTAGGAGGTGGCCCATCAACCTCTCAGCCCCCTCTGACAGGTGATAGTTGTCACATAGGCAGGAAAAAATTCATTGTATAACATTCCCACTAACCCAAGACTCTGACATATGAATTCTCTCTAATCCAGGATCTTGGTATAAAAATAACAGTATATGAAAATAAATTCTTAGATCTCCTAGTATTATTGCCATGGCAATGGCTGACAAACCTATCATGTACAATCCCAAAATATTTTTGACTTTCTGTCAAATACTGTGGGAGAATGTATTCATAATTTTCATAACAGATTCTAGCTTTTTTTTTTTTTACTTACTCTTTTTGATAAAATTTATCTTCTAGTTGGATTCATGACATCAAACTCAAAAAGGCCTTTTTGGAATTCCAGTCTAAGTTTGCCCATTTCCTTATCAAAATCATTGGACAAGTTGCCACTTTTTTTTTTATCATCTCCTTCATTGTTAGATCTCCTTTCTGAAGTTTAATTAAATAAAGATTTTCAATGATGTCAAGGTCTTCAACATTTTCCTCTTCCAATTTTAGTAGCTTCTTCATTTCATCTCTTATTTTTTCTAATCTAGGCTTAGAAATGAAGGGTTTTGTTTATTGAGGGGAGGGGGAGTTTTTTGTTTTTTGGTTTTTTTTTTACTAGTCCTACACCAGTTAGCCATACACAACAAGGAACATAACAACTGACAAAAAAGCAGTGTGAAACTCTTAACTGTAATTGGTGAGATCTGGCTCCAGTTTTGCTAATGATATAGTACCTGCATAAGATGCCATTATTTATATATTCTGCCTACTACATGACCATTCTTGGATTGTCCTCTTTAGAGGTCAGTACCTTTTTTATTCAAGCATTTCTTGCAGGCAGGTATTGGTATTTCTGATTTGTCCTGAATATGCAGGAACATCACATTTCTTCACAGTGATGTTATTTCAAGCAGGACCAATACACAACCCTATGCCACTCCATCTATTCAAACTGGCCTATAGGCTGATGTGAATAATACTAGAAAAATAAAACTATTTTGTGATTGCAAATAGCAACAGGTTTGTCATTTGTTGCAATGACAATAATAATAGGAGTAAAATTGGAACTATCAAGGAATACCACCAAGACCACACCAAATAGGAATACTATCAAGACCCCACTAACCAGCATTTCAGGGTTCATTTAGACCACCATAAGCTACTATGATCTCACAACACACTTTACTGTATAACACAGTGCTTAGCATTTTCATGCTTTGCCATTGTCCTCCCCTCAATATGGACAGTGGGTTAGGTTTTGAGGGAGTTATTATTTTTATTGTTATTAATAGTAGCAGTTGAGTAGAGAAAAAGATGGTTGGCATATCAAATTCATTTTATTTTGATTGTATCCTCAATAAGCACCTTTCTAACATTAATTTTGTTTACCAATGAAAATTTTGACAAGGTAGAATAACACATTCTGACCTGTCTGCCAGTTATATTTTTTATTTTAAATTGACATTCTAGTCTACAATATCTTGTGATATGGATCAATATGGATCTGTACACCAGTGTCCTATTACTTGAAGAATAGTAATAAAGTTGAATTTCTCGACATGCAAAACCAAGTAGCAAACCATAGACCTATGTGACTCCACAAAAATGCAGATATCTTATAAAGCTTGGTCATCCAGTTGACCTCTCTCTCTTCCATTCCTATCTTACTTGCAATAGATGAAAAATGATAAATCACTGTATTTACCTTGATAAATTAATAGGTTAAATTCAAAATAAGTTTGGAAGCCCAAGGTGATCATATTTTGCTGAAATATACAATATTTATAATAAACTATCTTAGAGTTCCTCATAAAAGAAATTTTAGAGGTCATCTAATACAATCATCCATTCCATTCAGAAAGCTCCCTTTGACACTCCTGACTTTAAATCTCTATAGTTAAAATGTTTTAATCAAAAGAAATGTTATTTTTGCACTTTCCTTTGGCAAATGGAATTAACGTTTCCAGTCTGAAATGTATAAATAATGAATAGCTTCCCTGGTGTTTGGCACTTATTTGATACTCTAAAATTCTCAAAGAGTTAATGAAAATGCCATTCAACTCTTATTTTTCAGAATGGCTTGTCAAAAAATGATCACATGGTAGTCATAAAGAACTCATAAATAAATGCAGAAGGAAGAAATATTAAACATTCTCTATAGATCACAGTGTAATAAAATTATAATCAATAAGAGAAATATAAACAAAGGATACAGTTTTAAATGGAATTTAAGTAATGTTATCCTGAAGAAGTAAGTCAAAGAACAAATCATAGACATAATAGTTTTATGAAAGAAAATGAGACAACCTTTGTTAGGATGTCTCATTGTTATCATTTTGTGAGATTAATCTAAAGTAATCATAGGGTAAAATTGATATACCTGAATATTTATCTTTTTTAAAAATAATTTATTTAATTAATTTAGACTATTTTTCCATGGTTACATGATTCATGTTCTTTTCTTCACCTCCTTCCTCCCCCCTCACTTAGCCAATGAGCAATTCCACTGGGTTTTACATGTATCATTGATCAAGACCTATTTTCATATTATTAATATTTGCAACAGAGTGATCATTTAGAGTCTACATCCCCAGTCATGTTCTCATCGAACCATGTGATCAAGCAAATGTTTTTCTTCTGTGTTTCTACTCCCACAGTTCTTTCTCTGGATGTGGATAGCATTCTTTCTCATAAGTCCTTCAGAATTGTCCTGGGTTTGAATATTTTATCTTAATAGAAGGGAGGAAAAAATGCTGAAAAATTAACAAATTGATAATATTAAAATAGCACAAAAGTAGACATTTTAAAAATCAGAGAGACTGATAAAATTAAAAACAAAATTTTTGAGATGATTAACACAACTAAGAAATATTTTTCTGAAAAGATCAATAAAATATATAAACTTGTTCAAACCACAACAAACTGGTAAAAATAAGTCCAGAGTAATTCTGGTTTATTGCAACCCATATAAACTTGTCCATTTTGTAGGAGTCTTGCCTATATCTTCCCATAAGTTTGCTGCAGTTGATCCATTCAGTATAGTAAGGGCCTTTCTCATTTTTTCATTATAACAATACTTGTAATGTGCATGGGCCTTCAATCTTGTGATGTGACCAACTCATTTCTCTTTAGGTCATATAATTCTTTGATTGCATATTTTATTCCAATTCTTTGTAGTTCCTCACTTATGTTTTATAGCTTGTTCATACCTACCATGCACCTCCCCATTGACTTCTAAGTGATGCTTATTTTTAAATCTTTGAAGAGTGCATCATTTTATGACTTACAATAACACTCCAACATATTGATTTTTAAAAGATGGATCTTTGTTTCAGGAAAAATTTGGGGTCAATAATAGAGCTTTGTAATTTCCCAAGCAAGTCAGTCTATTCTCTTCCTGATTAATTTTTGTTATAAATCAAAAGGAAGTCAGTGCAATAAGAAAGGATAATTCACCAGTTCTATTTCGAGATACAAATTAAGGAACTGATATAATTGGTTTTGTCATGTGTTTAAAAGTAACAAGAAACATAATTTCATGAGACACTTGGTCATCTCCTATTGCAGTACTCATTACTATGTACATTTGCAAAAATATCACTATAAAAATAAATGCAATTGCAGAAAATAAGAATTAATATGCTTAATCTGACTAGGCTGAAAGTAATAAATTAGAAATTTTCCTATTAGTACACATGCTTTTGAGTTTTCATTAGACTCCTCTCAAAGTAAAATAATCTCTGTTTATTTGGGGTTAGTAATTACTCTCTGTTGAGGTACAGTAGCTTACATGTTTGAGACATTCAATAGCACTGATATATGTTAGTGCTGGTAAATGTTTAACAACATGCATGCATATATTTGAGTGTGTATGATATATGTGTATATACATATATGTGCAGTTTAGATGGTGCGTTGGAGCATTGGTATCAGAAAGATCAGAATTCAAATTTTATCTCATACACTTACTAGCCCTATGACCTTGGAAAAGTCACTTAACTCCTGCCTGCATAGGAAGGAAACGGCAAACCACAACAATGACCCACTGGACCTTTACATCAGGGATGTGAAATGGTTGCACGATATTTTAGAAAAATCAAAATGGCAGCTAAAAGGAGGATAAATTGGAGTGAGAAGAGATAAGTTAGGGAGACCAGTCAGAAGGCTATTGTCCAGGTGAGAAGTGATGAGGGAATGAATTCAAAGTGGAAGAATCCCATTGGGCAAATAGGGTCTTCTTATCCTACTCTATTGTGTGGATCTGAAAATATTCTCTGAGAATATCTAATCTTGAAAACATCCACTGACTCCAAAGCCATCGATCAAAGGAGTCCTTGCCTGCAATATGGTCTGCAGTTTGGTTATCCAAGGTACAGTTGTCCATGCATCTTCAATACTAAAGGTGGTCGTTAATCTCCTCAATGTGGGTATTTCCTCTACTGATGCAAATCATAAATCACTCACCCTTTTTATCCCAGAGTTCTTGTTTGCATTCTCCCACAAATCTCCTCTAAGAAAATCTATCTGATTCACTGAGGGCTTCCTCTACATCTGACATTAACACGGGTACCAATGGAGTACACAGTTATACATGTATACATATAGGATCACCTCTTTTTTTTTTTATCCATCTTTGACAATATCCTGATTAAAATTCTTGGTTGATAATACACTGTAGCCAAATTTTGCCCACCATTACATGTCTCCATTGCCCTTTGGGCAACCAATAACTCTAGACATGGCATGGAATGGTAGAAAGGGTGATGGACTTGGCAATTGGAAGACCTGGATTCTAATCCTACTTCTAACATTTATTAGCTATATGACCATGGTCAAGTCATCTAAGTTCTCTGAACCTTAGTTTTCTGTTGTGGTTGTTGTTCAGTCATTCAGTCATGTCCAAATCTTCATGACCCAGTGGATCAACTTTTCAAGGGGTTTTCTTGGCAAGGATACTAAAGGGGTTTGCCATTTCCTTCTCCAGTTTTATGCATGTACGGGTTAAGTGACTTTCCCAAGGTCATACAGCTAATAAGTATATGAGGTCAAATTTGAACTCTAGTCTTTCAGGCACCAGGTTGTGTCATTGGAAATCTTGTACCTTTGAACTACATTACCCAGGAGTCCACTGACTTTCTGTCATTATGTGCTGACATAGATAGAAGATAAATTTGGTTGATTTCCATGTCTAGTGTTCTTTTCTTCCTATGAGGGAAGCTGTCAATGCAGGACTTTTGAGCAAGTAAATTAGCCATGGGCACATGCTTTTATTTTGTTAAATAATTGCCTTATTACTTTACTAATAGTGATTATTAATAAATCTTATAAAATAAAATATTTTAATTTATTATTGATTAATTTTAATTTTTACAAGGCCTAGTGCTCTTATCTACTGCACACCTAATTGCCCCAAGTCTTAGTTTACTCATAATGCAGGTAAAATAATATTATTCATAGAGTTTTCATGAGGCTTGAATGCAATAGTGTATGTAATATAGTTTGTAAAATTTAAAGTATTACTTAATTATATTCACTTGGAGCTGCAAGCAGAAATTGTCCTCCAAACCCTCAGGGACCTTCCTGGATTGTAGTTAGTGTGTTGGTAAGAGAAAAAGTCTAAGAGAATAATGGAAGAGGATTTTAGACCTATAAACACATCTGGAATTCTCTTCATGTGGGCCAGCTGTTAGAGAACTGATCCCTTGAGAAAACAAAACTGCAGTTTGCTAGAAAGTGAGAGTCATACTCAAATAGAAACCCTTCAGATACCTAGTCACTTAGAAAACCTCATTATAGCATTATCTATGCTTTATTGTATATTTATTTATTTTGTGAAATATTTCCCATTTACATTTTAACCTTGTTAGGAACAAATGTGGTCCATTCTACCTCTGCTACAGAACAACCACTTCTACTCTAGGAGCAGAGGGGATCTCCAAGAAATGCATAGAGGTGGTGGAGGAGAGGGCCCAAAATCAGCATTGAGAAATAATGACTCATGGAGAAATGACTCATGACAGCTAAAGGAAACAAGTAATGGGGTACATGCAGAAGGGTTACAGGAGAGAGAACCTGGGTGGATAAGTCAACCATAGCTTCTCCCTATTGGAGTCCTACAGAGGGCAAAATTGCAAATCACTGACACTGAACAGATCTCTGGGGGTAAAAAATATTCTATTGTGGGTCTCATTCATTGATGGGTTCAGTTGGGAGTCTTCACTTTGACCATAAACTTGTAAAAAACATTGTTCTTGTTTCAAGCGCCATCTGCCTATGAATATCTTTGGAGAGGAAAGAGTTTCGGATAACTGAATTTTCCAGGAATTAAATGTGATTTCTACACATACAAATAAGAGGAATTGAAGTGGTTTAGTGACTTATCCAAGTCACGCAGTTATTAAAGATCCCAAAATCTGTCCCTTAATAACTGGGTGACTTTGGACAAGTCATTAAACCACTTCAATTCCCCTTATTTGCAAAATAGGGTTAGGAATACCTATCCTGCCAAGCTCACATGGTTCTTCTTTTTTTTTTTTATTGATTAATTAAGAAAATTTTTCCATGGTTACATGATTCATGTTCTTTCCCTCCCTTCCTCCCACCCCCTCCCAAAGCCAAGCGCAATTCTACTCGCTTTTACATGTGTCATTGATCAAGACCTATTTCCATATTATTGATATTTGCACTGGGGTGATCATTTAGAGTCTACATCCCCAATCATATCCCCATCGACCCATCACATGGTTATTCTGAGGACCAGTTAAGCAGTATAGTAGAAAGCACTCTAGACAGGGTCTTTGAGGACCCGGGTTCTAGTCCCAATCTCCACCACTGTAAAATTAGGGAGCAGCTTACATGCTCTTTAATGTCTCTTTAGCTCTAAAGAAGTTTCTTATTCTATGAACTGTGTGGATTTTAAAATTAATATCCAATAACTATTATATTTTATAAATTTTTATTAATAATAAACTAACATAAAAAGCTAACTAAAAGGGTACTAACCAACCCGCTCACCAGAGCAAAAGAGGAAGAGGGAAGAGTTACAGCCAACTATAAAACAATAAAGTGACCACGCACACATGGAGGTGTAGGAGAGATTAAAGGAAATTTGGGGAAATATTAAGGGACTTATGGGGGATGCAGTCCAAGGTTCAAAATCTCCATTTAAACAACTGTATAACATAGGTTTTCCTTAGGTAGCACTAGAGGAGCAAATGGGTGAAATTTGGGGAAGACAAAAGCAGAAACTACTTAGGTTTTTATAAGAACCACTATAATAATTATAAAGCACTAAGAAGGTAGAATCTATGACACATTCTCATTGTAAAAGCAACTAATCCCCTGTCAGTAACATTTTATTCACTGCCATTAAACTGGGGCTGCAAACAACCCAGATGGACTGAAAGAGTTAACACAGATGCCTAAAGTCAAAAACATTCTACGTACTGTGTTTAAAAAAGCCATCTGATGAGCATCCTCTGGGATAATGTGACTCAGAAGTCACTGCAGAAATCTCAGCATTCAAAAAAATGTCACACTGTGCATGCACAAAAGTAATTTTTCAGTCACATAATTATTTTTTAATGTCAGGTTTTCAAAATACTTTTAGAGGAGAAGAGACATAGAAAATTCCAGGTTTAAAATGTTTTAGAAAGATCTGGGGCAGCAGGAGGAGGCAGAACATGAAAAGAGACATATTAAATTGTTTTTAAGGACTTCAAGCGGTGACTCTCCCTCATTTTTGCATAACTCAAGACTGAAAGGTAATATTAAAATGACTTACTATGATAATACTTACAGTTTATGTAAGAAAAATTTAGGGGCATACTTTACATCTACTAACTAAATGTTTCTTGTTGCATTCCAGTAAGAAAGGTATATATTAAATTTCTTTGTGTGTATGTGTGTACTGATGGGAAAACTCCAACAGGGCTTGTTAAGTATCAGAAGAAACAATTCTAATTTCTTTGTAAAAGAATTTGTAGGTTTGTAAAAGAATTCCGAGTTGGTCCACATGCTTTCTATTCCCTGGAGATCTTCATTCTCTGGGTAGTCATACCTCATATTTAATTACCCCCATCAAAGTCACTTAGCAGTGTTATTAATGCAGAGTGATAATATTTAGAAATGGATAAATCCTCTAGTTTTAAAGTCTTCTAGTTTGACTAGAACTCAAGCCTTTACCTAGGATGCTTTCTCCTATACCAAACTTCACAGGAAGCAAGGAAGGAAATAAGACAAACACCTGCTATGGGCTAGGCATTATATTAAGCTCTTGGCCAATATTTCTGTTAATTCTCATAACAATCCTGGGTGGTAAGTACTATTATTACTTCATTTTAGAGTTGACAAAAAAAGGAGGCTAACTGACTTGCCTATGGTAAATGGCCAAGGTCTCCCTGACTTTAGGTCCAGTGCTATAACCACTGAGCCACAATAATATTTAATAGCTAAATTGAACAGCTGTTAATATTCCCATTTTATGATAGAGAGCTCACATTATCCAGTGACTTGCCCCAAACCATTCAGATCGGTGGTTCAGAGGTAGAATTCTCATTTGCCCTGCAGAAATCCTGGATTTTATTCCTGGTCCATGAGCTGGATTACTTTGTCAAGGTGGTGTGGCACAAGAGAAAGATCACCAACTTTTGGAATCAAATCTTACCTCTGACGGTTTTTACTTGGGTGAGTTTGGGCAAATCTCTTTATTCTCCCAGATTAACTTTCTCCATTTGTAAAATTAAGGTGTTGGCATGCAGACAGGTTGCTCCTGAGGTCTCTTCCAGCTCTAGATTTTTGATCCTAAACAGAGACCCAGAGACATTAAGTCATTTTTCCAAGGTGACCTAGCTGGCAGAACTAAAGTTTGACACCAGATCTTCTGCTTAAGGCTGTTTTAGCTGCTTTTCCCAGGTCCCTCTCTGCATCCACTAGATCTTTCAACATCCCCACAGCACCCCTGCCCTGGATTACCTTTGCTCAGCTCCTCGCCACACCCTTTCCAAAGCTCAATGGAGCAGATCATAGAAACGCCAGATTTGAGAAGTGAAAGTGACCTCAGGGTCCATCTAAGTGTGACCCAGACACGATACATGAAAAGAATTCCAGTTAAACTATGTTGATCAAGTAAGAGCTCAACCTCTACTGGAATAGTATCTAGAACCATTCTGGTCCTATGTTCAACTCAGGCCAAAGCCTCTCGATCCATGTGTGACATGGACCTCTTTGATAGTTTGGTGAAAACTGTGGGACCCTTAGAATAATAATGTAAAGCCATAAAATAAAATATATTAAATTAGGAAGGCAATTAAATTAATTGAAACACACTTATAAAATTCTTTGAAGAAAATTTTAATACCTCAGGTTAAAAACCTCATGTAGAGCTTCCAGTTTCAATTATCCTTGAATTATGCTTTCCATCCCTACTTCCTAACTATGCCAGGCGTTAGAGGAAGGATTCTTTCATTCTCTGTACTTGTATCACCATGAAAATGGATCTTCCATCTATAACCCTGTTCCTAAGGCATTAATCGCCTTCTTTTGTTTCATCTAAAGTTGTGTCAAACCATCTTGAGAGTATCGTGTTGAATTATAATTTAAGAAAGATGCTGTCAGTCTGGAAAGTGTCCAGAGGTAGATGATCAGGATGGTAAAGGGTCTCCAGTTAATACAAACTGAAAGAAATGAGGATATTTAGCTTATTAAAGAGAAGATTTTTGTCAGGGAGAAATGGAGAGGGAAGGGGAAGGGGAAGAAAAAGAAATACTTTTTCTCAAACATTTGAAATATTGTCACATGAAAGAAGGATTAGACTTGATCTACTTTGTTCCAGAAGGTAGAACTCGGAGGAGTGGATAGAAGTTTTAGAAGCAGATCTGAGCTCCAGATAGAGAAAAAATTTCCAAATAATTAGAGCTCTTTCTAAATAGAAGGTAGTACAGTGGAAAGAGTGCTAGGCCTGGAGTCAGGGAAAATGACTCATCTTCCTGAGTTCAAATCTGACTTCAGACATTTGCCAGCTGTATAACCCTGGGCAGGTCACTTAACCCTGATTGTTTCACTTTCCTCATCTGAAATATAATCTGGAAAAGGAAATGGCAAACAACTCCAGTAATCTTTGACAAGAAAACCCCAAAATGGGGTCACAAAGAGTGACTACTTCCACCATGGAAATTTTCAAACAAAGGCTTGACTACCACTTATCAACACATCAACAAGCATTTATTAAGAGTTTCCTATGTGCTAGGCACTATACTATGTATTGTTTATATAAATACAAGCAGAAAGGAAGATGGTGCCTGCCCTCAAGAAGCTTACATTCTAATGGGGAGAGACATAAAAGCAAGCTTAAAAAAGAGGAAAGAGGGGTATCCAAGGTAAGGAAGCAGGATAGAGAAAGTCCAAAGAGTCACAATAGCCTGGAGAGCAATGATGACATGGCTAACCTGGGTACTTTATAATGAAGATTCTAAGAGAAACCAGTCAATCAGAGGAAGAAGAGTACTTCCAGTATGAGAAGTTTAGGGGTGAAGTGAATTTCCATTGTGAAGAGATTTTTGTAGTATGGCAGAGGAAGTACAGGGAATCTGAAGTGTATCCTAGAGAAGATTGAAAATTAAGAGAATAATTCATTTTCATTGGCCTCTTTTTCAGTCTAATAAAACCTATGGACTCCTCAGAATAACTTTTTTAACACATAAAATTCTATCATATATAATATATTGTATATAACATAACACTCAGAATAATATATACAATTAAATGAAAACCTTTAAATGTATGTATTACTTTGAGATTACAAAGGGAACCAACTATATTGAAATATAGTTATCAAATTTTTGTTTTTTATAAAACAAATTCACATACTGACTTCAGGTTAAGAACCCCTGAACCAGATAAATTATTTTATTGTTGTTGTTCAGTCATTTCAGCCATGTCTCATTCTTTGTGACCCCATTTGGAGTTTTCATGACAAAAATACTGGAGTGGTTTGCCATTTCTTTCTCTGGCTCATTTGACAGATGCAGAAACTGAAGCAAACATTAAGTGACTTGCCTAGGTTCACACAGCTAATAAGTGACTGAGGCCACATTCGAACTCAGATCTTTCTTAACTCCAGCTCTGGCACCCTAACCATTGTACCACATAGATATACAGATGAATAATAGGATTATTGATTTAAAGTTGGAAAAGACATTTTTGAAAAGTCTTTTGGTGACATCCTCTGAAACTCTCTGTGCCCTGGTCTTAAATGAATTTTGAAAAACTCACATTAAAAATATTATATGAAATCTGGGAAGATTTGTATGAACTGATGCAAAGTGAATAGAACCAGGAAAATAATTTATACGGTTAGCAATATTGTTATGATAATCAAACTCAAAAAACATAGTAACTCTAATCAATGCAATGACCAACCACAGTTCAAAGGGTTTATGATGAAACACTCTACTTCCAGAGAGAAAGCTGATGGACTCAGTGCAGAATAAAGCATATTTTCTTCTATTTCTTTCTTTTTTTTTTCTTCACAGGCGGGGGGAAGGAACATAACTAATACAGGAATTTGTTTTGCATGTCTATGAACATTTATTATAAATTTTATTTTTCTTGCCTTCTCAATGAGTGAGACATAAGGAGAAAAAAAATTTGTAAATGAAAATAGAATAAAATTGAATTTTCAAAAATTATATGACTGAAAAAACCTTTTTTTTTTTTTTTTGGCATGTCCATTATGATCTTTTATTAAATGTTGAGATTTCTGCAGTGGCCCAGAATTTTATAGGCAGCTGGGTGGTACTACAGGAGAATAAATTATTAGGTTTAAGCCTGGAGTTGGGGAGATCTGACTTCAAATCTGGCCTCTGACTTTTTCTAGCTATGTGACCCTGGGCAAATCACTGAACTGCTGGTTGCTTCAGTATCCTCGGTGATAATGTGGAGATAATAATAGCACCTTCTTCCGAGGGTTGTTGTGAGGATTAAAACAAATTTTGTAAATGATTTAGCCTGGTTTCTGGCACATAGCAGGCATTTACTATCCCTTTTATCTTCATTGCTCACAGGATTAGGTGAGCATTTGCAGTAAGGTCTAGTGAAAAGCCTCCTAGATAGAGATTCCAAAAGGCTAATTTCTTTACATTTACTTTACTTTATTTTTACATTTACTTTACATTTACTTTTATATTTACATTTACATTTACATTTACATTTACTTTTTACTTTACTTTACTTTACTTTACTTTACATTAAAGTAACCTACTCTGGGTGGCCAGACACCTTGCTGAAGGCTTTACAAATATTATCTTATTTGATCTTCATAACAAGCCTGCAAATTAGACACTATTATTCCCATTTTATAGTTGAGGAAACAGCTGCAAACAGAGCTTAAGTAACTTGCCCATGGTCACAAAGTAGTAAGTATCTGAGCCCAAATTTGAACTCAGATCTTCCTGACATGAGGCCCAGGGCTCTACGGAGGGATAATCTGAGATGGCTGCTGTTTCTGAGATATATATCTCTTGCTTATAATTTATTCATTACTGTTTACTTACTCTAATTAAATTGCTTACTAAAACAATAATGTTCATTGATATGGAGCTACAAGTGACTTTAGAGATCACGGGAACATAGATATAGAACTTGAAGGGAATTTAGAGAATGAACTGGAAAATGGGAAAATGAATGACACAATCTACGTATGCCTATCTTTTTTGTTGGTGATACTTTCTATAGTTCAAGGAGGGTAGGGAGGAGCTGAGATATATGGGAACAAATTATTTAAAATAAAGGTAAAAAAAGAATATAAATTTCCAGAGGGACATTTTTGTATCTGTATTCCCAGTGCTTAAAACAGTGTGTGGCCCATATTAAGGGCTTAACAAATACTTTTTCATTTGTTTATTCATTTCATAACTGAAAGAAGAGTGGTTGGATGTGGGAGGCTATGGTGGAAGATTTGAAGAGCAACACACACATACCTCCATATCAACATAACTTACAACATTATAGCCAATGGGTGAAAGATAATAATCAATTGCCCTGAGTATCCTGACTGAAAAGAAGTTTAGCTAAATGCTCACAGTGCCCCCTGATGGCAGTATGTATAGCATTATTTCTTTATGAAAATTAATTGATTCAGCCTCTTTTCAAACTGTCATGTTGGGGCTCTTGGGGTTCCATCAGGGCCTTGGGGGTTTGACCACTGCCCCAGGCCCAGACATTGTTAAAGGTGGCATTGATGTCCCTAAAGGAGAGTAGCCACCAAAGATGCATTGTGGTTATCATTGGGGCTGTGGCGGATGGATGTGCAGTTCAACAAGGGGCTCCCTCTCATGTTCAATGCCTTAGAAATGCAAGATAGGGAAACCAGACTGGTTTTGGAGATCACCCAATGTCTGGGTGAAAGCAAAGACCAGACTATTGCTAAGAATGATAATGAAAGATTAGTGAGAGGTCAGAAAGTCCTGAATTCTGGCTCCCGAATCAAAATTCTTTTGGACCCCGAGACACTGGAAAGAATTATGAACGTGATTGGAGAGCCTATCCGTGAAAGAGGCCCAGTCAAAAGCAAACAGTTCACTGCTACTCATGCTGATTCCTAAGTTCATAGAGATGAATTAGGACCAAGAATTTCTGGTCACTGGAATCAGAATTATTGCCCTTTTAGTCAACTATGCCAAAGGTGTCAAAAATTGGACTATTTAGCGGTACTGGTGTGAGTAAGATTGTATTGATTTCACAGCTAATCAACAATGTTGCCAAGGCCCATGATAGTTATTCTGTGTTTGCCAGAGTTGGTAAATGGACTCAAGAAGGTAATGACTTGTACCATGAGAAGACTGAGTTTGGTGTCATCAATATGAAGGACGCCACTTCCAAGGTAGCACTGGAATATGGTATATTGATATAAGGTCCTATGAATGAACCACCTGCTGTTTAGGCCTGGGTAACCTTGACAGATCTCACTATGGCTAAATACTTCAAAGACCAAAAGGATCAAGATGTACTGCTTTTCATTGGTTTTATTTTATTTTAACTTTCTAAATATAAATTAATTAGTTTCTTACATTAAAATACTCAGTTAACTCCCTCCCTCTCTCCCCTTCCCACCATTAGAGAAGGCATCATTTGACAAAAAGTCACATGATTATATAAAATAATATCTTACTTATTTCTATTTCTCAGTTCAATTTTTAATTTTTGAGAAACTTATATTCTAATTTATTCCGAATTCTAATCAATCAGCTTAACCTCTTAAAATACAACCTGTTCTATTTGGAAATTTCTGTTTCTTTGTCACCAGTCAATAAGGTTTTCTTAACATCTAATATTACTATATTTAAAGTAATCAAAAGGAGATAAATATCTGAAAGAACTTGATATTCCAGATATCTGTTTGTTACAACTTGTACTTCTATTTAGAAAATGATTGGCATATATTTCAAATGAGGTGATGTGTCAAAGTGAATAGAAACTGAGCTTGGAGTCAAGAAAATCCAGATTTGAGTCCTGTGGCTAACACATATTATCTCTGGCTCCACCCAGGCAACTCTCTAAGACCATAAAGTGAAGAAAATGTGCCCAGAGGGTGACTATAGAGGATGAAGCACTTACCCTTGTTTGTGTCATGGATCCCATCTCAGAAAAAAAAATGTTTTTAAATGTGTAAACTAAAAAACATAAGATTACAAAAGAAATCAATAAAAAATAGAAAAACAAAAGATAACAATGTTCATGGACCCCAGATTAAGAACCCTTGCTATATAGAGGTAGTTTCCCTAGATTCTTATATTAAAAAAATCATAGATTTCATTCCTTCCTCCACTTCTCCCCAAAAAGTTTCAAATATTTGGTATTATGTAAAACTATAATACATCCTGTCCACTGGCTCCTCTCCCTGCAGAAATATACAAGAAAAGATTAAAGTTCTGGGCATCTGTATACTTGTGCTGAAATGGCTTAGGGGAGGCACTTGGGAATTGTTGAGTCATTCTGTAGAGAAGCTGCTTATTGGGGTAGGGCTTGAGGGTTGGGAGGAGGGGACTGACATCCTGTGGAGCAGCTTCAAACAGTAGGAGGCTGAACCTGGAGCTCTCAGCACCAGATCAGTCAACAGGGTGAACTGTTCTATTCCTGAACTGGCTTGGAAATATCCAAGGGGAAAACAAGGACATACCCAGACACACTCTCTTTCAGTTAAGGGAAAACATGCCCCTTTGTACCACGCAGATTACAAGGGCTTTAGCAGTAGGAGAAGCTCCTTTCAGAAATCTGTCATCTACTGGGAAAGACCTGCCTTGTGCATTAATCGTCCATTAGTTTCCGAGCCTCCATCCATTAAAATCCGCAGCCACTCATTATGCATATTGGACCTGGGTGCTGCCTGTCATTTTGTCAATGCAGAGCTGTTTTTTCTGCATCTGTCTTAATTGCTCTAAGTGCCTGTTTCTTAAAGAAAGCAGCCAGTTCTCCAATTAGAGCTAACTTGCCTTCTTTGCAAGGTTTAACAGATAAGCAATAGTAAAGGAAGACCAGCTATTATTTACTCTGATTTATTAGGATCCTTTATGCTTGCACTCACCCAGTGGGTGTTTTCCATATGCAGGTCTCTGTTTGCCCAATGGTTCCCTGATACATTTGGAACTTGCTCTTTGAAGGAGTCATAAATGCCATACAAATTTATAATCCATCCATGTTACTGTGATGATGGGTTTAAATTTCCTCTGGTGCTGATTACTTTAAACATGTCATTTTTTTTTTTTTAATGCGGGTGGCACTCAGGAGAGCAGCTTGGCTGAAACTGGCTTTGTTGATGGAAAAAATTAAGCTTTCATCCTTTCCAAATCACAGCTCACAGAGGCAGTGCAGTCATTTAATTACTGTGACTCATCTACCTTGATCCGCATGGCTGCTGGATGGGAGCAAAAAGCACACTGAAATGGAAGAAAGAAAGGAAGAAAGAAATTGCAGCGTAAACAAGAACCAGAATTGCTCTTACTAATTTTGGGAACAACTGGAGGAAAATAGAAATAATACACTATTCTGGTTAAAAAACAAAACAAAACTAGATTCATCTTCACTTATATATAAATGACTTGGGGCAAAAAAATCCCTTTTATTTGTTTCTGAATGTCCTTTAAGGCAAATGTAAAATTTTAAATCCTTCTTTCTTCCTATGGATTTTTGTAAAACCACATATATTTCATTTATAGGATTAAAAATAACCCCTCAATGGCTCTCAATAGTTTTGAAGTATTCTATATTAAACAGATCCTATATAAGCTTTTTTAACTGGTTCAAAATATTTCTCAAGATTATGTTCCATTTTATAATAATGGTTGTTAATAAGTAGGACCAGAAAGAGTTTTGGTAATTATAGGCTCATTGATTTTGGAGCTCTGGTCCAGATCTTTTGATTTGTTTTAGGGAGAAAATAAGCACGAAGGCAGCAGGAAAGCCTGGGTTTACTTAAATTGCAGCCTCTTCAATCAGAGTTTTCCTGCTAGAAGGTGTTTTAGAGATCTGTTACAAACAGAAGGGAGAATCCTGGCTTATATTTGGCATTTCTATCTTTGTGGGAGCTGCAGAGAAAATGCCCACTTCCTCCCTCGATAGTTACGGCTTATATCAGGGATTCAGGGATAGTAGCCAACGAAGGGACATTTTGGCATCTTTAGCTAGTCATCGGATCTAAGGCCTAAAACCTCACTCCCCAGCACATATTCTTCAATCCCGCGACACTAGCCTCCTAGCTGTTTTGCCAATAAACTACTGCATCTCTCTGCTTCAGGCATTTTCTCTGGTTATTCCCCATGCTCTCCTTTCTCTAGTCTCACAACTGACCTCCCTAGCTTCCTTTAAGTTCCAGTTAAAATCCCACCCTCTGGAGGAAGCTTTCCCTAGGCCTCTCTTAATTCTAGTGCTTTCTCTCTTTTAATTTTTTCCTATTTTTCCTATGTCTAGCTAGTTTTGTTTTTAGTCGCTTGCATGTTGTTTCCTCCATTAGATTGTAAGCATCTTGAGAGCAAGGATGATCTTTTGCCTCTTTTTATATCTCCAGTGATTAGCACTGTCCCTGATACATAGTAGATGCTTAATACATGTTGATTAATTGACTTGTCCAAGGTTACACAGAGATAGTAAAAGGCAGAGATAAGATTTAAATTCTTGTCCCGAGATAGCATATTCATTGCTCATTCCATTCTACCAATCTATCTCTCTCATTTGGGTTTGGGGATATTTCCCTCTCATCAACAGATATTTATTGTTCAATCATTTCAGTCCTCTCCAACTCTTCATGACCCAATTTGGGGAAAAATATGGGAGTATTTGCCATTTCCTTCTGCAGCTCATTTTACAGATGAAGAAACTGAGGCAAACAGGATAAAGTGACTCACCTAGAGTAACACATCTAGTAAGGGTCTAAGGCTAGAATCAAACTCAGAAAAATGAGACTTCCTGATTCAGGTCTGGCACTCTCTGTCCACTGCATTATCCAGATGCCACTGCAGAAAATATGAGGAGGTAAAAGACAAAGTCTGATATGAGAGATAAGAGACAGAGTGAGGCCAAATAGGATATAAGTACCAAATACATTGTGCAGACACTAAAGAATTATATAGTTCATGGGCTAAGGCAATTGAAGAAGATTTCAGGGAAGCCTGAAGAGAGTCTTAGTGGATGAGAAGATTCATGAAGAGCAGGGGGATCATTATTTTAGTCAGTAAAAGTGGGAAGAGCAAGGATGTAGAGAAAGAAATGCATATCCTGTACATAATTCATGGTTTAGGGAATTTTGTATTGCATTTAACTAGAACAGAGAACTTTGGTAGAGAAGTAAAATTGTAGAAGTATGTTGAGGATAGCCCCAAATGCCAAGAATTTTTGCTTTACTTGGTAACCAATAGGTGCCACTAAAAGCTTTTGAACGAGAAGCAAAGGTCAGAGCTGTGCTTTAAAAAGATGGATCTTGCAGACATGGATAAGGTAGAAAGGAGGGCTATAAGGAACCTGAAAAGGAGAGACATTGGGAAGGAAGGGAGAGGGCAGATGTGATAGACATTAGGAAGAGGGAATATTAAGGGAAACTAACTTCTAGGAGAGTTACCACAATCACAAAAAAAGAGATCACTGTCCAGTGTTTCAATGGATCTATGCTCTCATCATTTCATGAGTTCTCTCCAATAATGACTTTGCAAAATATGCATACCTATCTGTCATGTGAGACTCTTAGAAAAGCAAGACTTCTTAACATCCTTGAAATTGTGCCCCGCAGACAGAAGCTTACCCTTGATTACTAGTTCAAGACATTATTAGTAGGAGTCAACTCCATAATGGTGGTATTTACTATTCTACTGTCTTGATGTAAATTCCAAAATTACTTCTCCTTTGGGAATGTTCAAGATGTCTTGAGACTGTTCTTCTATAAGTTGATGTACAGATGATCCCTCCAACTTTTTAATTGGGGATTGTCAGAGAAACATTAATAGGAAAAGAAGCTCTAAGACTCCCTGTAAGAGTTAAACTCAGTGGAAGTAAGGATCATTTCATTCTTTGTACTTATGCCCCTAGCATCCAACATAATGCTGGCACATAATCTGTTCAGATTTTCTACATTGCATACCGCATTGTCCTACACATAAGGTACCCAATAAATGTTAGATGAGGAGGAGGAAGTACCTGCTGGAAGCAGTAGTATCTTAAATCTAAATAACAGAGGCAGATTGGTATATCAGATGAATAATGTATCTGGAGTGGGAGGACCAAGATTCAAACCTCATCTCTGCCATGTATTACCTGTCCCATCCATTATCTGGATGAACCTGTTGTCCTCTCCTTGGCTGGCCAGGATGGGGAGGACTAATTAAAAGATGACTCAGGTATAGAGTTGAGGAAAAAGTGCTATGTTTGGAACCAGAAGTTCAGGCCTCTGCTTCTAATTACCCATGGGACTTCCCAATTCCAGGTCTTAGTTTCCCTATTTGTAAGATGAGAGGATTAATCTAGACGATCTCTACAATCTCTTCAAACTCAAGTCTAAGATCCTCAAGCCTTGAGCAAAGAAATTTAGAATAAGGTAATCAGACCTTCACTAAAAACTCACTGAAATCTTTTGTATTTGACTAATGCTTTTACACTATTTCCTCACTGAATACCAGAACTAATAAATGGTCTAAACCAGTGATGGGCAAACTTTTTAAAGAGGGGGCCAAAGAAAAGGAAATGCTCATCGGTCGGTCTGTTTCTAAGGCAACTTTTTTGAAGTTTCATTTTATTGTATTTAGAAGAAGGAAAAACATTCTGTAAAGGTTTAGACCAGTGATACCCAGAATGTTTTTCCTTCTAAATTAAAAAAAAATTAAAAATCATTTAAGACCATATAGATAAACAGATTTTCCTAAATAAAATTTATTTGATAATCAATAATTAATTTAATTTCTTTAGTTTAATATTTAATAACATTATTTAATTTAATAAATAATCAAAAGTTATTTAATAATCCATCAAAAACAATAATCCTTCGCAACAATAATTTTTCAAGCCTTACCTTATGGAGAACAATATGTTTAGGTGGCTGGAGGAGATACTGAATTTAGTTTGAAGAGGGAAGAGTAGTGTACAATATAGGTAGACTCCATAGAAGAAGGAAACTAATTTGGAGGAACTATCTGCTCTCTGGAATGCCTCGTGTCTCGCTTTCTATTCTTTTACTCTCGTCCAGTCTGAATCTTGGCTCTTACAATTGCTCTTCTCTGCCAGGTCCAGAGTCAGTGATTTAGGGTTTATACTATGTTAGTTCCTATATGATAGGAAAGGATTAATAATTAACAGAACAGAACCAGGAGAATGTTGTACGCAGTAACAACAATAATGCATGATGATCAGCTGTGAATGATTTAACCATTTTCAAACAAGGCAAGAATCTAGGACAACTCCAAGGGCTGATTAAAAAAAAAAAAAGGCTATTTCCCCCACCAGAGATAATCAATCCCTTGCATTTCAGTGTTCTGAAAGAATATCAGGTATTGAATTGGCCTTTGCTGTTTTTCAGCTTCGCCTGCCTCCCAATTCAGATCCTGTGCTTCTCTGCAGGAGAGAATTGTCTTTTCCCACATCTTGACATTCGCCTAAGCATCCTGGTAGCTCTTCCCTGGGCTGTCAGCAAACAGATGGCTGGCAATGGCAGGAAGACTTGATGAATTGCATCAGCCCCAGCAGAGGGCTCCAGAGACTGGAGAGTAGTGGCCGAACTGATCAGCCCTCTGAGGAATTGGCTCCCTTGTACACTACTTTTGCTCCCTTGAGATTCAGAACCTTCTGGCTTAGGAGGACACTGGAATCAGCAGTTCTAGCCCCAGATAGAATACATTAAAACATTATTTATGAGCTAATTCAGGGAAAGGAAGAATGGTCAAATGGGAAAATGCGGGGGATCTAGAGTGAGAGGATCTAGACTCCAATCCTATCTCTATCACAAAGACTCTGATCAGTCTTTGTGACCTTAGACAAGCCATTTAACCTCCCTTGGTCTCAGTTTCCTCATTTATGAAATAGAAATTTAACTAAATGGTCTCTGAAGTCCCTTCCATGCCTAGATCTATATTTTTAAAGGTCATAAATTATATCACTACTCATATATATATATAAAGACTATAGATTTAGAGCTAAAAAGGACCTCAATCATCTATCCCAACTCCCTTATTTTATAGATAAGTGATTAAGGTACTTAGCAAAGCTCAAATATGTAATAACACCAAAGACAAAATTTGAAGCTAGTTCCAGAGTCACTGATTTAGGGATTATATACTATGTTAGTTCCTATATGATAGGAAAGAATTAATAATTAACAGAGCAGAACCAGGAGAATGTTGTACACAGTAACAACAATAATGCATGATGATCAGCTGTAAATGACAACTATTTTCAAAAAGGCAAGAATCTAGGACAACTCCAAGAGACTCACAATGGAAAAAAAGGCCATTCCCCCACCGTAGAAGGAACAGATGGAGTCCAAATGCAGATTAAAACATGCAGTTCTTTATTTCCTCCATGAATTTTTCTCTAGTGTAAGCAATATGTGTCTTGTTTCACAACATGATGAACAGGGAGATATGTATTATATGATGATATGTGTACAATCTATATAACATTACCTTCCTTCTTGGGGACTGAAGGGGGGGGGAAAGATGAGACAGAATTTTGTACATAGCTAATATTAGAATTTGTTTTTCTTGGATGTGTATATTGTAATTTTTTGCATATTTGTAATAAATCATATTTATGATGTTATATGTTTAAAAATCTACACTTTCACACAAAAACTTTTAAGGAAAAAGAAAAAACAATGAATAGCCCTTATGCCTAATTTCTTATATTCATAAAAAATCTTTCTGAGGATGATCTATACCTCCACAATCCATAATCCAGGTCTCCAATAACAGGAAATCCTCTCCCTTCCAAGAGAGCCTATTCCATACTTAGACAATTCCAATTATTAGGAAGGTTTTACTTAGAGAGTTCAAATCCATTGTAGCATTTAGCATTTAAGTGCCAAGCACTAGGCTAAGGCTAGGGATACAAATTTTTTTTTAAAAATTTAAAAGACTCAGCTTTCAAGATAAGTGAGACTGTTGATAAAAAGGCTGGAGAGCAGGGGATGAGAATAAGAGTTTTTGCATCATTGCCCCTAGTTCTGTGATTGCTCTGGTTTGTACTCTTCTACTGTATGTGGCTATTTCTGACCTTAGGTTCTACCTTTGGTTGGCCTGGCTCCTTCGCTACCACCATGCTTCCTTCTTAATCTTGCCAGTAATTAATCCGAAATGCCTATCTCACTTAGCTGATGGGCCTCACTATTATTTCATCAGACACAGGGAAAATGCTTCCTACTTCCTCCCATCTACGAGTATCTCCCCTTTCTTACAACCATAATTGGAAGCCCATTTCCTCTGGGAACATTTTATTGATTGCATGTCACATATTCTCAGTTAAAGGGCAGCTAGGTGGCATGGTGGATAGTTCAGGCATGCCTGGAGTCAGGAAGATGGATCTTCCTGAATTCAGGTCTGGCCTCAGACACTAACTAGCTGTGGGATCCTGAACAAATCACTTAACCCTATTTGCCTCAGTTTCCTCATCTATAAAGAGACATGGAGAAAGAAATGATAAATCACTCCAGTTTCTTTGCCAAGAAAACTTCAAACGAGGTCACAAGGAGTCAGATATGACTAAAAAATGACTCAGTAACAATTTTCCATGAGAATGATCATATCTGTTGATATTCTAAAGTTTGCAAAACACTTTATTTTATTTGATATTTTGTCTTATTCAATCTTCACAACAATTTTGTGAGATAGATAATACTCCATTTACCTTATTACCCTAATTTGCAGATGAGTAAATTGAGGCTCAAAGAAATTGAGCGATTTATCCCACGTAGCAAGTATGTTCTAGTATGTCTTTGTCCAATGTAGGGAATGTGCTCACTGTTCTAGAGCCAGGCAGGCTAAATATGCCCCTGAGGCTTCTCAGTCATTCTACGGAGTTTGTGAGTGTCTCTTTACTGGCATCAGCTCCAGCCCTCCCTCACCAGCTGTGTTCTTCCATTGTTAGGTGCCACTGACTAGCACCCCAGTTCCACTTTTTAAAAAAAAGGGATATTTACTTCAAAGACATAAAAATGTACAAGATTTTCCTGTCCGCCATGTACCTCAGGGACAGAACCTTAGCTCTGTTCTTATATAGCATTGTTCTCACCAAGATCCTCCCCAGATGCTGGAGAAGTCCTTGTCTTGATAGGCCATTGGTGAAGGTCCCTTCTTGCTCCTAGAGGCACCAAGGCTGACCTCACTACCAACCTGGTTCCTGAAACATCAAGAGGCTGGGACATACTCCTGACCTTCTGAAACTCACAAGAGTGGAGGATTCACTCTCTTCCCTAGAAGGGAAAAGAATAAACCCAGTGGTCAAGGTCTGAAGCCCATTTCTCGGTGGGAGAAAGCTCTAAGGCTTTTCCCTTTATAGATGGTCTCTCACTGTAGTCAGTGAACAAAGGAGTCCAATCACAAACAGAGCCACTGAGAGTACTGAGGCCAAAGAGATGGAGAGAGCCAACTGCATCCCAGGAAAGGGCATCATATTCCCCATGGTTCATTGACCAGAACCAGTTACAGAATATGTATCCATGGAGGCAGCTGGGTAGCTCAGTGGATTGAGAGCCAGGCCTAGAGACGGGAGGTCCTGGGTTCAAATTTGGCTTCAGATACCTCCTAGCTGTGTGACCCTGGGCAAGTCACTTAACCTCCATTGCCTAGCCCTTACCACTCTTCTGCCTTGGAGCCAATACACAGTATTGACTCCAAGATGGAAGGCAAGGGTTTAAAAAAAAAACAACATATCTATGATATCTCCAAGGCACATCCCTTATATGTCACCATGACCTCCCAGAAGGAGACTCTCCAGCTTCTCCATGTGAAGAGAGGCAACTGAGGGGGTCCACACAGGTACTGAAGTAAGCGAGTTATTTCACCTTTATAGATGATAAATTGATAAAGTGTTGTTCTCTGTGTCAGGCCAATAGATCGGAATGGTAGGCCTCAGACCTGATTCTGGGATACAACACAATCTGACTTCTTTCTTTATAAACAAAAAGGGTTTATTTGAAGGGGTTCACACAAGTAAAGGAAGGAGGGTCAAATAGAAATTCCCTAAATCTAAATTTCTAATTTCTCTTCTCTCCAATTCCATAAGACCCTCAGGGGTCTTTCTTTTGGTCTCGATGCTATCTGACATCTACTCTCTGTCTGTTCCCCAAAATTTCCTATCTAGCTTTCCTGACTACTGACCCTCCAAAATATTCTTGTTGGAAGTTTGTAGTTCAGGTTACTTTAATTGGGTGAAAGTAGATAGCAAAGTCACCCTCAAGGTGACCCAAAAGGCTACAGGTATCCTTGTTGACAGACAGATATTCATGAGTCAACCTGGATTGCATAAGCAAGCCTCTGCTTTCTGTAAAATTTCTCCCTTCTTTCCTATATTTTAATAGTACCAGACCCCTATTACACCAGGATCAAGTAGCTAGTGTCTGAGGCAGGGTTCAAAGTTAGATTTTCCCAACTCAAACTGGTGTTAGAACTCAACTTTGCTACACTGCCCACTTAAGTATGTCTAGAATAGGTGTATGTGTGTGTATACGTTGATTACATGTTTTCTGACCTATTTCTTCCATTCCATTTCTGATGGCCAGGAACCCCATCACATCTTTTAGCATGAATCTCCAGCCACTTAATAAATTGCTATATAGGCTATGTGTACTTCATTGATATTTCTTCCCAGACCCCACCATTTTGACAAAATAAAATGAAACTGCTTAATCCATATTTGCTTTCAAATTCATACCAAAGATAGTCATTTAACCTCTTTGGACCTCGGTTTCTTCACTTATAAAATGACTGAGTCAGTCTAAATGACCTTAAAGTCTTTTACACTTCTAAATCTATGATCCTATAAGAAACAGAGGGGAAAGAAAAAAAAACTCTTATTTGTAAATTTGCTTCTTTAAGGGCTTCAATAAGATCAAATTATTTGTATTCCTATATAGAGAAATGTTACGTATAATTTTCAAAAATTGTATTCATTATTATAGTAATTAGAAGAATTATTCATAGGGAGAGGCTGGAGTACTAAATGATCTAAGATGATATGGGGGAGGAAAGGGGGGTTGAATAGTAGATGGCACCAAGAGAAACTTGAATGAATAAGAAAACTAGGATAATCTATACCACACAAAGAGGGCTTGGGAAGGGGAGGGGATGAATACTATTATAAGAAGGAGAGGAAGAGAGTGTTGGTAGGTAATACTTAAACCTTACTCTTAGTGGAATCTGAGAGGGAAGAGCAGCTATATCCATTGGGATATAGAATTCTATCTAACCCTACGTAGAAAGTCAGAAGGGATAAATCAAGGGGAGCAGAGGAGTGGGGAGGTCAAAAAAGGGAGGGAAAGAGAGAGGGGGAATTCATTAGGCCTTAAAAAATAAAAAGAGGGGAACAAAAAGGGAGGGAGTAGAAAGGGAAGTAAACTAAGGGAGGGAATAAGGGGGACTGATGTAAAACAAACCACTGGTTTAAAAGGGAATAGTGTAAGAAGAAGGGGGCAGAACTAGGAGAGGATATAAAAATGTTGGGGGAAAAACACATAGCTGATAATTATAACTCTGAATGTGAATGGGAGGAACTTGCCCATAAAGCAGAAGCAAATAGCAGAGTGGATTAGAAACCAAAATCCTACCATATGTTGTCTACAAGAAACACACATGAGGCAGGTGGATATACATAAGATTAAAGTCAAAGGCTTGAGCAAAACCTATTGGGCTTCAACTGAGAAAAAGAAGGGAGGAGTAGCCATTATGATATCTGACAAAGCCAAAGTAAAAATTGATCTGATTAAAAGAGATAGGGGGGGCAGTTGGGTAGCTCAGTGGATTGAGAGCCAGGCCTAGAGATGGGAGGTCCTAGGTTCAAATCTGGCCTCAGACACTTCCCAGCTGTGTGACCCTGGGCAAGTCACTTGACCCCCATTGCCTACCCTTACCACTCTTCCACCTATAAGTCAATACACAGAAGTTAAGGGTTTAAAATTAAAAAAAAAAAGAAAGAAAAGAAAAAAAAAGAGATAGGGAAGGTAACTACATCCTGATAAAAGGCAGTATAGACAATGAGGAAATAACAGTACTCAACATGTATGCACCAAATGGTATAGCATCCAAATTTTTAAAGGAGAAATTGGCAGAGCTCAAGGAGGAAATAGACAGCAAAACTATTCTAGTGGGAGATTTGAACCTCCCGCTATCAGATCTAGATAAATCAAACCAAAAAATAAATAAGAAAGAGGTAAGAGAGGTGAATGAAATCCTAGAAAAATTAGAGTTAGTAGATATGTGGAAGAAAATAAATAGGGACAAAAAGGAATACACCTTCTTTTCAGCTGCACATAGTACATTCACAAAGATTGATCATGTGTTATGGAACAGAAACATGGCAAACAAATGCAAAAGAGCAGAAATAATAAATTTAACCTTTTCAGATCATAATGCAATAAAAAATAATAATTAGTAAGGGCACATGGACAGGCAAATAAAAAATTAATTGGAAATTAAATAATTTGATTGTCCAAAATCAGTTAAAAGAGAAATCATAGAAACAATTAATAATTTCATTGAAGAGAATGACAATGATGAGACATCCTACCAAAATCTGTGGGATGCAGCTAAAGAAGTACTCAGGGGGGAATTTATATTCTTGAGTGCATATATTAACAAATTAGGGAGGGCAAAGATCAATGAACTGGGCATGCAAATCAAAGAACTAGAAAGGGAGCAAATTTAAAACCCCTGGTTAAAAACTAAATTAGAGATTATTAAAATTAAAGGAGAAATTAATAAAATTGAAAGTAAATCTATAATCCTACAATATGGATGGTCATGGAGGGAGAGGGAGTGTCAAACTTGCTCTCTCTCCACTGATGTGGTAGTTCCTGAAAGTGACATCGGACAGAAGTCTTTCTTTGGGTTTGCTTTTTGTGCTCTATGTCCCCTTGTATCTATACACACACACACATATACTCCTCTTCCCAATGTAGTGCTTGAGCCAGATTTAGCTATTTTTGTCTCACTTAAGGTTTTTTCTTCAGAACACTGAGATCAGAGGGGTGACTTCCTGAAAATTTAAGCTCTAAAAAAAGGATTAGATCCAGGCACTGAAACACCAACATTTGCTTGCAGTGGCCTTGAGCATGTTAAAAAAAAAAAGAAAGGAAAAAAAGGTTCTTTCTCTCAGTGAAGAAATAGGAGGGTGTTTTTCCTTCCTTCTTCTTTAAATAAAAAGAAATAGATTCAGAACCAAATCATAACCTCTGCAAAATTAGACAGACAAACCTTCTTGAATACCAAACACTACTCTTTTCTGCTGATCTAAGAGCCTATGATGATTTTACCCTGGTCATGCATGAAAATCATTCCTCTTTATAAAAAAAAAATATATATATATATATATGAACAGATATATAAAAATACACAAACACACACACACACACACACACACACACGTTTTTCAAACAAAACATTGTTGTTAACGGTCAAAACTAGAGTTAATCTTGTCTTCTGGACTGGGGATAAATAGAGTAGAAAGAGAATCCAATGACAGACAGACAACACAATGCAGAAACAAAAGCTTTATAGATGATGTGTCTAAACATTCTGTTTCCACTAAAACCTGTAGGCCAGTTTTCAGTCCTCAGTATTTCCTCTGCTTCTACTCTGAATCCCTGGACCTTCAGGCACACCAACATCATCATGGGACTCAGAAGACAAACTCCACAGCTTTTAATCCTAGGAGTGCTAAAGGTCTATATTCAGTTGTGGTCAACCTAAATAAATTTTTTTAAAAAACTGTGTGAAGGGGGAGCTAGCTGGCTTAGTGGGTAGAGAGTCAGGCCTGGATATAAGACATCCTAGGTTCAAATCTGGCCTCAGACACTTCCTAGCTGAGTGACCGTGGACAAGTCATTTAACCCTGACTGACTAGCCCTTACTTCTCTTCTGCCTTGGAACTGATTACTTAGTATTGATTTTAAGTCAAAAGGTAAGGGTTAAAAAGAAAAGTGGAAAGTCAGGTCTTCCCAAAGATGTTTTTTTGAAGCATCTATATAAATTCTCCATTTGCTAGAAGCTTTAGTTATATAGTTGGTTGAATGAGTTTAGAATTCAAGTAAAAGAAAATGCAATGTGGGGTTCTCTGGGAGAATTTGTTGCTTCTCTATAGCATTCAATGATGGAGATAAGACAGATAGATAGATAGATAGATAGATAGATAGATAGATAGATAGATAGATAGATAGATAGAGAGAGAGAGAGATAGAGAGATAGATAGATGATGGATGGATGGATACACAGATAGATACTCAGACAATTAGAACATGCAGCCATTAAGTGTTTACCATGGGAGACACTGTGCTATGCACAAGGGACAAAGTGGCAAAAAGACAATTCCTGTCCTCAAAAACCTTGTATTCTAATGAGAGCTAGAAAGGGTGCAAAGTTATGTGGGAGCAAAGGGTATGACACCTGATGAAGAGGTAGTAAAATCTATTGAGGAAGGAGGAGAGCCAGAAGTGAAGTGAGCATGGCCTTGGAACTTTATAGAATGGAAGTCTGGGCCAGAGATTCATCAAACAGAAGAGAAAGGAATATCCAGTGATACAAATGAAATCAGAAAAGACATTCTGGGGATAAGAAGTTTAATGGTAAGGAGATGGAAAGGCCTGGTGAAGAAGGAAACCAGGAGTGACTTCAAATCCCTGGAAACTAACTAAGATATGAACATATTACTAGGATTCTTTCTCTAAACTTCTGCTTTGAGATTCACAGATTGTGAATGGTTTTTTACCCTGCTCAAAGAAAACTAAACAGATGGCTGAATGGTCCTTAAATCAAGACTACCCACCTTAACAGGTCATTTGTCCTTTTCTGGGGCCTGGGCTTCTGTTTTGATATGAAGTGAAGTTAGCAAAACTAAGAAAAATATACACAATGACTACAATGTAAATGGAAAGAATAGCAATAACTAAAAAAAATTAAAATTCAACAGTAAATAATTATAATGACTCATCTGGGCTTCAAAAAAGAAGAAAGTGTTCCTCTCTTCTTTGCAGAGATGGTTTGGGATGCTGTATCAAAGGAAGAAATGTTGTGGGTGTGGAACCATGGAACATATTCTGTCAGACTTGTTTTATGTTAGTTTTTGTTGGCCTACTTTTTTCTTTCTTTCTTATTTTTTGTTACCAGAGATGTTTCACTGGGAGTGGGCCTGGAGATGGATATATCTAGAAATGAAGATGATGTGAAAACATTTTTTAAAATTCAACTTTTGAAAACAAACAAAATTATACATATAAAAATCTTTTTCCATTCATTTATCTAGATTTTTCTTGGCAGTATGTTTCTTGGCCACTCCTTTCTATTCACTAGTCATCTTTTTCATGCCAGAGTATCCTTATGATATAGTCTCTAGGGTTGCTACTTGAAGTTGTTCCCAGTTATTTGATGCTATGACAATTGCCCCAAATCCTAACATTATCCTACCTAAATGGCATGTTGGGTCCCTTCTAGCTTCACATCTGTGATTCTCTGATTCTTGCCTCCTCAACTATCTGGTCTCATAGAATAGAGCTAAATAAGTGCAGCTTATAACAGCTCTTGTCCTTGTATCTACTTATATGAATATCTGTAGGAAAATCATATGTTATTTGGGCCCCAGTCTCTGGCATGAAGAATTGAGTTCACTTGGTGACCTCTCTGAATGGGACCCATTTTGCCTTCAACTAGGGTTTCTTTTGGAAACCCAGAAATTTAGCTTCTGACTTTCTAAGAACTCATAGGTACCCTGGAAGTATAAAGGCTAGTAAGTCATTGAATATAGGATTGTATTCATCTAACCCAACAAATAATGCAGAATGAATTCCTATCCAAGTCTCCTGACAGAATTCTTCAATTTTTCAGAGATCTTAAAGGAAACTTACCCATCTGTTGGGACCCATCTTTTCTAGTTCAATACAGTTCACGTGACTTGGATTACTAGTGAAGTGATAAGTCCAGATATTTCTTTGGTGCACATAGTTCCTTTGGCATACAACTTCCCCCCACTTTGGAGTTGCTTCAGCGATGTGACGTGCAGGTCTTTACTTAGGTCCAAGAGAAGCTTCCTTTACCCCCACCTCCTGCCAGGGCTCCAAATTCCCTTTCTCCCTCTCTCTCATCTTTCAGCATCTTTTCATTTATCTCTCCCATCTCTCTTTTCAAGACTTCATCTGGTGCCTATACCTAGGTGAAAACAATCCCTTGTAGAAGCCACAGGGATGAACAGAACTCTTTCCAAAGCAGTGTACGACCTTGCTTCTCACTGTTTGTGTCTGCCTGACAGTCAGCCTCAGAAGGACTTCTCAAGGTTCTGCTCATTTCTTCCTTCAACTTATAGGGAGCTCCCTTCTCTCTAGGTTTTCTTCAGGTCTTTTCTTGACTTAATAGAGTGCCAGACCTAGAGTCATGAGGTCCTGGGGTTCAAGTCTGGCCTCAGACACTTCCTGGCTGTGGGATGCTAGGCAAGTTACTTAACCTCCATTGCCTTGCCCTTTAGTGCTCTTTTGCCTTGGAGCCATACTTAATATCAGTTCTAAGACAGAAGGTAGGGGTTTAAATAAATAAATAAGTACTCCTATACTTTTTCTGGCTGCCTTTCCTTTAGAGGTTCTCTCTGAAGCTTTTAATATTATATCCCTTTTCTTGATCTACCTCCAGTTGGTCTTACTTTCTTTTTAGAGTCCATATCCATCAATTTAGGCAGATGAGCTCTATGATTAATATATGTTAACTCAGAGATCTATAGCCAATGGTATTCACACCTTGACCACAGGATTCACACTTCATCCAAGTAGAGTTCTGGCTGTTCTAGAAGAACTTCTGTAAGCTTCTAAGTAGGGGAGAGGCCATAGGTTCCCTCTTAACCTGAACCAGCATCAAGAGTTCATGGCCCTGCTTTTACTTCTATAAATGCTGTACCTACTCTTCTTTCTTTCTCTTGGGTAAAAAGGGATGATGCCCTTGTGAGGTTTAGAGGGTCAGAACAACCAGGTCTTGGAGCTAGAGTCCATATTGGGATCTTTTAGAAGACAGGTATTGAGGCACAAAGTACTAAGCAACTTTCTTGACCCTTCCCAGGGGTAGCTAAGACTGTGGGCCCATCCAACAGTTTTGCTTCATTTGGAAGTGAACTTGAGGGGACCAACACTATGTAGAAACTGCTTTAAGTCTGAACCCAATCTCCCACAAGACCAACATGAAAGAGTCTGTCTCCAGGTTTTAGGGAGAAATGCTTATTCTTATGTTCTTACTATATATTTTACATTAAATATCTCTCTATAAAAACTTTTTCAAAAAAGAAGTAGAAGGGAAAAAAGCTCACCCAACTCCTCTAGCTACACAAACCTGCTTACACAAACCTGCTTCATTGAATGTGCCCATGCAAACTCTCATGCCTCTAAAATGAGATTATTTTTGTTTCTTTGGGTTTGTTATTTTCTGATGCAAGAGTAAATTTATCTCCTTTCTCTTCATACATACAACACTAAGTGTATCAGTGGATAACTCATTTCAATCAGAAATGTGTATTCTAATGAGTCATAGAAAAAAAATATTTTTTACCCAGCCCCAGCACATTTTGTGAGAAAAGTAAAATCCATCCCAGCAGGTGATAGTGTATGTGATGACAACTATGACTGGACAATCTGTTGAGTATTCTGATGTATGATAAATCACGTGTGCATTCCTTCTTCTGCCAAAAGAAGAGTGTTATGATTCCAAGTACTCAAAAGGTACAATATTTAAACAACACTCAGCTGTGCTCTGAGCACACTATTAAAGTAACTCTCCTCCTCGGGACTAAAAAGTCTGGCAAAATACAACACTTTGTATTGTTGGCACTTTCTAGGGAAAATCAGAAATACCAATCAGTATTCTGTGACAGTGCTCACGAGGGATGTTTTAATGATCGTCTCATCCTAAGACTGCTACCATTCTTCCATTTTGAAGGACTTTCTTGAAAAGATTTCCCAAGGGATCCTTTTAACGTATTATAATTGTATTTTGGATTCCTACTCGTGGTTTATCCGCACTTAGTGCTCACACCAGTTAGAAAATGGTGCTGAGCCAAGGGTCATAGATTTAGTCCCTACATGGGTCAGCGAGTTTCACACAGAGAAAAGCTCTACTCCATGAGGAGCTAATGCAGCATGCCACCCCCTCCCCAAAGCCAGCCAGTTGTTGAAAATGCCTGTTCCTTGACCACAAGATGAGTAAGAAAATTATATGGTTTAGTAAAAGAAAGAGAGAAGCAGGAAGGTGGGACTGGACAAGGAACTGGAAATGCAGTTGGGAAGATCTGGTTCCAAATCTCTCCTCAGACACTTATAAATAGACCCTAGGGCAATAGTTTAACCCCTCTGAACCTCGTTTCCTCATTTTTGAAATGAGGGAGGGAGACCCAGTGGCCTCTAAGGCCTCTTTAAGCTCTAAACATATGATCCTATGATCACTGCTCCTAGAAAAAAGCAACCTTAAACATCCTATTGGCATTATCTTTGTGTGCAAATTGCTTATGTTGCCCCATACAGGTTCTGGGCTCACAGTCCCAACCAAAACTCCACTGGCAGGTTGAGACCCTAGAGGAAGGCTACTGATCTCTCTTCAGGCCTCTAGGGATAGCTCTGAAGAGCTATAAGGTCCTTCTAACACCATTAATCTGAGTTTCTGTAATATGGAAAATGGCAGGGTATTCCACCCTGCCATTTTCCATATTACAGTATCCCATTGTTATCCCCAGTTCTCCCCAGAAACAATCTAATCACCAATGATTAGCACCCTGATATCATTTGCCAATGTTAGTTTGTCTCTCCCCAGTATCATTAAACCAATTGATATCTCCTCAATACTATTGATAAGCAATTAATACCAACTAGCTTTTACAAAGGGATATTTACTGAGAAGATATAGCAAGAACATAAGTATATCCCCTAGAACCTGGGATGATATTCTCCTCTCTCCCAACTCAGACCCTGGAAAGAATGGTCTTATCTTAGTTGTTGTTATAAACATTCTTCTCATCATGCTTACTTCTAAATGTAGCATAAATGATGGTCACTCTCTTGCTTGCCAGACAACAAATGTTGGTTCAGCTGCCATGTTGGTTCACTGCTATGGTGGGTCCCATGTGTCATTCCTAGGGGCTGCCACTGCCTCTTCACACAGCTTGGCAATGGCAACTACAGCCATCTCTGCCATGGATTCCTGTTGCTGAACCTCTGATGGCTCTTCGGACCTTTTGACATTTACAAGGTCATTTTTATCTCCAATACTCCTTCAACTAGAAGAAGCAAATAATAAACTCATCAGAAATGAGCAGGTCCATGCATCCAAGGGCCACGTGGCCATTCTGAAAGGGAAACAACATAGCCAAAGCAATCACCTCTCCTCACTCCCCAGTCAAGGTAGTGGCTACTTCTCACTGACCACAAGGGAATAAAGGGAGATCAAGTTCCTCTCATGGAGCCTTTTTATGTATCCTCAAACCTGGGTATCCTCAGTAGCCAATTAAAAAACTTTTTTTCATCACACAATAAGCAAATAGGAAATAGTCACAAAATATCTGCTAGTGCTGTGAAGTAGAGAGAAGACCTTTTTATTATATATCATCATACATTTTTAGAATCAGGCTCTTCCAGCCTCCTACTCTTCTTGGCACCAAGCAGAAAAGACTGTACATGGCTAACTCTCTTTTAAATTTTTATTATCTCTTATTATTTATTAATTTTATTAATATTGTTAATAATTACTATTATTATAGTTCTTTACTAATAACAGATCTTTTGCATTTATATCATCTGATCATCCTAACAGACTGTGGTAGAGGTGGTACAGATAGTATTATCATAATTTTACAGATGTGGAAACTGAGAGAGACTGCTATTTGACCTGATTCATGAATCTAAAAGGTGATGAAGACAAAGACAGAAATTCCAGTCTTCTGACTTAAGGCCAGCTGGAACCAAAGGGCAACTAATTGTCTGAGAAGGGACCCTCTATTATCATAAGGAAATCTGACTTTAAAAAATGAAGTGGGGGGGAACAATGGCAATTATAGAGCCACAGAATGTAAAAGTTGGAAGGGACTTCAGAGAATATCTATATTTTGTTATCTGAGTAAACTGAGGTTCATAAATGTTATATGATTTGTCCAAAATCACCCAGGTATTATGTGGTGGAGCCTTGATTGAAAGCCAAATCTTTGGCCTTAGAATCCTGTGTTCTTTCTATCTCAACACATCACCCGGGCAGAGAAAAGAAGATATGACAGCCTTGCTGGGCATCCCAGCCTAACCAAAGGCACAGACCGAGGTGGCAATCAGCGTGGTGTTTTCAGGGAAAAGTAGAGAGACCAGCCAATGGTTTTTCAATGAAAAGAACAGCAGAGGAGAGAATATCCAGCTGGGATCCTGCTTCTCAAGGCCACCCTGAGAAAGAAGCAGCCATTATCAGCTTTTCTTATTCCTGATATCCCCTAGGGGGTGGTGAGAGAACAGAGAATGTATGAAAGACTTCTATCTCCTATGAAACTCCTTCTCCTTGCTTAGTTTCTGAATAAAGAAGCAAAATTAGGGAGAATGGAATCTAGCGGGGAGAAGGGGAGAAGGTGATGTAGGAGGAAGGGATATGCTCAAAATGAGATTCATATTTTGGAAGAAATAAAATCCTCAGGATAATAATAAAAATAATAGCTAGCATTTCTATGGTATTTTAAGGTTTACCAAGCACTTTACATCAGTTATCTCATTTAAAGCAGTTCTATTATTGAGTTATTATTGAGAATGTCCTCTCCCTCAACAAACTACATTGACATTATTATATATGTATACATATATATTTTGTGTATATATATATTTAATGTATTTACCTGTATATCTGTTCCCACCCCAACAATCTTCTTGAGACCAGGAATCATGTAAACAAATGGAAATTGTCTTTGTATCCTCAAGGCCAAGTATAGTGCCAGCCATAGAGTGGGCATATAAGAAATACTTCTTGAACTGAAGGAAAAGTGCTTCAGAAATATTATATTAGGGGCAGCTGGGTAGCTCAGTGGATTGAGAGCCAGGTCTAGAGATGGGAGGTCCTAGGTTCAAATCTGGCCTTAGACACTTCCTAGCTGTGTGACCCTGGGCAAGTCACTTGACCCCCATTGCCTAGCCCTTACCACTCTTCTGACTTGGAGTCAATGCACAGTATTGACTCCAAGATGGAAGGTAAGGGTTTAAAAAAAAAGAAATATTATATTATTTGATCTTCATTAACAACTGTGAAGTATATGTTTACATAATCTATTGTTCTAAGATTTGTAGAGCATTATTCCTCCTAGCAACCAGTATTGGTTATATAGTAAAAATAATATCATGCTTATTTTATAGATGAGGAAACTGAGATACAGAGAGATTCAATGACTTTCTTAGGATCACAGAGCTGGTGAAGACTGGAAATGGGACTTGAACCCATTTCTTCTGATTCCAAGTCCAGATGGCATCAAGAAGCAGTTTTGTTGTTTTTATGGATAGATGAAATTTTATAGGGGTGTAAATGTAAGCCTTCTGATTGGATTAAAAAATCAATTACATAAATTCATAATAAAAATGGCAAGATGCCTACTATTTGATTGAAGAAGTTTGGGGGATTTTAGTGGCCTTTAAGTACAAAATGAGTCAAGAATTATATGGTAGCTAAAAAAGATAATGAGACCTTAAGCACCAATAAGAGACAGGGTGACTAGGACTAAAAAAAAGAAAATCCTTACGAATATATTCTGCCCTTCTCAGACTACATCTAGAGTATTATAATAAACTCTCTCTCTCTCTCTCTCTCTCTCAGCAAAGACATTAAATATGAAGTATCAGAGGAGGGTTCTTCATTAAAATATAAATATAAAAAGACTCGGGTGGTTTTGTTTCTGTCTTTGTATTACCAGCACCTAGCAGACTGCCTGACAAATAATAGACTCTTAACATGTGTTTAATTGAATGTCATGACAAATTTTATTCAGTCTTGTTTTTCCCTTACTTCTTTTCACTTTTATATGAAACAATACTTCTTGGAAACATTTGCCATCGTCCTACACAGTGCCTTACAAGTCAGTTTGTACTCTAAACCCAGTGTTGCCTTTGGCTTCTAAGTCTCTGAGTAGCAAAGGAAAAGTCTTTTCAAATACAGGGATTGATGTGTACACACAGTCAGGAATACTCAAGGGATTTAGGGAAGATTCTATTAGTTTGGGCAAGTCATTTACTCTCTCTAGCCTTCAATGTTCTCTTCTTTGAAATAAGAAGGTTGGTCTACATGATCTCTAAATTCCCTTTGATTTCTAATTCTATGATGCTGTTATCCTCATCCACTCTATCTGAGTAAATTTGTCCTGAGAGAGGAAAAAATAATGACCATAGTAAAATTGTTGAATATACAAATTGTAAAGCACCTCAGAGAATCTCTAATTCACTATCTTAGCCTGTCATTTTACATTATTTTCTTTAGATTGTAAGCCACTTAAGGGTAGGGCCTGTCCTTTGCTTCTTTTTGTATCCCCAGTTCTTAGCACATAGTAGGCACTTGATAAATATTGATTGATGGATTGATAAAAACAGATATGCAGAGAAGTTGAGTGATTTTTCCAAGATCACATACGTAGTGGATGGTAAAGCCAGGATCTGTACCCACATAACCAGCCCATAGTCTCACAAATAGTAAACACAGGAGCCAAGACTCATTATCTATTACTATTATCTATTATATCTATTACTCAATATCTAAGGTCCTTTTCAGCTCTAAATGTATTATCCCACCATCACTGCTCCTGAGGGAAAGCAAAGCTCCACTAGCAGATTGAGTGTCCAGAGCAAGGCTTCTGACTTCTCTTTCTTCAGTTCTAGGGAAACCCCAATCCTTCTAAAGCCACAAAGCCATTGTGCTGTATCTTTATCTCTCAGTCAAACTAGATAAACTAAAAATGGAGAATGCATCATTTTCTCTCTCCCCAGAAAGTATAAAAAGGATGGATGCTAAAAAAGGACTCATGGGGGCAGCTGGGTAGCTCAGTGGATTGAGAGCCAGACGTAGAGATGGGAGGTCCTAGATCTAACTCTGGCCTCAGACACTTCCCAGCTGTGTGACCCTGGGCAAGTCACTTAACCCCCATTGCCTAGACTTACCACTCTTCTGCCTTGGAGCCAATACACAGTATTGGCTCCAAGACAGAAGGTAAGGGTTAAATTTTTAAAAATAAAATAAAATAAAATAGGACTCATGCTGGAGTCCCTGGCTACCTTTTGCCACTTGGATATCAGAGTAACGTTCTACCATTTTGGTTCTTTACAGAATCCGTACTGGGCACTATGGGATATGCCTTCTCTTCACTAATGGCCACTAAAACATAGAGAGTAAATACTTTCTTTTCCTCTGGGAGTTTATTTAGGAAATCTTTAGCATAGGAAATATCAGAATGATTTAGGTTTCCACAAGAGGAAGGCACTATAATAAAAACCCACATCAAACCCAATCCATTTAGATAATTGACACGCTTGTGATGGCTTCTCTGAAACAATCCAATACCAGGGTGAACATTAAGGCCCTTAAATTATCACCCAAATGTACAGGTTTTTATTCTTTATTAAATGATAGCCCTGTGCAGCTGCCCATTTGGAGGATCTAGTATGCTATTTGCTATTAAGAGCAAATGGATGGATCTTTTATATAAAAAGAAGCATTAGTGGATAGAGAGAGAGAAGGTCATTTGCCTTTCCCTTAGGAAGAAGCTATAACATTTTCTCTAAGTGCTTTTGTACACTTAATGTTCAAAATTTAGGGGGATGGAAAAAACCAGAATATATTCCTGGCTTCCTTAATTTACCTTATCAAATAATTTGATTGGTGCTTAAGAATTCATAAGCAATTCTCAATTCTTCCACCGAACTATAATGCTTGAAATCACGCCAGGGCAAATTAAAATGCATTTTTTTTTCTGGCAGAGAATAAGTAATTCCCACCTCAGACATGGTTGCTTTTCTGATGAGTACACCAGGGAAAAAGCCATGGAGGAGAGGATTAAGCAATAATTAATATCTTGAAATTTGTGCCCCATTTCAATCAATTTAGTAGGTGAAGAAAATTAGTTCACCATGCCGCCGCTGCAAAATGTTCATTGGCCAAGCCTGAAGGGACTCACTGAATCCATGGTATTCTTTGGAGCATCAGTCATCTGTTTCTGGAGCTCTAGAAATCTATACAAATTGACAAACAAGAAATTAAAGCAGTGGTGTGAAACAGGCTGCCCAGCCTTCTCTCATTTGATTTATAAATCTCTGCCAAATAGATGAGGTGGGATAGGAGACTGTCATTTCGTTGGTTAATAAAAGTTCCAACTATATATAATGTAAACTGCAGCCCATTAGACAAGACATATTGCTTCTCTACAGGGCTGGGAAAATAAGGAAACAGAGCAAAGGTGGATTATTTACTCCCACCCAATCCTTCACCAGAGTCCTATAATTTTAGTTTTGATGTTCTCTCTCATATCAGTCACTTTCTTCCTAGTCCAATTATCATCATCTTTATCTGAGCCCTCATTAACTCACACATGGATCATTGGACCTCTCTGCTTCCAGCATAGCCCACACAGCTTCCAGTACGTAGTTATCATCTTTCCAGTCCCCCAAAAGTGGCAATCTTGGAGTCGCCTTTTGACTATTCTCACCATCCAAACAACTGTAAAGTCTTGTCTTTTCTAACCACATCTTTTGCATCTGCACAGCCCTTCTGTCTTTCATGGAGCCACCATTCTGACTCAAGCCCTAATCATTTTAAGCCAAGACTCTAACAAACTCTTCCTGACTGCCAGTCTATCCCCTCCAGAATCCATCTTCAACAAATTTGCTCAGCCGGTATTCTCAGGATATCTCAAATTTTACTATGTCAACAATTTCAAAGATTTCTTTGAAGTTCTGCCTTTTTTTTTTTTTTTTTTTTTTTTTTTTTTTTTTTTTTGCTTTTTAACTCCAAAGTCTACAGTAGAAAGCCTAGACAGACAGAGACATAGAAACACACATACTTCCTATTCCAAGAATATCTGGAGCTTTTTTAGGAGTGTTCCAGGGTCTTTTTTCAGGGTCCTGAGAATAGAAAATAAGGAGATCAATCAGGAGGGGTTTAGGGAGATGAAGAAATGGTTGGGCCAGACACTCCATGGAGGAGCACTTAACATTTTCTTATCATGTTGCTATGTCTAGTAAACTATTTGGTAATTGTGAAATGACTAATTATACCCCATGATTTTATAGGAGTTATCAGTTGACAAAGAAAATTCCAAATATTGGCATGAGGTAACGACTTAGATTTTCCTGTAATTTTCCAATGATTCAGGGCCTTATTTGTTCACCTTATAGCCCAAATTTGAAAATCAGACAATGTGTATTTTTTTTTTACCTGCCTAGTTGTACAGCTCAGTGGTGTGGTACAGAAATTTCTTGAGCATGCATTAGAGAAATTTTGACCAAAGTGGCTTGAGTATGGTGCCGCCTGGTGGATAAATATATATTGTATCCTTTTGCTGATATATTAAGAAACATACCATTTCCCACATTATTTCTTGCATGAATTTATCTCTAGTGTAAACAATATGTATTGTTTCACAACCTGATAAGCAGGGAAATATGTATAATGTGATAAAATATGTACAACCTATATAATAATACCTGCCTTCTTGGGGAGTGGGAAAGGGAAGAAAGGAGGAGAGAAAAGAAAAAAGTGAAATGTGGATCTTGGGATATAGCTAATGTAAGAATTTGATTCTCTTAGATAATCATATTTATTATAGTTTAATACCTATCTATAACAAATCATATATATTATTGATATTTACTTATTATGTTATATAGAAAAAAGAAAGAAAATGGAACCCTCCATATACTTAAGGAAAGGATAGGAGCATTTTGCTAATGTATCTTTTTATTTTTATTTTTATTTATTTTTATTTTTTTTTACAGTATCTTATACTACTGTAATATTCCAAGTGTCACATGAGATACACCCAAGATGACACACAACAATAAGTGAATCAAAGACAAACCCAATCTTTTAATTTATGTTTATCTTTTTAATTTTTAAATTTAATTAATTAATTTAGAATATTTTTCCATGGTTCCATGATTCATGTTTTTTCCCTCCCTTCCTCCTTCTCCCCTCACATAGCCAGCACGCAATTCAAATGAGTTTTACAAGTATCATTGATCAAGACCTATTTCCATATTATTAATATTTGCAATAGAGTGATCATGTAGACTCTACATCACCAATCATATCCCCATCAAACCGTGTAATCAGGGAAATGTCTTTCTTCTGTGTTTCTACTCCCACAGTTCTTTCTCTGGATGTGGATAGCATTCTTTCTCCTAAGTACTTCAGAATTGTCCTAGATCCTTGCATTGCTGCTAGTAGAGAAGTCCATTACATTCGATTGTGTCACAGTGTATCAGTCTCTTCATACAATGTTCTCCTGGTTCTACTCCTTTCACTCTGCATCAATTCCTGGAGGTCATTCCAGTTCACATGGAATTCCTCCAGTTCATTATTCCTTTTAGCACAATAGTATTCCATCACTATCAGATACCACAATTTGTTTAGCTATTCCCCAATCAAAGGACATCCCCTCATTTTCCAATTTTTTGCCATCACAAAGAGCACAGCTATAAATATTTTTGTACACATATTTTTTCTTATTTTATTTATTATTTCCCTTTTTATTTTCCTTATTATGTCTTTGGGATACAAACCCAGCAATGAAAACCAAATCTTTTAAAGATGGTAGAAAGGTATATAGTAATGTCAGAAGAAAGAACAGGATTAAGAGGAAAGAAATGTAATTTGAGATGTAAGGTCATGTGCTTTAGAGTAGGAAGAAAAGATGATCTAGTTTAACTACCTCTTTTTATAAGTCAGGATATGGAGATCCCGAAAAGTGAGATGATATACCCAAGTTCATATAGACAGTAAATGGCAGTGCCAGGACTCAAACTAAGATTTCCTGATTCCAGGTCTATCATTTTTTCTACTACACTATACTTCTGAGTCTGAGGTACTAAAAGACATCCATGTGGAAGTGACCTGAGGAGAACTGGAAATGTTCTGTCGCATAAGAGAGAACTTGGAGGTGAAGATGTAGGTCAGAGAGCCATATACAAAAAGGTGATATTTGAAGTCACGTTTATTATTTATTTGGGTGACTGTTTAAAGGGGAGAAATAACCTAGTCATCAGTAAAAAGGTGGAAGTACTTATAATGAGAGCAATATTCTAACCTCCTTCCTTCATGCAAATTAGGCTAGTTTTTCAATAAAAAGTTCTGACTTTCTCAGGATTTGATTGACTTAAAGGACTAATAGCTAAGGCTATTCCTATCACTTCTTGATGCTCTTAATACAAAATGACCCTGAACAACTCCAGCCTCGCTTAGGAATTTGGTTCCACAAAAATGCCTTATCCCTTTGTTGAATATCCTTCTGTTAAGATTAAGTAAATCTCCTTTTGTTATCTACAAGTGGCTCATTTTATCACAATATCAGACTTAAACTACTGGCGGGAGTCCGATTCAGCCCCAAAAAGTTTGTAGGAAGGGGAATAAGTGGACCAATTCCTACAGTCTATAAAAGTAAACACAAAGACTTATGTTGAAGTCTCTGGAATCTAAGAAGTGTCTTTGGGAAGTAGTACTGGCAGGAGGCACTGGTATACCTTAATTCCCTTCTGCCAGTTCTTTGGAGCTCAGTTTTCCCCTCCTCACCCCATTTATATGTTTCCCCAAGTTTCCCCAACTACTTAGCATCATTGCTTCCTGGAAGAAACCATACCACACACATATTCTTCCAAAGTAACATTTCCTATCCAAGTAACTTCTGTCTCTATTTCCCTCACCTCCATCCTTGCTTGGCAAGAAACTTACAGGGCTATTAGTCATCCAGGTCAATATCCAAATCCCTTTTGTACTTCTTCAAAGAAACCTAAAATTATCTTCAAGTGCAAAGTTTTATAAATTCACAGAACAAAGAACATTATACAAAATCTCCCAAATAACACAACAAAATAAGCATTTTACAAAGTTTATCCAAATATCTCTGCTTATCCTTAAAGGGCCTTTCTCAATCCACAAATAAAAGAACTTCCACCCAAACCTGCGCATGTGGGATTACATATGATATTTGAGATTTTACTATATGGCACTGGGGAAGCAGGTGAAAGGACATTGCTTATGCCTCCTCAGAGACCATAATGAACTACTCTGAATTTGGGATAATTTGTGTTTTTAAAAAAATGTTTTTTAAAAAAATATATCTGCCTATTTGGGGGGGATATCAGATTTCAAACGGGGGGAAATATACAGTCCAGACTTGTCCAGGCAAACCCAGTTCATCTAACATGGAAGCACCCTTGAGGAACTTTTGGCATATAGCCATATTGACTAACATGGTGTCCCCTAAATTATGAATGGGGGTAGTCTCCTTTGATTCACTACCTTCAGCCTTAACACTAGCAAGACTCAGGGGCAGCTGGGTGGTTCAGTGGATTGAGAGCTGAACCTAGAGATGGGAGATCCTGAGTTCAAATCTGTCCTCAGACACTTCCTAGCTGTGTGACCCTGGGCAAGTCACTTAACCCCCATTGCCTAGTTCTTACTGCTCTTCTGCCTTGGAACCAATACACAGTATTGATTCTAAGACAGAAGGTAAAGGTTAAAAAAAAAAAAAAAAACGAGCAAGACTGAGCCACTCACTCTTCTTCTTTTTTTAAAATTAATTAATTAATTGATTTTTTAAACCCTTGCCTTCCATCTTTGAGTCAATACTGTGTATATTGGTTCCAAGGCAGAAGAGCAGGAAGGGCTAGGCAATGGGGGTCAAGTGGGGGTCAAGTGACTCGCCCAGGGTCACACAGTTGGGAAGTGTCTGAGGCCAGATTTGAACCTAGGACCTTCTGTCTCTAGGCCTGGCTCTCAATCCACTGAGCTACCCAGCTGCTCCCTATACTCTTCTTCTTTTTACTTTGTTTTCTCCTGTTCTTTGAGATGATGAAGATCACAGTTCACCCCCACCAGGGGCACCATGAACTGAACCAGTGAGAGGGGAAGGACTTTCTTCCCCTGTTTGGGCTCCAAGAAATGAGACTGGAGGTGTTTTTTTCTGGTTTTTGACTTTTTCAGTTTCAGGTGCCAGAGATGATCCTCAAGGACCCAGGAGTTTGAACTCTGATAAATCTGATATCCTCTCCCTACTTTGGGATTGAGACATTTCCTGCCAAGCAAACACTAGATTATCATCTGAAGCTTCTTGATAAGAAAGTCTATATTTTTAATACTCTTTTCTCTGTCAAAGTCTTTGATTTCCCCTAAGTCTGTGCCCTGATCTCTGTTTCATATGGATAATTCCTCAATCATACAGCACAGAATACTCAGAGAGAAGGATTGATGATGTCAAGGTGACCACCACCAGGAATTCTGTTCCACTTCCAGGAAGGAACATAGTCATGGTAAAAAGAAAATTATTCTAATGGGGAAGAGTTCCAGATTTCCTCCTAAGGAACCAGCCAGTTCCATTCAGATGCATAGGAGAGATAAACACCTTTGCTGAGATGTACTTCCCTATCCCTAAAAAAAACAAAAACAAAAACAAAAAATTGCCTAGAAAATTTAACTTTACAGTTAATGATGGACACCAACCAATCAATCAACCCTCAAGTATTTATTAGGGTCTACTATTAGGCCTTATTAAGGCCCAACACACTGCCAGTGTGCAAAGGTTCTAGAGATACAGAGTCAAAAATAAAACAGCCCCTTCCATTTTAAGAATTTATAGTCTCTTGACAACTATCTTCTCTTCACATAGTCTTACAAGAGAAGTCCTAAGTAAGAAATGAAATGTATTAAAACTCCGACGTGCCTGCTTTCTTCTCTTTCCTTTCCACACTATCCTGACTTCTTATTTCAGGAGCAACATAGATAGCTAGAAAATATTTTTTTTACTATCTCAACCATATAATTTTGAAAGCTTAATCTGGGAAATTCAGTATAACTTGGGTCAGAATTTTCTGGAAAGGTCAAGTCAACTTTTACTCTGAATTTAAATAACTTAATTTCTTGCTTGGATTTATTATATTTCCTTTCATTTGTTTGGGCTCTTAAAAGTAACAGACTTGCCAGACTAAAAGATACTATGTCCTGGTAATTGCCTATAGGCAGCTCTGATTCATTCAATGGGCCATCCTCATAAAAATTCTAATTAAATACTGTCACACTGCTTACTCTAAGAGGTGTAAGTGGAATGGAACTTCTATTAGCTGCCCAATGGACCAGGCCACCTCACTAGTGAAAGATGCCTTAATGAATATGTTAATGCTCTGTAAAGACCATCATAGAACTATTAAACCAAAAATTATAATGGAACTTTAACTGTTAGCTGCTCTTAGACCAAAGTCATCCAGATTAGCTACAAGAATGGTTCACTCGGAAAGCTTGCTTTGTCAGACTGATCAAGATAGATTTTATTTTTTAATCATTTAGGTAGAGTTTTCAAATTTGTTTTTCCTTTTCTTTTCTCAACTTGAGAAAATACCAATTTTCCTCCAAATTACATCGATGTCATGAAAGCACAAATGTTTCCAAAAGAAATGAAGTATAAACCAAAAGACAATGAAAAATGGAAAGTAGGCCATACACATGATCCTTACAACAACCAACAACCTGGGAGGTAGGCATTATTATTCCCATTTTACAAGTGAGAAATATGAGTGGACAGTGGTCATAGCCAGTAAATATCAGAGGCTGAATTCAATCTCAGGTTTTCCTGACTTCAGGCACCCCCAGCTTTCTAGCCATTGTGCTACCTACAAGCCAAAGAAAGCAAAGTTTAATTTATGATCAAGCCCAAAGAAAATAAAGACTAATGAGCAACCTTCTCCTCAGAGTCTTAAGTAGAACTTCAGTCCTTGAGAATCATTCATGAGGTAGGGCTTCCATTGGGGATCACCTCTCCAAAGGGTTCAGTAAGTGCCTTCCCTTGTAGTTTTTTCCTCAGTTCCCCACAGACAGCATCAGCATCTACCCACTTTGTGTTTCGTTCTAGAGTTCTTTAACACATCTTGCCCCTCTCATTTCCAAATAGCACTCAGTCACCAAAACCAGGGTCAGATATAGTGATTCCAGAATCTCACATTCGCTCTTCAGGAATTTGAATTGAGATGTTTCCTGCGAAATTCTCACTATCATTGAAGACCTCTACAAAAACACCCTGATTTTCCCCTCAACAATCATTTAGATTCCCACCAGTCTTCCAAACATCAGTGACGTAGGATTATTCAAATTATCCTAGAGTCCACTTGTTCATCATAGCATTCATTGCCTTTTGGTGTGGATAGCCCCCCAAAAGATGGTTAGGATACTAGTGAACCCGGGGAAGTGTCAGTGAATCATCCACCTAGCTCCAATTCCTACAAATGAGCTAGGACTTTTGTAAGCAAGCAGGTTCTGGTGCAGACCTGGGACAACCTGGATTTATTTTACCACAAGGTAAAGTGATCAGGAGACAGGTGGATAGAGTGCCAGGACCAGAGTTGGAAGGTACTGGGTTCAATTCTGGCCTCAGACACTTCTTAGCTGTGTCACCTTGCTTAGCTCTTACCTATCATCTGCCTTGGAACGAGAGAGAGAGAGAGAGAGAGAGAGAGAGAGAGAGAGAGAGAGAGACAGACAGACAGACAGACAGAGACAGACAGACAGAGAGAGACAGAGACAGAGAGACAGAGACAGAGACAGAGACAAAGAAAGAGGGAGAGGGAGAGAAAAGGAGAGAGAGAAGGAAAGAAGGAGAGAAGAAGATAGGGAGGGAGAGTGAGTCCAAGGATTTTCCCTCATTTGGAGGCTCATCTTCCCTAACAAACATCAGCCAGCCAGCAAGCAAAGAGAGATCAAGAAAGTTGCTCTGAATGTTTAGTGTCTTTTGAATGCATTGCAGTTACAGAATCCAGAGTCAATCAAAAAGCTCCTCTTTCCTATGGATTAGAAGACTACAATAAATTTCAGAGCATCTGGAAGGCTTCTCATCATATGTTCATCATCCTGAGCCTTTCTGGAAGCAGGTTCTCTCTCTTCTTCCATAAGGGGACCACATCAGTCATGAGCTGGACATGCTCACCAACCCCGCCATGACACAAAAATCTGTAGCTGATCTATAGCAACATGTGAGGTTTTTTGTTTGTTTGTTTGTTACTCTACATCCATCATTCTACCAGGGTTTATCGAGTGCATTCAATGTGCTCAGCCCTGGTGCTGAGCAGCAAAAGTGGGGTATCAGTCCTCATGACCAGTTTGACAAAAACACAGTCAAGTATAAAACTATTTGCAGCAGAAAGTCAGGTAAGAGAGATCAGTGAGGATTATAGGTTTTAGAGAAGCCTCCCTGTAGAAGATGAGATTCAAGTTGATTTCAAGATTGAAAGGATTTGGATGAGCTGCGAGAAAAAGAGGAAGGATGTCTCAAGTTAGTAAAAAGCTATATGGTAAAGGCTTGGAGGCAAGAATTACCACAGGTTTTGCACAAAATGGTGAAAAGTCTAGTACACAAATGGAGTGGAGAGTACATGCTACAGAGTAATGGAAAATAAGATTGAATAAATACAAAGAACCTGAAACATAGAGTGCTTCAGAAGTAAGATTGCTGGTCCACTACTGGTGATCTAGAAAAACCATCACGAGTAGAAAAAGTTCTACAAGAATAGAAAATGCTTCAAAAGGTAGAAAGTGTACTGTCTAAGAAACTTGATATTGATTGCTGGTAAAATTCTAGAATTTGTTATCAAAGAGGTATTTTGTAAGTTCTTGGAAAAGAAAGTGGTTATCACTGAGAGGCAACAGTCTCATTAAGAACAGGTCTTATCAGGCTAACATTTTCTCCTTTTTTTTTACAGGGTTATTTAAATTGGTTAATAGAGTGGTTACTTGGGGACTTTGTAGCTATGCTAATGATGATGACTAGCATTTATATAACATTTTAAAATTTGGAAGGCACTTTACATATGTTGTCATTTTATTCTCCCAATAACCCTCTGAGGTAGGTTATATTATTATCCCCATTCTACAGATGGAGAAACAGATGCAGAGAAAATAAGTAACTTGCCCAGGAGTCACACAGCTAGGAAATTTCTGAGGTAGGATTTTAACTCGTGTCATCCTGTCTCCGAGACCTTTCTCTTTCCACCGTGCCACCTGGCTGCTAAAAATGTCTTCTAGACAAATGAGATTTTGGCCAGAAATCAGACAAAAATCTTATTCTCTTTATGAGCAAGATTGGGAGATATGTCCTAGATAACATTACAGTGACACAGATTTAGTACTAACTAAAAGACTGGACCCAAAGAATAGTGATTTAAGATGGATGAATTTCAAACTGAATGATCTAGCAATCTATCTTTGTTTTTGTTCTAATCATGACTCTTAGCTAATCTATCTATTCTATCCACTAAAATGGAGTCATTAGACAAAATCTTGTATAGGGGATTGGAGTAAGAAGAGTTCTATTCAAAATTGACCTCTTATAAGCATCTTATAAGATCCTGGTCAAATTATTTAACCACATTCAACCTCAGGTAACCCTCAAGGACTTATCTTTAGACAGGCAGCCTTAGTGAGAGGAATTAGTTCCTATATCAAGAGTTCCTGACACTGACACAATCACAGATCCTTTGAATTGAAAGAATGGGGGATGTTTCATCTGGATAAGATTCAAGCAAATGTAATAACTGACTTCAAGAACTTGAAGAGCTGTCATGTGAAAGAGGAATTACATTTATTCTACTTGAACCCAGAGGACAAAATTAGAAACAATGGGTGGAAGTTCCAAAGAGTTTAGTTCGTTGTAAAACTTAAAAATGGTTAGAGCTATCCAAAAATAAAGTGGGTTTTCTCGGCACTCTGTGAATTCTGTACCATTGAAAGTCTTCAGGCAGAAGCAGGATGATCACTTGGCATGGATGTTATAGATTATGTTAACCTGTTGCTGCTCAGGTACAAGTTAACAGGTTCACATACATTGAATTTAAAAGTCATTTAAAGGCCATGTAGTCTTACCTTCTCCTTTTTAACAATAAGGGAACTGAGGCGCAAAGAGGTTAAGTTCCACAGGTAGTGAGTATCAGGGCTATGATTTGAACCCAACTTTTCTTATTTAAAAGTCCTCCTGACTTGTTCCTTTCCAACTTTGAGATTCTATGATTTTATAATTTGGACTTAATAAAGCAAGTAATCAGGGAGTCATTGTAGGTGCTTGAACAGAAGAGTTACAATGAAAAGTATTATTCTAGAAAGATTAATCTGGCAATAGTATTCAGGATAGGTTGGGGATGATGAAGTGTAACAGTGGAGAGGAAAAAGACTGGAATATTAGCTCTTGCCTCCTTTAGCCTTTAGCTTTTGGGTTACCAAAGTATAGCAGCCATGCCTTTCTTTTTATATCCTTTCATGCCTGAGGGTCCAGAACAGTGGTCTTTGGAAACTCAAGAAATGTAGAAAACTGAGTAGCCAGATAGCTAGCTACATATTACACACACACACACACACACACACACACACACACACACACACACACACCCCCTATATCGATCTCCATCCAAAAGTACAAATACACAACCGAGAGGAGGAACAGAGCATTTACAAAATATCACAGCAGCCATCTGAAGGGATGGAACTGGACATAATCTTGCCCTTTGGACAGTACACATTGTGTTCTGCTCAACCAGACACTTACAAGATTAAAAAGAAAAGCTGCAGGATATTCAGTTACGCCTGAGCAAACACAATGGTGAGAATGTGTTGTAAGAGGAAATTTCATTAGACAATCTAAGTGTGTCACCTCTGCTCAGTGCTGGGCCTTGGCAATCCTTCTGCTCTATTTGCTGGCATGAAAACTCATTATTTTAGATCAAAGAACACTGAAGGAAGACAATCATATGGATCCACTGTGTCACTCATTAAAATTAATTATTTTCCCAGTTCAGTTCTTTTTGTTTACCGTTTTGTCCAATGAGAGAACCAGGATTTACAGAGCCCAATTAGGGCCAAGGCCATTTCAAAAATCAGATAAAACGTTTCAGGATGGGAGAGAGCCAGGGGAGACTTACTGCAGGGAGGAGGATGTGCCAAACTCCTACTTAAAAAAAAAAAAAAAGATTAAAAAAAAAAAGGCTGCCTCATCAAAAATTTTCCCCTTTGGAATTCATTTTCGGACAGTTCTGCCAACCTATACAGACATCTTTTCCATATCTCATTTCCAAAAGCCCCTGGTTGAAAAGAATGAACCAGTTTTCAGTGTTACTTTATACTGAGTAATTTTAATTAGTTCTCCAGTCAATAAAAATTCTTTAGATGTGGATCCCCCCCACCCCTGAAAGTGTCTGTAGGTATCTCCGTTGTTTTATTTCTTGTTATCCTCTAATACATACATACATATATATATATATATATGTGTGTGTGTGTGTGTGTGTGACTTCTCTGAACTTGGGAATTTATCATAAGATTCTTTTGTGAATGAATTTCTTTTTTTTAAAGGATTTTTTAACATTTATTAATATTCATTTTTTAGAAAAGTTAACATGGTTACATGATTCATGCTCCTACTTTCCCCTTCACCCCTCACCCTCCCCCCACCCCTGGCCAATGCGCATTTCCACTGGTTTTAACATGTGTCATTGATCAAGACCTATTTGTGAATGAATTTCTTGATTTCTGCCAGTATGCTAAATATAACTGATTTATCTCCTAAGAATGAAAACAAATTGAAAACCTAACAGTGTAGCTCAATTTCACATACGTTATAATTCTTATTATTCATAAAAAAGACAGAAGAGAGCCTTTTTACCAAAGGCAAATGTACTGTTCGTAAAAGGTACAGAGAATATTAAAACTATTAATATTCCTTGCTTCTGAGTCTATCATATCAGAAATAGTGAAGGATTCAAGGTTCGTTTTTGTTTTGTTTTGTTTTGTTCCTCCTTAATGCATATCACTGCCCCATTGCTTGTATGAAATATGAGAAATATGCTCTTTTTATTACAAGCCTTTTATGCATGGAAACAAGGATGCCATTCACATGTATTTTTAAAACATTGATGGTGAGACTTCCTATCATAGCCAGCATGAGGGTGTTGGGAGATTCAGCTACCGTTTGTGAAGTCGGTGGGGTATGACAAATCAGGAACTTGGGGAACTGAGTCCAAGTGATAATTCAGTTGAAGTGGTAGAAGAAGAGGCATTGACTTGGTCAGTAGATACCAAAAAATATTTAATGTTCTTATATAAGATGTGATTATAACTGAATTTGTTTTCCTTGTGACTTCTAGAAATAAGTCTTATTACTTCTCAGTCACCTCTACCTATGATATTTACTAATTGTATGTTTGTTGGCCAACAACTTAACTTTCACAGGTCTGTTTCTTAATTTATAAAATGAAACTTTGGATATACATGATTCTAAAGTCCCTTTTAGCTATAATCTTATGGTCCTCCTAGCCTGTGAGACTCATTGTCAATAAGTCATATTCTGGCATAGTGAATTAGGGGAGTATCTACCTGAAGCATGTGAAGACATCTTTAGCAGAAAGAGCAGATGAGAATAATTTGTCCTAGTGGCCACTAAGGAAGCTGAAGCAGGTGCTGTGGAGTGCTTAGTCCTTGGTCAGACATTGACAAGACCAAGGTCATCCTCTGTCATCTTGGCTTTTGTTTTGCCACTTAACTTTGATGATTCTGGAAGAAAAAGTGAGCCTAACACTTTTGTACAACTCCACCTCACTTAAATCCAACTCCCAGGCAAGTCATATCATCTCGTGACATCATTGGTCTTCTTCAAAGATGAAGGATGAACAACAAGTCCTATTCTGGCAAATGAAACAGGTTTCTGGCAACTCTCTGGTATAGGAACATGACTCAATGGAATGAATACCAGATTTTTAGTCAAATAATCTAATTTAAATCCTTTATTGGATTCCAAGTCTTTCCCATATCCTGGATGAGTTCTTCTTCAGCCTTGTCCTTCCCTGCCTCCTTCCCATGACTAGCTTCCTGATCTTCCAATCTCCTTTACCATCTCATTTATCCCAGGGGCCAGACTTCCTAACTGTAGCTCTTCACTAGATCTTAGGAACTCTCTCTTCTATATGAGTCCACTTGATACTACATTTGACTGCCTCCAAATGGTGAATCCTTGGTATGAGAAGTAAGAATTTATGAGGAGTATGGACATTTGGGGGCTTTCTGTTACTCATATTAAAAAGGAAAATTTAAAAGCTAGTTTTCTCTCAGATGAGAAACTGGTAAAACTCGTTTCTTTGTCTCTTCTTTTCAAGTTTGAGAACATAGCTTGAGTCTTTTCAAACATGCTTATGCTTGCCTGTAGGCTGTTTTAAAATGAATTTCTGTGACAAGTTTGTACTTTGTTCACTGAGGAGTTCAGCTAGTTACTTTGGTTAGAAAGGTAGAAGAAGAAAAGCACATGGAGCCAATATTTGATATCCTGTGTCTCTAAGAATATCAGAAAACCATCCATTCAGCATATGTTCTGGAACAGGAATAAAACAAGGTAGGACCTATCATAGGCAATGTGTAACAGGATATCTCCAGATTTCCACAAGAGATAGCAAATGACAACACCATTGTATAATCATACTCATTAAATCGAGTGCAAGGGCATTTGGGAAGCGACATATTTCTTATTCTGCAATGGAATACTAGGCACAACTTACAATGAATGTAAGCTACCACCAGGTGGATAGGGGTTCTGGGCTATGACCTTGTGGTCTGATTGGATAGACTTACCATGACTATAAAGAACTGAGAGAGGATATATAGAAGGTCAGCATGCCTCTCACCATTACTAAATCATATCCTGAGATTTTATTTTATATTAAAAGCACTTCTCTATTATAATATTTATGATATACATTATAGTAATAATCCTAATACCAATAGTATACTAAGTAAAGAAATTATATTTCTCAATAAAATTAATATTCCATATTAAAGTTAGAAGAACAAATATTAGCAGATCACTAAGTACTAATAGCAGCAGTTCACAAAATATGGTTCAGAGACTTGCTGTCATACTTTAGAATAAAAGGAAGTATGGATTAATGGACATAGAGTTGTCAAATCAGGAAGATCTATGTTCACACCCTGCACCTAATGGCTTTGGGACCTTGGGCAAGTCACTTTACTGTGACTAAGCTCTCTAAGACTAATGATCTGCATTGGTTCAGAATCTCCTCATCAAAATTCCCTATATACTGGTCTAAAAAAAAGAAATTAAAGAACTATTCTTCAAAGTACTTTTCAACAGTGAGGTACCTTTCTTACTAAACATCATTTGTGAATCACTGTGCAATCTCTCTCCTTTGTCAGCCATTTTTTTTTCTTCTGGACTTAAGCAGAATAAATAACATTCTATTTCCATGAACATTTTTTTTTCAGACTCAGAAGCCTCCTAGGGAATATAGGGAATATAACTTTGTCTCTGGTACTTCACCTTTTGACAGATGAGCACACGAATCCCCTGAAGGCACCTTATATTTAGCCTTCCCTTTTTCTCTCCTCCAAATCTAACAGGGAGAAGGCACTTGGGTGTCCTTTTAGTTTTCCCAGTTAACTCTATGACTCTCTATACTCTTTCTTACCTTTTAGACAAACCAGAGAAAAATAAAATCACACTGCAGTGTAAAGTTGGAGGTCTGTGTAGAAAATTTTTTTCCCTAGTCAGTATTTTCAGTGACAACTAGCATTTCTAACCTATTTCTGCTGATAGTCCCAGGACTCAGTAACTGATGAATAAAAAGAAAGGAAGGAAGGATTTATTAAATACCTACTATGTGCTAGACACTGTGCTAAGTGCTTTACAAGAAGTCTGGGAAGTAGGTGCTCTTTAACTTTTCCATTTTACATTTGAAGAGACATATATGTGTGTGTGTGTGTGTGTGTGTGTGTGTGTGTGTGTGTGTGTTCAGTGACTTGTCCAGGGTAAAACGTGTCTGAGGTCATATTTGCACCTAGGCGTTCTTGACTCGTGTATCCCTTATTTAAAACTGATCAATGTAATGATCTATTATAATTGCTCATGATTTTTTTTAAAAGCCATCCACCTCCAAAGAAATAACTGATGAACTCTGAGTGCAAATTTAAATACAGTTTTCACATTTTATTTTTCTTGCTTTTGGGGGATATATGGCTAATATTAGGAAATATCTTTTGCATGATTTCACATGTATAATGACATAATATTGCTTGCCATCTCAGTAGGTAGGAAGATGTTGGGAAGAATGGAGAGAATTTGGAACTCAAAACAAAATGAAAAGAATGTTAAAAATAAATAATAAGGGGCAGCTGGGTAGCTCAGTGGAGTGAGAGCCAGGCCTAGAGACAGGAGGTCCTAGGTTCAAACCCGGCCTCAGCCACTTCCCAGCTGTGTGACCCTGGGCAAGTCACTTGACCCCCATTGCCCACCCTTACCAATCTTCCACCTATGAGACAATACACCAAAGTACAAGGGTTTAAAAAATAAATAAACAAACAAACAAACAAATAAATAATAAATTTCAATGTAAATAAAGGGTATTTGAAAAAGCAAACAAAAGGAAGCTGGGTGGTGCAATGAATAGACCCAGAGATACAATTATTATAAGGATCAAATGAGAGAATTTCTTTTTGTAAAATGTTCCCTTCTTCTTCCTTTCCCTTGTCCACTGTGCTACCAACATACCTTGGATGAGTCAACCTATCTACTCTAAATATATTCTCTGCATTACAACACAGCAAGATAAGACAGTTCCTACAGACATTTACTAATTGTGTGACTCTGGACAACTTGCTTAATCTTCCTTGTTCTCAGTTACCTCATCTGTAAAATAAGGATAGAAGGCGATGCTTTTAGTCTAAAGAGAGGTGGTAGGTCCCTTCCAGTCACATTCGCAGTACCAGGGCTCTGTGATGAATGAACAAGTGGGATTAAGGAGAGTCAGGACACAGGACTAGAGAGATCTGTATCATGCAGTCCTATCCATTACGTAGAAAAATTTCATTAGTGGAAACTAGAAGAAAATCCAGGTAAATGGTTGAGGCAGGGGACCCTTATATGTGTGACAACACATAGGTGGTGATAAGAATAATTTTTATTGTTGTAATAATAAGATAATAGGAATGTTTGTCTGCTTAGTATAACAAACTCCATTTTGCTTTAGGCTTCCATTTTATGATTGAGTTATTTTGATTATATGGTTTTCTGGTAAGGTAAGTTGTTTTTCAGTAGTAAACTAAGCTGGTTTTGTGGCTTGAAACATATGTATGTTTTTCAACAACTGATAAATATATACAAATCCTTATAATCAACTTTAGCAGTCATTCATGTAATAAACTATCATAAACAAAATAAAGATGCCCATAGCCAAACCTAGAAGAAATGCACCGGAAGCCTCTGCTTTCAACCTGCTCCTGGGTGACACTGGGACTGGCTCCTGCCCCCCAAGCACTTGAGATTCCGGTATGGGCCATTTAGCTTAAGAATAGGACCAACTGTCAGCGGCTTGTGACCACCTCAAGGGAGACATGGGGCCACTGGTTGGATAAGGAGGGAACTTTGTCAAGAGCACCTGCCTGAAAGAATTTCTTTGACCTTTAAGACTCAGGTTGGTGGTTCCATCTTGGAGGGTGGAGTTATTTGTAGTATTCACACATTTTGCCTAATAATGTTTGATTGCATGCATTACGAAACAGAAGTCTAATGAGTAATTCCCCCACACTTATTAGCATATGGTGAATCTGCTCTAAATGTACTCTCTGCATTACAACACAGCAAGATAAGACAGTTCCTACAGACATTTACTAATTGTGGGACTCTGGACAAGTTACTTAACCTTCCTTGTTCTCAGTTACCTCACCTGTAAAATAAGGATAGAAGGCGATGCTGTTATTAGCACCAATATCATAGGATTATCATAAGCATCAGTAAATTGCTTTGCATACTTTAAAGTATTATATAAATTAAATTGAATTATATAAATAGTATTATATAAATATTAACTATTAATATTATTATCATACATTCTATTTATTTATCTAGATGTCTGAATTATTAAATATTTATCTAAATATTTTCAGTGTTTAACTATGATCTAGGGCCACCAGTTTTTATTTAAAAAGAGAAGCCCAGTCCACTAAGAGTGGGAGACACCCTTTGGAGGCTCTGAGGATATTTGCTGTAGTTGCAGAGTCAATGGTAAGTACAGGAGCAGACGACAGAAGCTGGAGGATGAGTTCCTGCAAGAGGTCCAAGTTCTCAAACATCTCAACTGTATTCTAGGCTTTTTTACATGACCACCACTACCACTACCCCCTGCTATGGCAAGCTCCTTCTTGCTGAGAGGTCTCAGATGGATTACTAATATTGGTTTTAAAGATATTCAGGAAATCCCTCTCCCTCTGCCCCCCAAGATGGCATTAGGTATTGGAAGATGAGTGTTTGGAAAGAACCCCACACCACCACCACCACCAATGAGTTATTTATTTTTATAGTAGCTTCACATATTAATTGGTTCTCCCTTTCTAGGTCAGTTCATTGTCAAAAGCCTAGTCAATAAGGGGAATGTAGCTATAAATGAATAAGCAGAATCTTTAGAGGAATTTCCCCTCACACTACCCCCATATCAGTCGCTATTTTAATTGAAGAATATCAAGCATTGGCTTTCATAAAACTTTGCTTCCAAAAAAAATCATTTTTTGTGATTCTTGCATAGGAATTTTTTTTGTGTAAAAAAAAAATTGCACAGGAATTTTTTTAAAGCATTGAAATGTTTTTGAAATGTGTTTTGATATTAGGATACCAAAAAAGAGGAGAAAATGTTTTGCCCTTATTCAGAGCAGAAGTTAAGACCAAGTGAGAGGAAATCTTGACTATATTAGACAAGGGGTATGGGAAATGGAGGGACAATTTTTTGGAGGCCTGGTTGTTTTCACATCTGATATCAGCAACTAAATAGTCGATGATTAACTATCGCTAGTGCCCTTCTCACTTTTGGTACCTTAGACAAATCTCAAATTGACCTGCCCTAGATCGAGTTCTTGGTCATCCTATAACTATGGATAAATCACTAACTCTCTCACAATTTCTTTCCCCTTGAAATAGGAAGACTACTTACATAGTTCACTACTGTTTTATTAACTGATTTGACCTTAGTGGATCAAATGCTGTTCTTGGAGTCAGGAACATAGGATGCAAATCTTATCTCAGATGCTTACTAGTTATTTGACTTAATCTTTCTCAGCCTCAGTTTCCTCAACTGTAAAAGACTTCATAGAGCCAACATTGGAGGGCTATCATGAATATCAGCTGGTATAAGTAAGTCATTGCAATTTTGATAGCATTATTATTGTCATTGTTTTCATTTTAGTTGTCCATAGTCTATAATGCTTAAATATTTTTTACAAGAGGATTTTCCTCACAACAAAATCCTGTGACCTAGGTACTGAAGGCAATCCCCACTTTTCTATATAGTTCAGTGTTTAAGTCCTGTCCAACTCTTCATGACTCCATTTGCAGTTTTCTTGGCCACTGAACCATTGAAGTACTTTGCCATTTCCTTCTCCAGCACGTTTTACATAGGAGGAAACTAAAGCAAACAGGGTTAAGTGATTTTCCCAAGGTCATACAGCTAGGAAGTGTCTGAGGCCAGCTTTGAACTCAGGGAAATGAGTCCTCTTGACTCTAAGCCTGGTACTCTTTCCACTGTGCCACCTAACTGCCCTACTGTAAATCCTCCACAAAGATTTTGTGCAAAATTTTCAAGACCTTTCTCTTGGTCTTTTAGCATTTTGGGTCTGTCTCAGCATAACGGAAACCATCTCTTGAAGGCTTTTTTCATATTCATCTGAGTGTAAGGCTTGCTGCTCCCTGAAGGTTCTTTTTATATGGAGCAGTTTAGTAATTTAAGAAAAGTCTGGGATGTGCAGGTAAATATATAATTACTGACTGTCCTAAAAAATCAGAAAACACTTTTAATTTTAATCTGTATTACTAACACTTTTTCCTCCATTACTTTATTAAGTCTAGACAATCAACAAAACAGTCACATTCTGCTTTCAGCTGGTTTCAAATTTTTGATGTGTAATGCTAACACTGAAAATTAAACAAAATTTTAAAAAAAGAAAATTAACTGTTATGAAGATTCAAATCATTTTCAATTTCATTCAAATTCATTCAAATCATGAATAATGTTTATGTTTGGGTAAAGGTTGGTATTTTAAAGAGACAGAAAATATCTTTGTTTTAAAAATGGAAGAAAATAATTGTAAACAGTTTCAAGGACATCAAAAGAATGAATGGACTGTGACGAAGAATTTTGAGCTATGGAGGATTATGGTATCTCAACTTAATTTTGTACAAATTCAACGATTAAAAGGCTAAAAAATGTTTAAATGAAAAATAATATAAGCAATTGGAGTCTATGGCATGATTTTTTTAACCCTTTAACTTCTGTCTTAGAACCAATACTATGTATCGGTTCCAAGGCAGAAGAGTGGAAAGGGCTAGGCAATTGGAGTTAAATGACTTACGCAGAGTCACACACCTAGGAAGTGTCTGACAGTAGATTTTAAGCCAGAACCTCCACAATCTTATTATCTCTCACTTGAATAGCCTTCTGATTTGTCTGGCTGCTTCTCACCTCTTATAATAACAAGATGATGATGATGATGATGATATTTATATAACATTTTGCAAATTACTTCACAAATATTTCACTTGATCCTGAGAAGTACGTACTATTATTATCCCTATTTTATATGTAAAGAAACTGAGACAGATAGAAGTTCAGGGTCACATAGCTAAAAAGTATGCAAGACCAGATTTGAACTCAAGTTTTTCCTGATTCCTGGTCCTAGCCCCTGATTCATCTAGCTACTTCTATGTTGCTACCAAACTAATATTCTAGACCTGTGATGGGCAAACTACAGCCCATGGGCCAGATGTGGTCCCCTGAAATGTTCTATCTGGCAGCGCAACATTATTCCTAATCTGACAAATACAATGAGTAGGATACAATACAATGAAACTTTGAAAGAGTTGCCTTAGACAGATGAGCATTTCCTTTCCTTTGGCCCCCTCTTTAAAAAGTTTGCCCATCACTTTTCTAGACCATGTCTTTGTATATGGTTATGCCTGGAATGGTTTTCCTTTTTAATTCTGCCACTTCTAATCCCCAATTTCCTTCAAGGATCAGGCCAGGTGTCTCCTTTAATAGAAAAAAGGACTTTCCTGTTTGTTGTTGTTGTTGTTGTTGTTGTTATTATTATTATTATTATTATTATTATCATTCCTGCTCTCCCCACACCCCTGCTGAAACGACTTTTTGTAATTGTTTTGACTTGCTTCTATACATGTTATATCCTGCCCACAGAATGTAAGCTCCTTAAAGGGCAGGGACTATTTTTTTTTTGTCTTTGTACCTACAGCACTTGGCACCAGACTTTCACATAAAAGGTGGTTAATAAGAGCTCGTCAGAATCTAATTAATATCAGGTTAGCGTCTGCCTCTCACTTCTGAAATATGCTAACTGAAAATAACAGTACTTTTGGGGAATGAAGAAATGGGTAGAGAATGAAAAGGAAAACACCAAAACTGCTGGGGTAACAGTAGCCCACAGCTGATTAGGGAGAGGTAACACGGTATCACTCTTAGCTGGGGAAACAAAGAGTAACAGAAACCAATATAGCCAGGAAAACAGTTTAAATTAAATGGGTTATTGAAGACTGGGAAGGAGACTACCAGGAAGTTTATTTTTAAAAAGAGTTGACTAATGTTTAACAAGGGCAGGTAAGGAGGTAAGAGGGTTAACTGAAAACTTTAAGTCTAAGGCCAACTGTCAAGGAATGTTGACTAGAGAAAATGGCTACTCTACTATCCATAAACAGTCAGCTCTGGCAGGGCTGTCAAGGCAAAGGGATTTGGGAATCTCATGAAGCATGTTCCAGAATGGCATCCAGATGAAATCAGGTCACAAGAACACTTCAGAAAACAACAAGTTAAATCCAATAACCTAGGGAGTACAGGGCTTTCTGTAGTTGTCCAGCAACAACAGGAAAAGCACCTAACTCAACCTAGATCTTGACTGAAGATCCCTCAGTGATTCAAGCTTAGCTCCTCTTTTGATATCCCAAATAAGTCCACAAGCTAGTTAGTTGAACAATATCCATACTCTCCAGCTTCTTCAGGGCAAAACTACTGTCAATTTCTCTTAGTCTCTGAGGACAAGCATCTCTCAACATTCTGGGTTGGAATGTTCACAGCCTCAGCCAGGTTTTTGCTTAGTCTGCTTTTTACTCACTATAATAAGTCCTATCTATAAATTTCCTATAACATTACTAATCCATTAACCAAATTCTGCTTTCTGTGAATAAGTAGAACAAGATTTGCCCAGAAAACTCATTGTGCTGGGATTGTATTTCTTTCTTAATCAATGGGGATGGGGTGAGAGGAGAGAATGTAGAAATGAAAATGAAATTTAAATTTTTTAAAAAAGAAAATACTCATTGGGCAGTTAGCAGAATAATTTGTCTTTAGTCTCAAAGATATTATTTTATTCTTTGAAGCCACTGAAATTCTCAAGACATGGTATTTTTTCATTTAAGTTAATTTATTAATTGTCCACTCAAGAAAATCTTTTTTTTCCACTCAAGAAAATCTAAATGGCCAGTAGACTCCCTCTACTATCCAAATGGGCACCAAAGAGAGTAAGTGGGGCAAAAGAGAGCAGCAAAAAGGGAGTTGGGCAAAAGAGAGAGAAGGAAACTTTTGGGCATGCCACTATATATCCTTTGTGATGTCATCACTCATTTCTTGCCTGGACATCCCAAGATATCTCAGATTGGTAAATAGCTACCAGAAATGTGAATTCAGAGACCCCAATACCTCTCTTATTACTTCATCACAGGCAGAGGCAGCTCTTAAGGACAGGAACAAACCTTTTTCCTCTGGGGCTGGGTTACTGCAGTCCAAAATGGCAGCCAGAGCTTGCTGGTTTCATAACCTAGATCCAGTGGCTCTTTGGCCAAGCCCTAAATCCTATTATCTTTTCTAGCTCTAAACAAAAGAAAGGAGTACCTCAGGAATTCAGAGCTCATTTCTGCCTCTCATGACTGCAGAAAAGATAGAGACTGGTCAGAATAGGTATCTACTGCCTTTGTTTATTTAGTCTGGCTTTCTTTCCTCCCCTTTCACCCCTTCTAATCTACCTCAGAAGGGCAAGTTTCTAGCACTCTTCCCCTTGCATAAGGGAGCAGGACAGATGCTGGTGTTATTCTAGGGGAAGATGACCAGCTTGTTCTCTGGAAGAGGGGTCCCTCATCAAAACACTGCTACTATTCATATTAAGAGTTCCTTCATATGATGATTTCACATTTATAAAACATTTAATACCTATTATCTCATTTTGATCCTCACACAGCTCTGTTAAGTACATAATTCAAGCATGATTATTCCCACTTTTCATAAGAAGAAACAGGGTCAGAGACAGTAATGGATGTACCTTTTGTTTCACAGCTATTTTAGTGTAGGAACCAGGATTTGATCTCTTACCTCCAGAGCAAAATCAAAATGCAGCATTATCCGTGAATGATGTAATGTCTCTTAGATTTCCTCTTTCCTCAAATGACCAAGCTCAGTAAATGTTCGAGGTTAGATCTGAACTCTTCTGACACTGAGCCAGCACTCCATCTATTCTATGTATTACTTCTCAGATTGTGGTAAGGATCAAATGAGTTAAGATATGCCCCTCTCGTACACTTACCTCTAATTATTTTGAATTCTAGCCTTTTGTACATGTATTGCATTTCTTTCTCTCTGAGACTATTTGGTCCATTGGGAGTAGAGTTTGTATCTCCTCTACACTTTCTATCTCCTTTTCCTCTTCCTAGCTAAATAACAAGTAGTTAATAAGTATTTGTTGTGAGATGGGTCTGACCTGCTGATGATTTTATCAGGTCAGGAACCTCAACCATACAACTTTCTCTGACTTATTAAGACAAGTCTTAGGTTCTTGTCTCAAAGAGATTAAGTGACTTGTCTAGGGTCCCACAGCTAGTGTCAAGAGGGGATTTGAACCCTGGCTTTCCTGACTCAAAGCCCAGCACTGTACCCAATACACAAGGCTGCTTCTCACCAGAATGTTGTGAAATAAAAATAATTCATATCTTCTGCTGTGGTATTTTAGGACCTGTGGGCTGCTGCCATATGGTGGATCACTAAATAGGAACACTGTTGTTGTACTGAAAAGCAGGATGTTTTTATAGTCTGTGATGAAAATCAACATACTGAGGACCTTTAACCATCTCTGGCATTGGCTGATGGGCATTTCTGCATCTTGAACTGTTAAGTCTTTAACTAATTAATTTAGCAAAATTACACAGTGAAAGTAAAGACTAGAAGAGCAGCATGATATGGGAGAAAATACACTAGATTTGTAGTCAAGATCTGAGGAATGTATTCTGACTAGCACTGACTAGCACTGACTAGCAATATGCCCACAAGCAAGTCATTATACCTTTCTAAGCCTCAGTTCCTGTTGAATAGAAATATTGATACCTACTCTGCCTATCAGAAGTTTTCAGAAGAGGACTACTAGGTAGAGGCACAGCAGATAGGGTACCAGACCTGGAGTAAGGAGAACCTGGGATTAAATCTGACCTAAGACATTTTCTAACTGTATGATACTGGGCAAGTCAATTAACTTTATTTTCCTCAATTTCCTTAACTGTCAAATAAGACATAGAAGGAAATCTCAAACTACTCCAGTATCTTTGCCAAGAAAACCCCAAATGGGGGTCACAAAGAGACAAAACCAACAAAAACAAACTTCATTTTACAGATTAAGAAACTGAGGCTCAGAGGTTAAGAGACCACAGTTCCCTGGCTCCAAATTTGGTTCAAAGGATTATTATGAGAAAAGTGCTATGTAAACCTTAGAGTATTATGTAAATTTATCCTTCTTATTTTTATTAGCTCAATCTTCTTTCCTATATTGTTCAATTTGATTTCAAATGTCTTCTAGGAGATGATAGGCCTAGAAAGTAATTTACCTAGGGATTAATTATATGGCATATATTTGCAGGGGGAAAAACATTTTGTCTTTTCTATTGGTAGTAAGCAATTGAAAGTTTTTACTAAAAACATGGTTTGAAATGGCAAAGAATGTGTTGATCACAACTATAAACTGGTAAAAACATTTTGCTTATTTTATTTTAAAAGACTAGTTATTTGAAAAGGTTTAATCAGTTGTCACTTCAATTCAGTTTTTAAGTAGAAGAGTTCAAGTCAGATTTCCCCCAAATTGTCATTTTAATTACCCATAATACTGCTTTATCCCTTTATGCATGACATGAAACAAAATCTGGTATTTAACTAAAATTTGATAGTCTTGTCTCAATTATTTGCATGTTTGCAGAAAATACACAGTGTAGTTTTCCTAAGTTCTTTCCTTAGCAAATGAACAAAATGCTTTCAGATTTATTTGAGGAGGAGAGGGGGGCAGAAATAATTAAACTAAACTGGCATTTCACAATTTAATTATTTTACTGACATTTGCTTGAAACACAACTAAATAATGAAGCCAAATCTATGCAGTTCACAGAGTTCCCGTCAAGGAAAATTACAGGATGAACTTAATTATCCCATGCTCCGGATTACCCAAGGTGAAAAAACACTGAGTAAAAGAAATAGAAAATAGGGCATAGACATCTTATTCCATCCTTGCGGCATCTCCTTCAGACTCAATTATATTTACGTACCTAAGCATAACTAGGCAGCAGATCTCAAAGAATCACAGAATCATAGAATGTTAGTAGTCATCCTGTCCAGACTCCTCACATCATGGACTTAAAGCTAGAAGGGACCTTAGAAGCCATCATCTCCAACTCTCTCATTTTACAGATAAGGAAGGTAAGGCACAAAGTAGATAGGATCACCTAACTAATAAGTACCCAAGTCAGGATTTAAATTCAGGTTTTTCTGACTCCAGGTTCAACACTCTATTTATGCCACTGTGAGAAAAATAATTAATACACAATACATGTATTATATTTAATAAATTTATTAATAATAACTAAAATAAAAAAGCTAGAGTAGAAAGGGTGCTAACCCAGCTGCGCATGCAGGAAAAGAGAGCAAGAGACAGAGTTCCTCCAAACTTATAAACATTACATAAGGATGCAAATGTGGGGAAAAAGGGAAAGGGATGCTGGGAGATGAAGTCCAAAGGTACAAGATTTTCTAATTATACACCACCTAGTTGCCTAAAATCACTTAGCCAGTTAGTGTCAAAATCCAGGGGAGGGGAGAATTAAATTTTTCTCCATTTTCCAGTTAGTTTTGGTCAGATTTGCTCCTGATTTTTGTTTATGAGGAAACTCTGAAGGTCCTGGTTACAGACAGATGCTTATGTTCCATGACTCTAGTATGGGGAACAATCTGAGGTATCATGGTACAAGGTCAGAAGAGCTTTAGACTTTGAGAACTAGACCTAAGTTTTGGTTCTCAACTCTATCCCCTAGTTCTCTGGCTTATAACATGTGGTGTAGCTTTCCTGTGTCTCAATTTCCTCACGTGAAAAATGAAGAGGTATAATATTTGGAAACTCTATGCCTAGGCCCATCTATTTAGCTGGATTAGTCAGAGCATAATATTGCTGAGGTTCTGGTCCCAAGACCCTGAGCAAGGGTCCGTTGACATCATTGTATTCTGTAGTACAGATTGCATCTCTAATTTTGACCAGATGTCTTGGAAATATGTGCCATTGGTCATAAAGGAAACTAGGTCAGGATATGTGAATGGATCACACCTATAAGCATATAAAATTTATCACCAGTGTGGTGTGCTGAAAAAGCCCCCAGGCTTCGAATCAGAAACTGGTGCAAGGGTGAAATTAAGCTTACTTCTAAAGGAAGACTTAAAAGAAAATGAGATTCTGATTTTCCCAAAGAGATCTTAACTAAGCGAACAAGCTAAGAGAAGCATGAGTTCTTGTCATTCCAGACCTCTGGTTCTGAGGAACAAGTTACCTATCAGAGCCTCAACCAGGATGCATTGATGTGTTTAAGGCTAGGATGCTTACACTAGCAGCAAAGGAGACGGAATGAATTAAGGCAGGCAGATAGTCAACAAGCATTTATTAAGTGTTTATCATGTGCCAGATATTGACTGTATGACAAAAGGAAAGTATAAACACATTTTCTGCTTTCAAGGAGCTCACACTGTAATGGAAAAGATAACATGTAAATAATTATGTAAAAACATATATATATATATATGTGTGTGTGTGTGTGTATATGTATATATATATATATGTATATACATATATAGTGTAAATGGAAGATAATCTCAGAGGGAAGACATTAGCATTTGGATAAAAGACTCCTACAGAATATTATATTTGAGCTGAGGCTTGAAAGAAACCATAGAAAATAACAGGCAGAGGTGAAAAGGGGGAACTTTCTAGGTAAGGGAGGCAGTCAGCACAGATGCCTAGAACAGAGACAGTGTCCAAAGAAGAGCCAAGTAAGCTGGTGGAACCAAATTGTAAAGTCCCTCAAGGTGACCTGCAATGTGAATGTTTACCAACATGGCTTTTTATTTCTCTGAAACAGGAATTGTATTGCTGACTTCTGTGCAAGTGGAAAATTTGCCACACCTGAGCTACATTCCCAGCATCCTTTTAAGTACGTCCTCATTTGATGTACAGAGGCTTGGGAGATAAATTTGACTGAGACCCGCAGTGCAGGGCTCTTTTTGGGCTTTGCTTTAGTTAAAGAGTGGCAGGTGTGGGTCTCTGGCTCTGTGCTCTGCTCACTTGGCTAAAGGAATCCTTTTCCTCATTTTTTGTTATTATTAAATCCTTTAATTTAAAATATCAGGAGTATTTATTCATGTTTGCTCCTACACTTCCCAGAGATGGAGTTGAAGACTTGTGAAAATGGCAGTCATTTTTGGAAGTTTAAGGAATACTACGATCCTGTCCAAAGTATCATCAAGCAAAATTTGGAGCTACTCAAAAACAAGCAATTAAAATGCCCAGAAATCTCACTGCTTGATGTATATCTCAAGGAGGTCAATGGCAGAAATTTCTCCTATATACAAAATATTTAGAGCAACACTCTTTGTAGCATCCTGTGAAGACAGAATTATCTCTCTGTTATTTCTAATGTAATCAATCAGCAACCTTCAGTTTAATCAATCAAAAGCTGAAAATACCCCCTACCTTAACACTTGACTAGTCACTAGGTGAAAGAGTTCACAAGTCAAAAATTCCCACCTCCAAAGGGGATTGCCCAGCCCTGTGTGGGGCTAAGCAGTTTGGAAGCTGTGATTGGTTCCTGTGAAGAGGCAGGAAGTGACATGAAAAAAGGACTATAAAAATGCCATGGCTTCCTGGATTCAGGACTTCTTCCTTGGTTCTTTGGCTAGGAGACCCTTTCTGCTCATTGGTGGGATATTCCCCTCAGCGTGACTTCTGATGAGATTCTAGGCAGTCTTAGCCTCATGTGCACTGAAAGTTCTTGGCAGATCCTTCAGCGTCTCCTGGCTCTTTGGATTTCAGCTTCCTAATTAGGACTTTGAATTTTGGTGAGATTCACTTTGGGATTCACATTTGCCCTGGAGAGGAGTTAAGAGGGACACTATGACTGTAGGACAGTTTTTAAAGAGGGGGCCAAAGGAAAGGAAATGCTCATCTGTCAGTCTGTTTCTAAGGCAACTCTTTCGAAGTTTCATTGTATTGTATCCTACTCACTGTATTCATTAGATTAGGAATAATGTCATGTGGCAGCATAGAACATTTCAGGGGATGGCATCTGGTCCTTGGCGGCTGTAGTTTGCCCATCACTGCTGTAGGATGTTGCAATACTAGCATTTGAGATTGATGAATTAGTTGTTTTTGCAGAACTGTGTGTGTGTGTGTGTGTGTGTGTGTGTGTGTGTGTGTGTGTGTGTGTGTGTGTGTTTAATCTTTGTTTGAGGAAAGGGTAAATTCAGAAGCAAATGTGATGTAAAAATAAAGTATCAATATATATTTGTAAACTATCACTGGACAAAATGGACAATCTGCTCAGTTTCCTAATTGAAAAATGAGAAGGTTGGACCAGATAATCATTGAGGTCTCATCTAGCTCCAATTCTATGCTAAAATTTCAATATGATATCATTTGTCATGGCCTGATATTACTTCTTCTCACTGTTAACCAAATTGACTCATCTCATCCATCTCCTTTGTCTTAAAACTATGAAATGCTTTCTCATTTTTCTATGAATCTTATTTGTTAAAAGAATAAAACCCTCAATGTGTATAGTTCTGGCAACACTCATATTGCCTTCTCTTTTAAAATTTGCAATTTTAGAAATAAAGTTTGTGATAGGAGAAAATCCACAAATAATGTATGAATAATCATTTAAAGAAACAATTCATATAAAACTCCTATCTTCCCTAAAGATTCTATGCAGTATCAAACTGGACTTTTTTTAAAAATCATTTATTAATATTCATTTTTAACATGGTTACATGATTCGAGCTCCTACTTTCCCCTTCAACCCCCCCCCCCACTGTCCCCTCACCCATAGCCGATGCACATTTAAACTGGACTTTTAAAAAAGTTTTTTAATTTAGTTTATATGTCTCCTTCATTTCAGAGTATATCCTTCCCTCTTCCCTTCCCAAAGATCTATCCCTCCTAACAATGAATAAACAAGAAAGGAGGGAAACATTTCAGTGAAACTCATCAAATGAGTCAGTGTTATAGAAAATTTTTCACATCTAGGGAAGGAGGTTGATTTATTCTTATCCTCTTAAAAAGTCAAGCTGGAAAAAACTTTCATTCTAGGTAAATACATCAGTCCCTATACTACACAGTGATATATGCCAAGAAGACCTTACTTCAATCCTCTATATTGAAATAATATACTTTATTGGATACCAGTCATGGCAAATCCAGAGATAAGGTCAATGTCATCTCACTACCCATCAAAAATCTTCTCAGCCGGGGCAGCTGGCTAGCTCAGTGGATTGAGAGCCAGGCCTAGAGACAGGAGGTCCTAGGTTCAAATCCGGCCTCAGACACTTCCCAGCTGTGTGACCCTGGGCAAGTCACTTGACCCCCATTGCCTTCCCTTGCCAATCTTCCACCTATAAGTCAATACACAGAAGTTAAGGGTTTAAAATAAAAAAAAATTTTTTTTTAAAAATAAAAAAAAATAAAAATCTTCTCAGCCATCCTGACTACAAAGATAGCCAACTCCTATTCTAACTTCTGGGAACTTCTTATGGTATCTATTAAACTCAATCATTTAAGTGAGCCAAAACAAGTCTTTTCATCCTGATACCAGCTGATTAGAGCCCTCTTCCACCTCTCACCTCCTTCTTGGCTACTACATTTTATCTCAGTCTGACCTGAAGAATGAGCGATTGAACTCATTATCCTTAGAAGAGCAATAGGCAGTGAAAAAATCTGATACAGGAGACTGATTAGCAAAGTCACTGCTTATTTCCACATTCCTTAAGGGACAAGTGATTTGGAAAATCTCCTTCTGGGACCTCTGGCATTTTAGCCTTGTTCCTTGAATGTAAGTAGTCACTCAGATATTTGTCATGGATGAAAAGAAATATGAATGACTTCATTATAATCCATTTGGGGAGTTATTATATAAACAACTTGATTTTGTCCAGTTACCTATATGTGATTAAAGATTTTTTTTAATATATGTTTTTAAATGGGATTTATTTGTAAGATTCAGTGGCTTCCTATTATTTCCAGGGAAGTATGAATGCCTCAGTTTGGCATTTAAGTCTCTTCACAGTCTGGCTCTTTCCCTAATTTATGTCCCAACCAAACTGACTTACTTGCAGTTCACCAAACTTGACAAACCTTCTCCTACTCCTTAACTTTGAATAGGCTGACTTCTTGGAACTAGAGTGCACTCGCTCCTCACTTCTACCTCTTAGAATGCCTTTTTTCTTTCAAAGTTTAGATAATTGCCATTTCCTACAGAAAGCCTTTCCTGTTCCTCTGAGTTATTGAGTATTCTCAATGTAGGGGTCCTTATATAGCCCCTTACTACATGTTCTCTACTTATGTGCCTCTCCACATGTGGAAGAGTATGAAAAAGGTATATGGAGGAAATATTTTATTGTTACTTTTATTACTATCTTATTTTTTTTAATACTTTTGCTTTAAAATAGTTATATTCTCTGTCTGAGAAAGAGAGGTCAATTCATCAGAGGGGCATTGTGGTTTTGAGTGGGTGGAATATCTTCAACCTTACATAGCTTTGTCTAGATGATTTACTATGAGAGTGGTAGGGTGTCCCTCATATGTAGTTATTATTTTCTCTTTATATGTGAAGGAAGTTGCCTATCCAGCAACCCCAAAGTGTGTTTCCCTCAGAGATGGGTGATCTAAACCACAAAATGGTTTATGAGTAAGACCCTGTGGAAGAGATTCCACCAGAATACCAGGGTATTACCTCAGTGACAATTCTGATTTAATTCTCTAACTAAGGGCTACTAGGAGTACAATTATGTGTTTTCTATATCTATGACCTTACAGAATTTCTATGACCTGGTGGATTTATCCACTCTCTACTTCCTCCTTCTTATCTAAGAAGCCATGTAGTTAAGGGGTATCATCTTTCTTCTTCTTCCCCTCTCTCTACCTTCCTGCCATTTAAGAAGAGTTAAAACATGTTTTATTGTCCTGTCCCTAATGGCCTCTGATGGTTTGAAAGCCTGATTCTCTTTTATAAATGAGCTTGTTCTCTTTGTCTATGGAAATATAATTACTTGAGATCAGAGTATGCATGGGGGACTTCCCTGACAAATTTAATTTTTTTTTTTTTTGGTTAGTTTTACAGACTAGTTTCATGAGGAGCTATCGGTGATTCTGGCAAAGGAAGTTAAATGACCTCCCTGGGGATTCCCCAGTTCAGTTCAATTTTATGGATAACTCTATAATTCTCCTAAGAAGAACCTTAAAACTTTCCTTGGTAAACTAAAGGCATCAGCACTGGTCCAGGAGGCTAAACTCTACCCTACTTTTTTATCCAAAGGAAGGGGCTAGTTAGGAAGGATTAAAGTTCTTATTTTTTATAGTAGCATTTAGTGTCACAAGTACATTATTTCCCTTTTTTTCTGTTTCTGTCTCTCCAACTCTCTGTCTTTCTTTTGGCCTCCATTTCCATCTCTCTCTATATAAATGTATGTAATTATGTTTGCCTTTGTATTTAAACTTCTTGTCACCTCAATAGAACCATCAACCAAGAAAGTTTATGGCTCCTCCAAGGAGAAATCATAACTGCATGCCAACGAAATCAGTGTGGAAGAGGAAAAGAGCATGGGCTCTGGACTCAGACTTGAGTTTCAGTCTTGGCACTGTTCATTACTACCCATTTGATCTTGAGCAAGTCTCTCCATCTTTGTGGACCTCAGTGAGTAGGTTTATAGAATGAGGAGATAGAAAAAGAGGAAGAAGGAGGGGGAGAGAAAGAAAGAGAGACAGATAGACAAAAGACAGAGGGAGAGAGAGACAGACAGAGAGAAAGAGGGAGAGAGACAGAGACAGAGACAGAGAGAGAAAGAGGGAGAGACAGAGAGAGAGAGAGAGAGAGAGAAAGAGAGAGAAAGAGGGAGAGGCAGAGGCAGAGACAGAGAGAAAGAAACATCAACAAAGCATTTACTATGTGCCAAGCATTGTGCTAAGATAAGCAAACAAAACAATCCCTGCCCTAAAAGGCAGGTGAGAAGACAACAAATAAAGATGAGCTGGAAGCTGGTGAGGGTAAGTGGCAGAGCCATTTAAATCCTATATTCTTTCCTCTGTATCATGTTGCCCCTCTCTGATGACTTCTGAGGTTCCTTATAATTCTAAATCTATGAGATTATGAATCTATGCACACATAGGGCAGGGACTGTTTTTACTTTTCCTTTGAACTTCTCAGTAATTAGCATACTTTTGGGCTCATAGTAAGAGCATAATAAATGCTTGTTGATTGAAAAGGTAAACTAATCCTATGCCAAGATAAAGTCAAAATAGGTATATGATTTAAACATAAAGGATGATATCATAAGTAAATTAGAAGAATGTAGAATAATTTACCTGTCATATCTATGGAGAAGGGTAGAAATTATGATCAAACAAGAGACAGAGAGCATTACAAGATATAAAATAAATAATTTTGACAACATTAAATATAAAAGTTTTTGTACAAGCAAAACCAATGTAACTAAGGGAAACAATAAACTGGGGGAAAATTTTTATAACAAATTTTTCTGATAAAGGTCTCATTTCTCAACTATATAGAGAACTAAATCAAATTTATAAGAATATAAGCCATTCCCCAGTTGACAAATGGTCAAAGGATATGAACCAATAGTTTTCAGATGAAGGAATCAAAGTTATCCATAATCATATGAAAAAATGTTCTAAGTCGCTCTTGTTTAGAGAAAAGGAAATTATAACAACTTTGAGGTACTACTTCACACTTATCAGATTGACAGTAAAGGAAAGTGATAAATGTTGAAGGGAATGTGGCAAAATTGGGACATCAATGCATTGTTGGTGGAATTGTGAATTAATCCAAAGATCTTGGAGTGCAATTTGGAACTATGGTCAAAGGGCTACAGAACAATACTTACCCTTTGATTCAGTACTATCACTACTGAGTCTGTATCTCAAACAGATACAAAAAAAAAGGGGGAAATGACCTGTTTGAACAAAAATATTCATAGCAGTCCTTTTTATGGTGGCAGAAAATTGGAAATTGAAGGGATGTTCATCAATTGGGGAATGGCTGAACAAATTGTGGTAAATGATGGTCATGGAATATATGTTATAAGAAACGATGAACAGGATGATTTCAGAAAGAGTTGGAAAGACCTACATGAGCTGATGCAGAGTGAAATAAGCAGAATCAGGAGAATATTGAACATAATAACAGCAATATTGTGGAATGATCAACTGTGACAAGAGTTATTTTCAGCAAAAAAATGGTTCGGGACAATTCTGAAGGACTTATAACAGAATGCTATCTGCCTCCAGAGGAAGAACTGTTGGAATCAGATGCAGATCAAAGCATGTAATTTTTCATATGTTTATTTGAGTTTTTGTTTTGAGGTTTTGGTTTTACATGATTATTCTCTTACAAAAATGAACAATATGGAAATGTGTTTTGCATGATTATATATGTTTAATCCAGATCAAATTGCTTACCCTCTCTGGGAAGGGGGAGGAAAGGGAGGAATAGAGACAATTTGAATCATATAGTTCCAAAAAACTTTTGTGGAAAATTGTTGTTACATGTAATTGGTAAAATGAAATATCTTTATTTTTTAAAAAGACAAACTACTCTATACTACAGCCAAGAGTAAAACCCAGAGAACCTACACAGAAAATTCACACCTAACCAACTCAACTGGAACTCACCAAATGATTTTGAAAACTGACCCATGGGCATAATACTTTTCCTTATCTTCAACTCCATGTGATTGACTTTGCTTTCCAAGAAAGGAGTCCCCTTTCCTGTCTTAGAACACAGCCTGAGCCTTTCTAGTTCTAAATGATTGCACAGCAGTCTTGAATATTTCTCTTTTAATGGTTCAAATTCTCTGAAGAAGAAAAAAAGCAGTCACTAATTAAGTAGGAGAAAGTAAAACCTAATTCATTACAAATTATCTAACTGGTGAGCTTTATTCCAGGGTGAATCAATCCTACTCAAGAAACTACTGAGCCTTAGACTACCCACCAAATTTATGACCTCCATCATTTACAATTTTAAGTTTGTATGCAAACAATGCATACATACTCCTATATATGTACCTATGGATTTGCATGTACATAATCCCAGGCCCACTGTAAGCTGGAAAGAACAATAAATTTGGAATCTGATGACCTTCATTTAAATCCTACCTCTACCTAATCTACATACTTTTGGACAAGTTGCTTAATCTTTCTGGGACCAAGTTCCTCATCTTTAGAATGATGGTTTTGAAACAAAAGACATAAAAGTCTCTTCCAAGTCTAAATATAAGACTGTAAGAGTTAAAATGGGTTTTGATCAAATTAAGAGTTAAAAAAAGTTGTGTGGTCCCTGTCTATAAAAATTAACTTAAGTCTCAAGGCTGTTAGTAACTTTAGTAGCTTTATTATAGCAAAGTAGAGATAGTAAAGAGAGGGAAATGTAGGTAGGAGGTAGAAAATATTGCCTAGCTAAATACCCTAAGTCTGGATCTGAGTTCCCCCAGACCTCAAGTGTGAATCAGAATGTGAATCTCACCAGCCCATGAGAGTGCCTCCAGTTAAGTGTTTCACCACCCAAAAGATCAGCACCAAAGAGGATGAAATGAGAATTTGAAATGGGAATCCAAAATGAGAATCCAAAATAAGAGAATGCCTGACTTCCTGTTGGGTCTCACCTTATAAGCACTTTTCTCCACCCAAAAGTTCTCTCATGTCACATGTCAGGAACCAATCATAGTTCCTCAATTTGTCCAGCACCGCTCAGGGGGGGCAGCGCTTGTGGGATTCACTTCCAGTCTTTCAGGGTTTGAACTTCCTTTTCAAGTAAAAGGCTCTTTTAGGGCTTCAAGTAAAAATTTCAAGTGACTAAATGTGAAAGGAGGGGCAATCCAAGTTCTTGATTGATTAAGTTAAAATAAACAAAGGGAATTAAAAATTTCCTTTCACAAGACAGATAGATATAAATAGGTAGGTAAATATTTAGATGATAGATACAGAGAATAAGTAGATACAATTGTTGATAATGATGTTGGAGAATAGGTAAATAAGCAGAAAGGTTGATAATGATTATGATAGATGGGTAGGCAGACAGAAAGACAGACAGGAGGGTGGGGAGAGAGAGAGAATACATAGATAGAGACAGATAGATAGGCAAATAGACACAAACAGATAGGCAGAATGGATAGATAGACAGACAGAATAGATAGAAATAAAGACAGAACAGACAGACAGAATAGATAGATGACAGATAGACAGACAGAATAGATAGATGACAGATAGACAGACAGACAGATAGATAAGTAGGCAGGGGGATATAGAGAAAAGGTAGATAATAAATAGGTACATGAGAAGGAATAAGAAGAGGAAGATAGATACTATTTACACATGAAACAAACACCAGTTCGTTTTTCATAGACATTCAAATCTATTCTCTATTTCTTTTTTATATTATATATCATCACAAAAATAGACACTGGTCTTTGAGATATTTCTTTTCTATCTTAAATAGTTCAAAAAATGTTAAGAGTACCACATTATGCAAAAATGACATAACAATACGTTAAATCATGTTAACTCTTAAGTTCACAATTTCCAAACTACACACACACACACACACACACACACACACACACACACACACACACACAAAACCTGCTACTAGGTTAACAAGAAGAAGGAAGAATTCTAAATTCAGTCTTTGTTTTCTTATTCCTGTTCATCAGGGAGCACATGCAGCTTCCATTAAGGCTAATGAGAGTTACTGTATACAGGCATATTAAGGGTAAATGGGCTCCCAGGAGGTCTGAGTAAACTGAAAGCATAAATAAAGCGAAATAAACTGCGTGGGTACAGATGAAGAATGGAATAGGACAGGAGGCAAAGGAGCCTGCTTACATCCAAAGCTGGCAAGTTCTTTAAAGGGAAAACTAGCTTCCACTGTAGGGAGGGTACTGAAATGGAGATCAAAACTCCCAAATCTAATGCTCATGAACTGAGTAGTTTCTATTTCAGTTGACCTGAAAAAAAATATTTAAAACATTCTTATGGCAATAAGAAGACTACCTATTAATGTAAAAAGAAAGCAGAAAAAAGCTGCACCTCCTCCTGGGCTTCTACCAAAAGGATGAGGTCATAAATCTTTACTTGGGCTTTATGGGCACATCCATGTGAGTGCCTTCCTGAAACACAGAAGTTTCAACTCAAATACTCCCAGCCCTATGTTCATTCCTACACTTTGCAATATTAATGAGCTGTGGCTGCTTGAAAATGAAAGACAATGAAATAAAATATTTAATTTAGAGTCTCTAAAATACAAGCTCATTGGAATCATCCTTTGTCTAAGGCAGTGGTTCCCAAACTTTTTTGGCCTACCCCCCCCCTTCTAGAAAAAATATTACTTAGCCCCCTGGAAATTTTTTTTAATTTTAATAGCAATTAATAGGAAAGATAAATGCACCTGTGGCCATCACTGCTCCCCCTGGATTGCTGCAGCACCCACTTTGGGAATCACTGGTCTAAGGTTAGCACTTTGTCTAGGAAAACATGAGTTATCTCTCACCATTTTCATTCCCAGGAGCAACTGATCTTTCCTACTAGCTGATGTTTCTCCTTTCATTTCTTTAAAAGTGGTAATAAAGCAGTACTTGGTCATAAAAGTTAAAACAAAAATCTATCAAGAGACAGGGAGAGACTATGGAAAACTTTGGAATCAGGTAAAACTAATCTTAATTAATCCTCCTCCTCTTTTGTAGTCTCTACTGCTGAAGAATCTCTACCTTCTTGAATCAAGAGGCCCTGGAACTTCTGTTTAGAACCACAGATTCTTTATATCTCTCTCGTATTAAAATGTAGTCTCTTTGCTAAACAATCACCTTAGTGCAACTATCAATAATATAGAAATAGGTCTTGATCAATGATACATGTAAAACCTAGTAGAATTGTGTGTTGGCGGGGGGGGGGGGGTTGGAGGAGAGGGAAAGAACATGAATTATGTAACCATGGGAAAATATTCTAAATAAAAAAATTTTTAATTAAAAACAAAACAAAAATATAAATAAATAAATAAATTCTGGAAAAAAGTAATCTCTGGAAAGTCTTTTGTAACCTGGTTCATGTGTAAATAATGGATATAAATTGCCTCCTAATATCTCTGGAAAATAAAATTTACATTTTTAAGAGGGACCAAAATTTGAGATTAAAATAGTAATGCTCTCATGGCAGTTTTTCAATCAAACTAGCTAAACAAGGATATGCTAGATGGAAAGATTTTTGTTTTTTTAAGAGATAACCTGGTAGATTTTCTGACTTTTATCTAAATTGCATCCATATCCTATTTCTTTAGTTGAAGTAACTTCTCTGGGATCTATGTTTCTAATAACCAAATGGAAGATTTTTCTAACACTACTCATTCTAAAATCCATACCAGTGGTAAACCCAGCCATAATAAAACACTCAATGCCAAACCTTCTTCCTAAAAAATTACAGTGAATGGCTAGGAGCCCTACATGGGCTGCAAAATACATGATATGTGATCCCTAAGAATGCTGTAAGGAAGCCGGAAATACCAGGGCAGGGTGTGTTAATTCAATGAGGATTTTTATTAGGCTAATTCATAGCTACAGGACAAAAGCTTACAGTCATCAAGGTAGGTTGGTAACTTGATTGGAGGAAGGGAAGGGTGGGGAAAGGGGAGAAAAATTATGAAGAAATTGGAATCTTAGAGATTCTACATGTTGTAAAGTATGAGAATGTTGAAAAGATGGGGGGAAACCTAAGAAGGACCAGTTAAGATGGGGGAGGTTGGAGTAATCAATCTATGTACTTAGAAAACCAGCAATAGGTAAGAATGGCTTTGGGTATATGATCTCATAAGAAGAATACTGGGTTGGGGAAACTGGGGAATCTGGGTTCTAAAAAGGGTGCATGTATATATGTAGGTATGTGTGAGTACATAAGAGATACAGACATTCTTCTCCAAAACCCACTCCTGATCTCCTCTACTTTTCCACAATTCTTATCTTAGAATTTCACTCCAGCCTTGGAAGTCACACCTCAGAAATCCTCTCCACCCTGTTGCCTCTTCCTATGATTGGATGGTTAAGATGGTTAAGCTCCTTCTGATCAGCCGTGCTTGGTCAGATATCAAAGAAGTCAAGGTCATCCACTGCATCCTGGGCATCACCAGACATCTTAACTTTCATCATTAGGGATGTCATTTTGTTCCTCTTTCAGTGTGAAGGACAATAGCCCTGTATTCACATGTAGCATTATCACAGTATCTGAAGTGTATAATAAATGTTTGTTGACTGGCTTAGACAGAAATGTGTACAGAGACTCGAAGACACAGGGAGGAGAGAAACAGAAGGTCAAACAAAAAATGACCTTGCCACATCCTGCTCCACCCCCAGTTTGGTATGTGTATCCTATGCCATAACCTTTGAGAACTCAAGGGTGCCTCTATGCCCTATTGTACTATCAGAGTAGGATGTCCATGGGGAGATAAATCCATTAAAATAAAGTTTCAAAAGAAAGTTGCTCAGGGAAGGTTATTGCTGGTATCAGAGATGAGGAATATCCAAGCTGAAAGGGATCTGATCATTTTTCACTTGGTTATGCTCCTCTGGATTTCTTCATGCCCCAGTAACCTCTCAACCAAGCAAGCCCGTAACTCACTCCTCATCTATACTTTCCCCTTCCCATCCTAGCCCTCCTTCAGCTTCTTCTCTGGGATTGTCTTCTCCCATTAGAACATAAGCTCCTCTAGGGCTCAAGGTGATTAAAAGACTTGTACAGGGTTACACAGATAGGAAATGAAGAAAATAGAATTTGAACCCAGATCCTAGAACTCCCAAAGGAATACCCTTTCCACCACAGCACAATGTCTTTTATACCCTTATTTGGGTACAAACATTGAAATTCACAATAACTTCTAAATATTGAGACTATTTCTTAACAGAAACTCTCCTGACAGTGCCAAAGAAGCATTACTGCAAAGAAGAGGGAAACAGATTAAAAAGCATTCCTTAACTCCCATGGAGCCATCAGAAAAGAGGGTGGCAGGAAGAAAAGAAGAGAAAAGGAGAATGGCAGCATGCCTGGAGCTCTTGCACACCAGTAAGGGAGCCATAGAAAGAGAATGCTCAGAAACTCCTTAAATCTTTCCCACTTTCCCGTCTTCCTAGTCAATGACCATTATCATCACTTGAGCCTTTCTAACCTGTCCTCTGGAATTCCCTAATGGTTGTAGCCAATTTCACACCATCAGCATATCAAGTTCTATGGCAGATGTCAGGGCTGTTGACAAAAGAGGAATTGCTACCCTTCCTAAGTACATCCTGTGGTGCAAACTGAGTCACTGAGCTCACATGGACTAAACTTCTCACTAAGTAATTCTTTGGCTCACTCTTCCAACTAGGCTTTTTCATGGAAATATCTAAATCTGACTCAGTCTACATCTCCACTAAAAATGAAAAAGAGACATCAGGTTCTGTGCAAGAATTCAGGCTAACAGGACATTCTATCTTGGACAGTTTGCTGCTTTCAAGGCGTTTACATTTGTCTTAAAATTGTACCTTGTCCTGGTCCCCCGAACCACCATGTGCTAGAAAGGTCAGTATAAGAAGTAAGTTTACAAATAGCCAATATAAAGGGACAATAGCAGGAAATAAGATTGCAAAGGAGGACTTGGAAGTCAGTCACATAACAGACGGTTCCAAAGATCAAAGGAGGATAATTTACAAATTGTATCATATATTAACCCAAATTCCCATTTTAGTAATATGTGCTGAATCAGGAGAAAGTCATGTAGTTGCTGCTGTCAGGGTTTTGGTCCTATGATATGTAAATCCCAGACAAATTTCAGACCTCTACAATTCCAAATCAGCAAAACATCAAAAAGGTGCTGGTAACTTTAAAGTTTTACTATTAACTTTGAGAGGATTTGGATATGCTAATGAATTAACCCTGAGGGGCATGTCATAAATTAGTCTATTCCCCCCAAAGTTCTATAAAATGAGACCTCAAATTCCTGCTCCCTCTCCATGGAGTTCGTGTTGCCTAGAATGCTCCCAATTCTAAGCCATGGTTACGTGAGGATGATTCTCTGCATTTCTCCTTCTCCCCAGTCTCTTCCCTATACTACCTGCCTTTCTCCAACATCCTGTTCCCACCTCCCACCACCTGCCTCTGTTCTCCTTCGGACACTTGTCTCTGTACCCTCTGTGGTAATCAAAGTGTGATTGCTGCCCTCTCTCATGGTCTTTCCTGGAGAATACCCAAAGAACCAGGTATGCCTACTAGAAATTCATAATTTCATAAATTAGTTATCAATTGACCTGGAGGAAAAATAGGCATACATGGATATACAACGTAATTTGGCGGATAGGTTAGTTGCAGAAGGCAATGACTGGAGCAGCCTTCTGTTGGTCTCCTTGCTACAAGATTCCCTTTTCCAATCCATTCTCTAAAAACATATGTCTCACCACATTACTCCCCTGTTTTTAAAAAAACCTAATGGCTCCCTATTACCTCCAGGTTCAAATAAATCCTCTGAATTTGGTATTTATCCTTTGGGACTCGGATTTATTGAATATAAATTTCTTCCTAATCTAGACTTTTCTGTCTTCTTACAATTCCAGTCGTCTTACAATTTACTCTTTCTGCATACTCCATAATCTAGATCACCTTGGTGTTCCTCACAATACTCCATTTCCTAACTTAATGAATTTAACTGATTAACTTAAAGTTCCAATTCTCATTTGGAGCCCAGAAGAAAAGTTTGAGAAAGAATATAATTATTGTTATCTTTGTTTTTATGAAGAAATTGAGGCTCTAGGAAATGAAAGAATTTAAGCAAGGTCACACAGCTAATAAATAGAGGAATTGGGACTAAAACACAAGTCTTCTGATTCTTATGTTCAGGGATTTGTTTACTACCCAAGAGGCAGAATAATATACTAGAGCAGTGATTCCCAAAGTGGGCGCTATGGCCCCCTGGTGGGTGCTACAGTGATCCAGGAAAGTGGTGATGGCCACAGGTGCCTTTATCTTTCCTATTAATTGCTATTAAAATAAAAAAAAATAATTTCCAGGGGGCTAAGTAATATTTTTTCTGGAAAGGGGGCAGTAGTCCAAAAACATTTGGGAACCAATGTACTAGAGTAAGGAAAAAGTAAGACCTGGGATTGAAACCCCACTCACCACTGACACTTACTTTGTGGTCTTGGCAAATTATTTAATCTCCTTGAGCCTCAGTCTGTAAAATGGAGATAATAGTACCAATTTCACATGAGGTTTAAATGAAATAATGCAATAAAGTGGTTTACCAACTTTAAAGAGGTTTTCAAAAGTTAGTTGTCATTGTTGTTACTATTATTATTATTATACCACATTGCCTCCAAAAGTGGTATGAATCAGGGAGCTAGATAGCAAAGACCTGGAATGGGAGCCAGATATGAGTTCAAATCCTGCCTCTGACACTAACTACATGTGAGTCTGGGGAGATCATCTAACTTCTCTCTGCTTCAGTTTTCTTATATATAAAATAAAAAGTTGGACTCGATAACACCTAAAGTCTTTTCTTGCTCTAAATGTATGATTCTGTGAATTAAAAATATCCTTTTGATTAATTTGATGCACTGAAGAAGCAAGCATTTGGTTTCTTGAGAATGATATGGTTTATCCAATGCTACAAATGCAATGAAGCAGTATGTCATTTAGTTGGCCCTATCTCAAAACTGATTAGCAAAGCTAATCCTGACTCCAAGAAAATATGTCTTAGCCCTAGGTCCACTAGGCTATAGACCTTTTGCTTGGTCAAATCTTGACCTCCTATGGGAATTCAGAAAGCTATGAAAGGCTGGAAAATCATGGAACCTCTAGAAGTCCTTTGTGAACCCTGTAAATATTGCAAGGCTGAAGGGGAATAGATTCAGGTTCAAATTACTATCCTTCCTGCATGCCTGCTTTCTATGATGCCAAACTATAAGGCACATTGCATCAGAAGGACCTGGAGGGAAAAGCTATAATAAAAGGGTCCCCAGTTAAAGAATAGCCATGGAATAATTTGTCCACCATCAATATATAATCACTGTAATTCTTATTATACAATTAGATCAGGATGTACCCCAGGGGGAAGCATTTTTGCAATGGAAAGGCTGTTGTTTTTCAATACAATGGGAAAAGGTGCATTTTGGCACTATGATAAAGTTGTCTCCAAAGATTTTCAAATGCCTCGTCCATGAAAAGCATTTTGCATAATATATTAATTTTATAGTATATTATCATTATTGAAACAATGGGCTTTAAGCTAATAATTTAGAATTAAGCTAATTATTTAGAAAAGGCTGAATTTAAATAAATCTTTGGTGTTACCTTGGAGGGGATGGGAAATTCTTTCCCACTAGGACCTCCCCAGCTCGGGACACTCTTGGAGCTCAGATTCAGTTTGGGGAGAATTGGACCTGGCTTTTTTTTTATACTGTCTGGCTCATTATGCCCTGATCCTGGAGTCCCAAGGGAAATTTTCTCAAATAAAGCTTAGATTTGGTTTATGTCTAAGGTCTCTCTAAAAGGGGACTGATTAAGTGGCCCATCTAGAAAGTTATTCACTATATAAAGTAGTAGATGACAAGTTAGAATGGCTATTTATTTCATCCACTATAGAAGACACATTTAAAACACAAAAGACTAATAAATACATTTTATTAAATATTTAAAATATAAAACAATAATCCAACAATCCTATTTGGAGATAAAAGATTCCCAGAAGATTTAAGGGACTGCTGAATAGATATTGCATCTTTACCTAACTGTGCTATTTCAGCAAATTACAGAATCCAGGGCTCCTAGAAAGCCAGGGAATCATTTGGCCTTTAGTCTTTCAGTTGTAAATTTCTCTTGGCAGCTGTGGTCTTTCCTTTCCTTTATTTTCCTTTCCTTTCCTTTCCTTTCCTTTCCTTTCCTTTCCTTTCCTTTCCTT
>NC_058133.1:321527281-321583955 GCF_016433145.1 Gracilinanus agilis | reverse complement strand
AGTACTTTGTCTATTTTATCTGTTTTTTCAAAGTACCAGCTTCTGGTCTTATTTATTAATTCAATAGTTCTTTTACTTTTGATTTTATTAATTTCTCCCTTGATTTTTAGTATTTCTAATTTAGTTTCCATCTGGGGATTTTTAATTTGCTTGCTTTCTAATTTTTTGAGTTGCATGCCCAATTCATTAATCTCTGCCCTCCTTAATTTGTTAATATATGCACTCAAGGATATAAATTTCCCCCTGAGTACTGCCTTGACTGCATCCCAAAGAGTTTGGTAGGATGTCTCATCATTGTCATTTTCTTCAATGAAATTATTGATTGTTTCTATGATTCCTTCTTTGACAAATTGGTTTTGGAGAATCATATTATTTAATTTCCAATTAGTTTTTGATTTTCCTGTCCAGGTGCCCTTACTAATTATTATTTTTATTGCATTATGATCTGAGAAGGTTACATTTATTATTTCTGCTCGTTTGTATTTGTTTGCAATGGTTCTATGCCCTATAACATGGTCAATATTTGTGAATGTGCCATGTGCAGCTGAAAAGAAGGTATATTCCTTTTTGTCCCTATTTATTTTTCTCCACCTATCAATTAAATCTAATTTTTCTAGGACTTTAGAATTCTCCTTTAAAATAAGGCATACTGTGTTTGTAGTTAGAAGCGAATTTGGGTTTGAATGTGGTTGTTTCTTCTCAGACATTCTCAGGTTCCAGTAGGTCAGGGTAATACTCAGGTCATGACTGTTTAAGCATCATATCTCCCCAGGTAACAGCTTGATCCTACTTTTTTTAATTGTTTATGCTTATCTGGCTCAAACAGATGACTCTAAGATCAAAGACAAACTAAGTGAAAGTCTAATCAATGGAATTGGATGGCTACCTTTGCATTCAGTCCATCGTCATCACCATTCATATTAATCATAAGGATAATTGTACTCATATTTAATACCAGGTGTCCCCAAAGTCTTAATGCCACTGTAAGCTTGAGGAGTTTTAAGAGCTTAAAACAGTACCATGACTTTGGAAACAGCCTGTATCTATTACATCAAATAACTAAATTTATGAGTCACTGTGCAAACATATTGTAAGACCCAGCCACTATCCAGAAAAAATGAAGTACCTTGTGGATATTTAGCTCAGCTCTCTTCTACCTTTCTCAGCTCTCTGCTAAAGGGATTGAAATACTACAATGCCTCTGGGCTTGAAAGATGATAATTATTCCTTGTCCTCTACATTATTAAAGAACCCAATTTCAAAGGCATGGGTAATTTGCTCACCCTGTTCCTGTCACCCCAATCCAGTCACATCAATACACCAACACTGGCTTGAAGGAAGTCCAAAGTCAAATGTATCAGCTGGAAAAGCTGAATAAGAAGGTATGGCCCGATACCATTGGCCACCTGGGAAATTGACATTAGAACTTCTGCCCGGAAAAAAAATTAAATCTGCATTGAATGCAACAGCAGAAAGATAAATAGGATCACTTAAATGGACTTCTTGTATGTGTTTACTTTAAAAATAAATGAAACAAAGGTGATCCATTGAGAATTGTGTCTTTGGTGAAGCTGATTAGAGCCCTGAACGTTGTCACATTCTGAATGAAAAATTAGTGGAGCTGTAATGAGGTGCTCTTCCTGATACAGTACTAGCAGATAGACAGACCTTCCTTAGCTCAGAGACTTTACTACACATAATATTGCAGCCAAATCAGTTAGAAAATACTCTTTAGTAGGAGCAACAGTGAAAAGGCTCATCAGAATGGCCAGTGATGGTATGGATTTCTTATAGAGCTATCTTTTAAAGAATGGCACCATTAGTCTCTTAAGAAACTCCAAGGAAAGAGCGACTTCAACCAAGCTTTCTATTTTATTTTAAAAGCCAGACTTCAGGGGAGGAAAAAAAGCAACAACAGTGAGCTCTTATTAATTTAGTAAGGGAACAGGAAACAAGAAATTGTCAACCAGAGAAGAGACAATAAGCAAACATTCAGGAAATGGAAAATACTAAAACCTCATACTGTGGAAGGATTCCTCTTCACACTTGGCCCAGTTTCAACTATATACTTCTCCAAAGAAAGAACATAGGAGAAGACAGACTGGCTAATGTCAAAGAGAGGATCATTTACCCTGGGGATTGTTTAATGGTTCCTATTCATCCATCCATAAAAATTGTAATGAGCATCTACCACATGCAAGGCACCACGGCAGGCACCATAATAATAATAACTCACACTTATATAGTATTTACTCTATGCCTGGCAATATGCTAAGAGTTTAAAAAGTATTAGCTAACCTGATTCTCACAACATCCCTATTATTTTCCCCATTTTACAAATGAGGCAACTGAGGCAAATAGAGGTTGTGACTTGCCCAGGGTCACATTGTTAAGTGTATGTGGATGGATTCTAACTTAGGTCTTCCTGACTCAAGACCCAGCACTCTATCTACTGCCCAATCTAGCTGCACTATGGGAAAAACAAAAAACAAGACAACTGTGACTTTATAGTCAGTTTTGCTTTGTGATTTCTAGAATGAAAGGAACTTCCAGTCTAGATACTCCCTCCTTTCATTCAGATTGACAAGTATCTGTAACTTATAGTTTAAGGGAATTATCTGGGTCATTGGAAGATAAAGTGATTTGCCCATGATCCCAAAGTAGTGTCAGAGACAGTACTTAAATCCAGGATTCCTGATTCTAAGACTGGCCCTTCATTCAATCAATCAAGTAACAAGCATTTATTAAGCATTTACTCTGTGCAAGGAACAAGGCAAAAATGAAACAATTTTTGCCCTTAAGCAACTTCCATTTAGGGAAGAAAAAACATACATTGAAAAGTCATTTGTCAAATAGATATAGAATAAATATAAGATGATTAGAGGAGGAGAGTTGGCATCAGATCAAAGAAAACTTCGAATAGAATGGCCCACCAGCTCAGCTTTGAAGGAGCCTCCAGAGTCTAATAGGTGGAAGTAAGGAGTGAACGCCAATCATTGACACTTTTAAGTTCATAAAGAAGATAAATGGAATGTCTTATTCGAGAAATAGTGAGAAGGCCAGTTTGGCTAGACTAGAGGGTATTAGAAGAGGAATAATACGAAATAAAGCTACAAAGGTAGGAGCCAAGATAGGGTGGTCTTTGAATATCAAAGCAAATTGTTTATGTTTTATTCTATGAGAAATAAAATATAGCTGGAATTTTTTGAGTAAGGGAAGGATGTGGTCAGACTTACTCTTTAGGAAAATAACAGGCAGATATGTGGAGGAAAGATTGGTGGGAGGAGAGGTCTATTGAAAGGAGAAAGAGGTGAAAACTATTGGAACAGTCTAAGCAAGAGGTAATAAAAACCTGAATAACAATAGGAGCCACTGAAACAGAGAGAAGGGGACAGATGCAAGAGATATTCATAGATATGCACAGCACCTTTTTTAGGGAAATTTAAAGAAAACCTCAAACACATTGATTATTCAATCATAAAGATATAATTTTATTCATCAAACTCAAGTCAGGAAGACAATATTTTTTAAATTAACTAAACATTAAAAATGCTAATTTAAAATGGAATGCCAAATATCAATTGTTTTTGTAGACATTAGGGTATGCCTAGACACAGCACACACTGTAGGCATATCTATATCAATATCTTGACCATGGCATCAACAAGACATAAGAACAGATTGGATCTGAGAAATAAGGGGGAATAAGAAGTTGAAGATGTTGCCAACATTCCAAACCTTTGGAAATAAAAAGGAAATAGTGCCTAAGAGGAAAAAAAGGAAAACCAGAATAGGTGAGGAGGTTTAAGGAAGAGATAATAAATTCTGTTTTAGACATATTGAGCTAGCTTTAAAATTACGTTGTGACATTTGGGTGGAGATGTCTAACGAATTGTTGGTAATATGAGACTGGAACTCAGAAAGGAGATGAGGGATGGTTATGTAAATCTGAGAGTCATCTGTGTAGAGATGATAAACCCATATCTGATGATCTACTCTCTAAGAAAGAGAGAGGGGGATGAAGATCCAGAATAGAACCTTTGGGAAAGTGATCTAGATGACAATATTGTGGAAAAGACAGAGAAGGAATGGTTATGTAGGCAGGAGGAGAACCAAAAGAGAGCTTTGTCAGAGGAGAGAGTATCCTGTGGGAGGTTTAACATGGTATCTCTATAAAGTGCTTTGTAAATCTTAAAGCCCTGTATAAATGTCCATTGCAAAGATAGGGTTCAAGGTTATAATTTTCACAAGGTATTTCCAGTATTTCTAATAGTATGTTTCCTGAATGAGGGACCCTATTAGATCAGACATATTCAATCTTATACCATAGGGTTAAAATACTTTAGATACATTATCAGTTTGGGCAAGCTTTATTTCTTTGCATCTTCAAACAAAACAATTTCTTTCCTTCTGAGGCTTTTTTCTGCCCACGCTCCATCTAGACAGTACAAAAACCTCTACTTACTTTTTCTATTAAAGCTTCCTTATCCTGCCACCTTTGAAGAGGATACACATGCTTTTCTATTCTGTGCTTTTTCTGGCCTCAATTGAAGTCAGGACTGGTCATAAACCCATAGAGGTCTATAGACTGACTATCAGGCTCCTAAAAATCAAGCAACCATGCTAAGATAAACTTAACACGCAGCTGCCTCACCCTCTAAGTGACTGTAGTCACCTGGCTGCTTCCTGGTTGCAAGCACTTTAATGTAGCCACCTAAATTATTGATATGAGAATTTAAAAAGAGGGTTGGGACAGAAGAGAAGAAGAAAGCACTGGTAAGTTTGGGTGAAATGCATCTTTATGGTCTCATGACTTTTAGAAAATATTTGCACAGTTGTGCCAAGGGTCCCTTCCCAATCTCACTGGCTGGAAACTGGATTTGGAATTTGAGAATCTGAGTTCAAATGCTGGCTCTGACACTTGCCTTCTGTGTAATCCCTAAGAAAATCCTCCAAATTCTCTAGATCTGTTTCCTCACATACAAAAAATAAATTTATTTTTTTTTTCAAAAGGAGCATTGGGCTAGATGGTCTTTAAGATCTCTCCCATCTCTAAATTTATGATCCTATGATTCTCCCTTTGGTGCCTCTTTATCTTCAGAAAATAAGATAGATTAAAGTAAATTCTACCAAATATTTAAGGAATAATTAATCCCAATACTATATAAACTGTTTGAAAACATAGGAAAAGGAATCCTACCAAATTCCTTTATGACACAAATATGGATTTGATACCTAAACTAGGCAGAACAGAAACCATGAAAGAAAACTATAGACCAAACTTCTTAATGAATATCGATGCAAAAATTTTAGATAAATTGCTAGTGAGATGATTACTACAACAATATATCACAAAAGATCATCCTCTATGACCAGGTGAGATTTATAGCAGGAATGCAGGGCTGGTTCAATATTAGGAAAACAATCAGCATAACTGGTCATCTCAATAACAAAAATAACAAAAATCCTTTGATTGCAGAAAAAACCTTTGACAAAATACAGTATCCATTCCTATTAAATTTGAAAGCACAAAAATAAATGGAGTCTTATACTATATGTAAATAGTATATATCTAAAACCAAGAGCAAGCATTATCTGTAATGGAGATAAACTTGAAGTCTTCCCAATAAGATTAGAGGTAAAAAAAAAGATGTTTGTTCAATTGTTCAATTTGTTCAATTGTTCAATATTATATTAGAAATGTCTATAGCAATAAGACAAGGAAAAAGAAATTGAATGAATACAAATAGGTAATGAGGAAACAAAACTATAACTCTGAAGATGATATGATGGTAATACTTAGAGAACACTAGAAAATCACCTGGGGAGATTTTATATGAACTGATGCAAAGTGAAGTGAGCAGAATCAGGAGACACAGGAGACAATTGAAGTAATATTGTGGGGATGATCAACTGTGAAAGGCTTAGCTATTCTGATCATGATTCAAGAGATTTCCAAAAGAACCATGATGAAAAATGCTTTCCATCTCCAGAGAGAGGATTAATGAACTCTGAATGCAGATTGAAGCATACTTTTTCAACTTTATCTATTTTTTGTTTTCTTTTTTGTTTTTAATTTTGCAACAAGGCTAATGTAGAAGTATGTTTTGCATAACTTACCATGTATTATCAATATCAAATTGCTTACCTTCCCAAGGAAGGAGGAGGCATGGGAGGAAGACAATTTAGAACTAAACATGTTAAAAAATTTACTTGTATTTGGGAAATATTTAATGAAATAAACAAAATATATTTTAAAAAAGAAAATCAGACAAATGCCTAATATAAAATAGAAAAAAATGGAAGATCTGTTGGCAAGTAGAAAATAATAAGAATTCTTAATGGTATAGTATATATTATACAGGTATGCCTTGCTTTATACAAGTATATTTTTTGCTGCACAAATCCAAACTTTTTAATTTTTTTTATGGTTTTTTATTTTTATTTTGAATATTTTCTCCTAGTTACATATTTCATGTTCTTTCCCTCTCACTCAAGTCCCCCTATCCCCCCTTAGCCGACACACAATTCCACTGGGTTTTACATGTATCATTGATCAAGACCTAATTCCTTATTATTGATAGTTGGACTAGAGTTATCGTTTAGGGTCTACATCCCCAATAATATCCCCATCAGCCCATGTGATCAAGCAGTTGTTTATCTTCTGTGTTTCTCCTCCCACAGCTCTTCCTCTGAATGTGGCTGGTTTTCTTTCTCATTAGTCCCTCAACCTTGCTCTGGATCCTTGCATTGCATAGTAGAGAAGTCTGTTATGTTTGATCGTGCCACAGTGTATCAGTCTCTGTGTACAATGTTCTCCTGAATCTGCTCCTTTCACTCTGCATCAATTCCTGGAGGTCATTCCAGTTCACATGGAATTCCTCCAGTTCTTTATTCCTTTGAGCACAGTAGTATTCCATCACCAGCATATACTACAATTTGTTCAGCCATTCCCCAATTGAAGGACATTCTCTCATTTTCCAATTTTTTTGCACAAAGAGCGCGGCTATAAATATTTTTGTACAAGTCTTTTTCCTTATTATCTCTTTGGGGAATAACTTTTTAATTTTTTTAAGAGCTAGGAGAAGTTTTTACTTAAAAGAATAGTATAGTAAAAAATAAATTCTATAAAGCAAATAATCATCTTTGGACTTATCTAGACTTAGAATCAAGAGAACTAGGTTCATATCTCAGCTTTGACACAGCTAATGCGACCATATCCAAGTCATCCAATCTCTGAGCCTCAGTTTCTTGATTTGTAAAATGAGAATAATAGTATTTGTACTACCAAAAGGTTGTTGTCAACGATGTGTCTTTTAAACCTGAAAGCACTCTGTAGGGGTGTGATGTCCTATGTGTGTTTTGTCTATGTAGTTTAGGTGTGCCTGCTCACCTAAGTCTGGTTGTTAACTTTTAGTGAGGCAAAGATATATCTCTAAAATCTCTAAAGGAGATTTTTATTCCTCTCAGGAGGGTAAGCAGGAAGTTGGGATCAGAGGATGATTGTTCTACTCTTTCCATCAAGAGGTGGTACTAGATTAAAATTATATTCATCTGCTTTTAAATATTGTTAGTCTAGTAGTAAGAATTTTTAGATTCAAGCTGCATTCCTGATTACTACTCCTTTACAGGGCAGGAATTCCCCAAGCTATATATCCAAGGCTTAATTCCCTTCCCAGTAAATACCACTTCCACAGTGAAATTCATTCATACAAGTTGATAGCAAAACAAATCAGAGAAGGTATACAAATGAGAACATAGCACACCGTACAGAGTAAATGAGTCATGTCCATTGGGAATGAGATAATTCAGTTCAACCAAAAATAACAGTCTCGAATCTCACTCACACTGAAATTCCCCAGTCTCTAGTGTAGTTAGCTGGACGTGGGTACATGACAGCTTTTTTCATATTGGCTTTTTCCTAGAATCTGTCTTCCTTCAGGGTCTTAAAGAGTATCTGGAGCCATGTGTGTTCTTTCTGGAAGCTGGGAGCCAGAACATCAGAATCTCTCTTCTCCCAAATTCCAATCCATTCCTGGAGCATTGAATACAATCACTTTTCATCAGTGAGGAGAGTCTTATGTAAATGAGCCTTGAGCCACAAATTACAACTGTTAGTGATTATTTTTTATTCTCTTTGGAAACAGGTTCTTTAAATATCTCAATTTCATATTAACTGAAATACTGATTCATTTTTCTGAAAGCAAGCTTTAAAAAAACAAACACCTACTGACAGATATTAATTTTATTCTACCTCCCCCCATGCTTCCATTGATCTGTCTCAATGTTGGAGTAGAGCTCATTTTTCTATTAATTTTTCTTCTGTTATTCTTGTGATTTTTCACTAAGATGATCCTTATTTCTTTTCAAGTCCACATCATGAATTAGTGACAAGGAAGGGCTAAAAGGCCAAAGTCATAGAAATATCATGGGATTCACAATCACCTATCAATTTTATCACAAGCGTCACTCCTCTGGTCTGCTTCATGTATAGTCCACTTTTGGATAAGTCTGCTTGCTAAGTGCTTGCAAAGTGATTTATAGTTTGGTAGCAAAGTCCCTGGAGGATTTTTAGAGTATTAGACTCGGAGTGAAAAATTCAAACCCAGTTTCAGACACTTACTAGCTATGTAACCCTAGGCAAGTCAGTTAACCTGTGTCTGCCTCAGTTTCTTCAACTGTAAAATAGCACCTATTTCCCAGGGTTGTTGTAAGGATCAAATGAGATATTTATAAAAGCACTTAGCACAGTGCCTTGTATAGTAGGTGGTTAGATGTTCTTATTTCCTCTCTTTCTCTCTATATTTGGAATTTGGTATATGTGATTTTTCCTAAAGTGAAGTTCCCCTGTATTAGCTCCTCTTGAAGTAGGAAAGAGCCATCATTTGTCTCTGTCATCACTGTTTTTAATGGAAAGAACTAGGGAAAGTTTTTGCTTAAAAAGAAATGCACAATAAAAAATTAATTCTGCAAAGCCAATAATCATCTTTGAACTTCCAGTGAGCAGAAAACTCAAAGTAAAAGAAAATTTAGCCTATGCCTGTGCACTGTAACTCACCTTAACATGCTCAGCTTTTTCTGAGGCTTCCTGCTGAGGCAAAGAAATTTCCTAAAGAAAGAGTATAAAGCAAGAGATGGAATAAGGGATTCCCAGTCTCCTGTGCAGATTTTTTGATATTTACTGTGTTCTTTTAATGAAAAGTAGGAGGTGATTCAGTGCAGTAGAATAAGTCCTGGGTTTGAAATCCATGGTAGCCCTATTTGCCGCCATTGCTCCCAGGAGTAATTTGGACACTTTTTGATAGGCTAGCAGACCATGAAGACAATGTAGTTGCTCACACTCCACACTAGGCTCAACTTTATTGATCCTTTCACCTTTGAACACCTCTTTGCTCCCTCCTCCAAAGGTCCCTCTTGATGCTTTCTTCCATCTAGTGGCCCACTTCCTGCCATTATTTAAACTGAATACTTCACTGTTAACTTCCACACATTTTTAAACTTGGAAATTAGAATAAAAGGATCATACAGAATACAAAGGGGAAGCTTAGTCCCATAGAGCTTAAGTGACTTGACCAAGGTCACATGCAGAGGGCATCACAAAAGTTGGGATACCCTGTGTAATAAGAGTCAGGATTGAAGTCTAAACTCAAATCTTCTAATTCCATTCCATTGTATCACAACTTCTCCAGTTGTCCATATTTGGAGGACTTTAAACTTTTCTCCACTCCTCCTTATTATACATATACAATAACAGCCAAAATTCATTTAGAATTTTATATTATTTTATCTTTACAGTAACCCTGGGAGAAAGATGTTATTATTCCCATTTTAAGTTGAGACAAACAGAAATTAATTGATTTGCCCAGAGTCACACAGCTAGGAAGGGTCTGAGGCTAGATTTGATTGAATTCTGGGTCCCTTGACCCATCTACCTGACTCTTACAATTTCGTCCCCTTCTCTAGTTCTTCTTTAAACCCTATCTAGTATCAAATCAAACCTTATTCTACTTCTAAGGACTGTACAGTAAAATTCAACTCCTTTGCAAAAATGAGGTTTCTAGACAATAAGTCCATTTGTAATAATATATGATAGCAAGAGCAGTTGACCTTTATATTGAACTTGCAAAGCACTTTAAAATATATTGTCTCAACAGACCCTCAAAATATCCCTTCAAGGCAGATGCTACACCTATTAGTTCACCTTAATACACTGAAGATTAATAGATGTAGCTGGCCAACAGCTACAAAATATTCTTGGGTTGACCACCTGAAAGGGAAACTGGGGACTGAGGGAAATATGGGTGGAAGGTTTAAAGATTAAGGTAGAGAAGACATAGAGAGGGTAAAAAGAGGCACAAAGACTCAAGATTCTCCAGCATAACGTCAAGCCTGTGCTATATTGCTCTGATGGTGGTAGAGCCTTTTCTTCTCTAGACAGACAGACAGACTGGATTTTTATTGAGGTTTTTTAGGAATGGGGGATGTGGGAAGGTAAATCAAATAGGTGACATAGCAAAAAAATTAGCATCATATCAGTAATCAATGAAAAGATAAAAGAGCCTGATCCTAAGACAATGGAGTAGCCAACACTCAGACCAGAAGTTCATTTCACCTTCAGCACACTGGCCCTATCTTATACAAATGTTAATTGAGTCCTTTGACATTTCAAAGAATTGTGGCCAGCTTTCCGGACTGCAGATATGGGGAAGGGTTTGAATACCTGAAGATTTGAGCTCCAATTCAGTTCAAGGATCCAGAAATCAGTTATGTGAAATATTAGAAATATATCCATAAGTTTGGTACATGAGCACGTAAGAGTCAGGTTTTGAACGTATGTTAAATACTTTCGAGATTTGTTTATACCTGGAACCATACAATAGAAGAGGCTAAAATGGATTAAGTGGCTTCTCAATGATTCCACAGCTATTAAATATTAGAGGAAGGAACAATTATTAAGTGCCTGTTATTTGCCAAGCACTGTGCAAAACACAAATATTTTCTCATCAGATCATTTGAGGGATTTGAACCCAGCTTTCTCCTGACTCCAAGCTTAGTGATCCTTCTGAAGTGCCAGGAGTCAATCCCAAAAAAATGAGTCTGAAGCCAGCAATGCAAAATGCAAAGGGACTTTATTGTCTTAGCTTAAGCTAGGGGTCTCATATTGAAAGGATGATGTGTGCCCCCGAGCTGTCCAGAGCTGGGTTTTTAAAGGGTAGTAGGCAGCAGGGGACAGGATGGGGGAATGTCTTCAAAGGAGGAGTTCCTGCAGATAAAGGGGAGGTCTACAAGGTAGGAGTTCCTGCAGATAAGGGTGTTTTATCATGCAAGGGTTAGGATCCAGAGACTAAAGGTCTCTGAGTTAGGAATTCCTACAGACAAGCCAGTTTCACTGTAGTGTCATACGGGGGTCTGGATTTTTAATTCTTTCTAGGTTCCACACTTCTACAACACCATGTTTCCTCTAGAGTAGGGATTCTTTTTTTAAATTTAATTTAATCTGGAATTTTATATATGCCAAAACATTTATAACAGCATTTTTTATGAGAACTAAATACTGGGAAAAAAGTAGATGTCCACCATTAGGGAATGGCTGAACAAACTCCCCTATGAATGTAAGAGAATTGTGTTGTAAGAAGTGATTTGTGAGATGAATACAGAGGAGCATAGAAAGAGTTACATGCATTGATACTGAGCAAATAAAGTGGAGCCAATAAAACAATTCATAAGTAAATTAAATAACACACTAAAAAGTCCAAAGTGAATATTATAAAACTGTAAAATTCAGGCATGATGCAAATGAAGAGATTTGAAAGGTGACCTGCAACATCATACGTTTTCAGACTTTTTCATTTTATTGTTTGATTATTCTGATTTCTTTTCTTTTTCTTCTTTTGTCTTTAAAATATGCCATTGGTTATATTTGCTATATGAAATGACTTTCTGAGAGGTGGCGGGGGAGTGATATTCAGAATAACTCATAACAAAAACCATTAGACATGAATAAAAATGTACATTAAAAATAAAAATGCAATGTAGACTATGAGGTCAAAGATTTTGAACAAATGGTTCTCAAAATAAGAATGCAAATTATTAATAAGCATAAAGAATTCTCTAGTCACTAAAAATTAGAGAAATGAACATCAAAACATCCCTAGGAGGAGAGGAAGACAATTAAAACGATGCCAAGTGAAGTAAGTAGAGTCAAGAAAACAATATACACAATGACTACTATATTATAAATGGAAAAAACAACCACCATAAATCAATCACAAATAGATGTTTCAAGATTACAAAGCTTGACCCCAGAGAAGATACTTTCTCTTACGCCTTTGGAGATCTAGGGAATCCACAGGCACTGAACATCACGTACTATTTTGACATGCTGATAAATTTTGTTGATTTTTTTCTTCTTTTTTCTTTTTTAAAAAATAATTTTTGTTATATGGGTGAGCCTATGAAAGAGGCAAGAGAGAAAGATGCAGGGAAATTTATGTAACATGAAAACGAAAGATATCAATATAGATTTTTTTTTTAAGAAAATGCATGGTAAATAGAATAAAAACTATTCAGAGAAGTTTTGACCAACAAGCAAAATTACTATTGCAAGTGTGAATTTAAGTACTAAATTCAACTACATGCACAAGTCAGAATGGACAAATTCTTGTGATATTCAAGACAAATGAAAGAGTTTAAAGGGATAGTAGCAGTCCAGTGCTCCTCCTTGAATCCAAACTGAAAAGGGCAGGAAGGATGAATAATTCTAGGGAGATAGCAGATCATTCTCTATGATGGCCCAATGCTGCCAAGTAAATGAAAAATCAGCAATGTCCATGGGAAACTTGGCTGAATAAATATTGTGTTAACTGAATCACAATCTATTTCAAAGAACCTCAGAGTCTCAAGTGCATGTTCCCAGAAAAGGCTGTTGCTGGAAAAATAATAATATGGGTTGAAGGAGGTAATTCATTCTACATCTTTCAATTGCATGTAAAATCTGAGTCAATTATGACTACTTTCAGAATCAGCCCTCCCAGAACAGTGAGAAGCCCTCTGGAAAAACCAAAAAGAGACCTGAAAGCAGTATAAAACTGGGGTTTCTTGCATAATCACTGGCTTTCATGTACTCTTTTCATTGTAGCATTCCAAGTATTTGCCATTCGTTCTGTTTCCTCTGTTTATTTCCATTTCATATCCCATGAAACCCCCATCATTTTTTTCTGAAAAAAAAAATCAACATAGAATCCACAGACCACCAACCATCCCTCCTTGTGTCCTGTATTAGTATTAGCTAAAGGTTTGTCATGCCTCTAATTCCTTCTCATAATATATACATATATAGATACAGATAGATAACGGTTGTGTCATATATATATATATATATATCTTTCTCAGCACCACGTGGAACTTTTATAAAAATTAACCATGTACTGGGGCAAATGTAAAAAGGCAGAGATATTTAATACTGTACATCCTTTGCGAACCACAATGAAATAAATATAGTGAATAGAAAGTGGTTCAGGAACCACAAACCATGGATATAGACCCAAATGGAGACAACAATAAAATCCTAAAGGCTGAGTGTAACAAAAAACAAATTATAGAAACAACTAGTAATATGTAAAATAAAATTATAATGATGAAACTGCATACGAAGATTTATGGGATACAAATAAAGTAGGCTTCAGGAGGAAAAACCATATCCTTATAAACAAATTAACAAAATAGAAAATGAAAGAATTAATGATGGAATATATATTTTAAAGAACAAGTCAATAAATAAACAAATATAAAATAAGCAACAAAAAAAGAGATTTTAAAAATTAGAGGGAATACAAATTAGAAACAAACTCCCCCACAGAAATTATAAATAAAACTACGTTTATTATTTTTTTCTAAAAAAATCCTTACCTTCCATCTTAGAATCAATATTGTGAATTGGTTCCAAGGCAGAAGAGTATTAAGAGCTAGCAAATAGGGGTTAAGTGACTTGTCCGGGGTCACACAGCTAGGAAGTGTCTGAGGCCAAATTTGAACCTAGGACCTCCCATCTCCAGGCTCATCTCTCAATCCACTGAGTCACCCAGCTGCCCCTAAAACCTTATTCTTTGAAAAGACTAATGCAATTGATAAACTATTAGCTAATCTGATTAAAAAGAAACAGAAAATCAAATCAATAAAATAGCAAATGATAAGGTGAAATCATACCTAAACCAGAAGAAATAAAAAAAATTAATCTGAACCTTTTATGGTCAGTTATATGCTAACAAAATTAAGAACACAAAGAAATAGAATACTAAAAAAACATAAAATACTCAAACTATTGGAATAATAGAAATCTTTAATCCAGTATCAGAAAGGAAATATATCTGTAATAAAAGAAATATTAAACAACAACAACAAATATCCAGGTTCTTCTGAATTCATAAGAGAATTCTATCCAATTTTTAAAGAAGAGGGGTTAAGATGGCAGCAGAGTAAAAAGCAGCTGCTTGACTTCTCCTAACCCATGCATACAGGACTCCTCAAGAAGACATAAAAACAAATCCAGAGGAAAGAAGGGACCCCACAACAGGGTGCAGCATCAGAGGTACATGGAAACGGGGCATTTCCATGCTATAAAGGGGTGAAACAGCTCCCACGAAAACACTAGCAGAGCAACCCCCTCCCCCACCCCACACCACCTACCGCACCAAAGCCAGCGCACGGGAGTTGGAGCAGCTTTGGGGCACCCATCGGGTCATTGGCAGCTCACCAGGGCTTGTTCCTGGGAGCAGCAAGACTTGGGACCCCCCAGGAGGCTGAGGAAATCGCAGACTCTGAGCGCAGACCCTGAGCCCAGACCCTGAGCCCAGGCGCAGGCCAAGGGGCTGACATAGGCGCTGGCTGAGGCACGGATTAAAGTGCAGACTGGGGCTCCAAGGAAGGGGCTGATCCTGAGTACAGGAGCGGACCTTGAGTGGGGACCCAGTGCAGAGAGGTGCTTGACTGTGGGAGCAGCTCCCTGAGACTGTTAAAGGAGCTTCAGGCAAAAGAACGAGCAAGGAGACCACCAGGAGGCTTGTCCCAAAACAACTATACCTGAGACCTCAGGAATCTCTAAAGAGCCACAAACAGATCCTGGGCATGAGCATAAAGCTGAAAGGGAACTCAGCTTAATATGGCAAGCCAGAATCATCAGGAAAACCAGAAGAGAAAGATGAAGAAGAAAAAACCTTTAACACTTGACAACTTTTACACAGAAAAAATCCAGACAATAGAGGAAACAGTAGAGGAGAACAAACAATCCAAAACTTCCCAAAACAATGAAAATGGGTCACAAGGTCTTGAAGAGTTCAGATCTGAGATCATGAGAAAGATGGAAGAGAACTGGCAAGAAAATAACAGTTTAAAAGGCAGAATTTCACAATTGGAAAGTGAGGCAAGTAAATCAAAGACCAGAAATGACCAGACTGAAAAGGAAAACCAAAAGATTGTAGCGGAAAACCAAAAGATTGTAGCCGAAAACCAGTCTCTAAAGGCTAGAATTGAGCAATTAGAAAAAGATGCCCCCAAATTAAAAGAATTAATAAGCAAATTGGAGACCAAAATCAAACAGCTGGAAAACAGGTCAGACCAAACTGAAAAGGAAAATCAAAAGCTTATAGCAGAAAACCAGTCTCTAAAGACAAGAACTGGGCAAGTAGAAGCCAATGATCTATCAAGACATCAAGATCAAATAAAACAAAGTCAAGAGACAGATAAAAATGGAAAGAAACATGAAATATCTCAATGAGAAACTGATAGATCAAGAAGACCGGTCTAGAAGAGACAACCTGAAAATCATTGGTCTTCCTGAAAAACCAGAAATTAATAGAAATTTGGACTCCATACTAAAAGAAATTATTCAGCAAAATTGCCCTGAAGTTCTACAACAAGAGGACAATATAGACATTGAAAGGATCCATAGATCACCTTCTACACTAGACAATGAGTAGACAACCACAAGAAATATAATAGCTAGATTTAAGAGCTTCCAACTAAAAGAAAAAATATTACAAGAAGCCAGAAAGAGACAATTCAGATATCAAGGAGCACCAATCAGGATCACACAGGATCTGGCAGCCTCCACACTAAAAGACCACAAGGCTTGCAATATGATATTCAGAAAGGCAAGAGAACTGGGTTTACAACCAAGGATCACCTACCCATCAAAACTGACTATGTTCTTCCAGGGGAAAGTTTGGGCATTCAACAAGATAGAAAATTTCCAAGCATTTGCACAGAAAAGACCAGGACTAAATAGAAAGTTCGATATCCAGCCACAAAAATCAAGAGAAACATGAAAAGGTAAATAAGAAACAGAAGGGAAAGTAAGAAAACTCATATTTTTTTAAATTTGCCTCTTTAAGGGCTTCAATAAGATCTAATTATTGGTACTCCTATGTGGGGAAATGTTATGTATAATTCTCTGTAGTGAACTCTGTTCACCATTATAGCATTCACTATTATAATACTTAGAAGAATTATTCATAGGGAAAGGTTGGAATACCAAATGGTCTAAGATAATATGGGTGGGAAGGAAAAAGGGGGATGAATAGTAGAGGACGCTAAGAGAATCTTGAAGGAATAAGAAAAATAGGATATTCTATTACACACAAAGAGGGCATGGGAAGGAGAAGGGATGAATACTATTATAAGAAGGAGAGGAAGAGAGCATTAAGAGGTAATATTTACACCTTACTCTCAGTGTAATTAACCCTGAGAGGGAAGAATAGTTATATCCATTGGGATATAAAACTCCATCTAACCCTATTGAGAAAGTCAGAAGGGATAAACCAAGGGGAGCAGGAGAGTGGGGAGGTCAAAAAACGAGGGGAGAAGAAGAGGGAGGGAATTCATTAGGCCTTTAAAAATAAAAAGAGGGGAATAATAAGGGAGGGGATAGAAAGGGAAGTTAATCAAGGGAGGGGATAAGGGATACTGGCTTAAAGCAAACCACTGGTTTAAAAGGAAATAGTTTAAGAAGAAGGGATAGGAATAGGGGAGGATACGAAAATGTCAATGAATGCACAACTGACAATTATAACTCTGAATGTGAATGGGATGAACTCACTCATAAAACGGAAGCAAATAGCAGAGTGGATCAGAAACCAAAATCCTACCATATGTTGTCTACAAGAAACACATATGAGGCGTGTGGACATACACAAGTTTAAGGTTCAGGGCTTGAGCAAAATCTTTTGGGCGTCAAATGAGAAAAAGAAGGCAGGAGTGGCTATTATGATTTCTGACAAAGCCAAAGTAAAAATAGATATGATTAAAAAAGACAGGGAAGGTCATTACATCCTGATTAAAGGCAATATAAACAATGAGGAAATAACACTGCTCAATATGTATGCACCAAGTGGTACAGCATACAAATTCATAAAGGAGAAACTGGCAGAGCTTGAGAAAGAAATAGACAGTAAAACCATACTAGTGGGAGATCTAAATATTCCTCTTTCAGATCTAGATAAATCAAACCAAAAAATAAATAAGAAAGAGGTAAGAGAGGTGAATGAAGTCCTAGAAAAATTAGATTTAATTGATATGTGGAGAAAAATAAATAGGGACAAAAATGAATACACCTTTTCAACTGCACATGGCACATTCACAAAGATTGACCATGTAATAGGGCATAGAAACATTGCAAACAAATGCAAAAGAGCAGAAATAATAAATGTAACTTTCTCAGATCATAATGCAATAAAAACAATAATTAGTAAGGGCACCTAGACAGGCAAATCAAAAACTAATTGGAAATTAAATAATATGATTCTCCAAAACGAGCTAGTCAAAGAAGAAATCATAGAAACAATCAACAATTTCATTGAAGAGAATGACAATGATGAGACATCCTACCAAACTCTGTGGGATGCAGCCAAGGCAGTACTCAGGGGGAAGTTTATATCCTTGAGTGCATATATTAACAAATTAAGGAAGGCAGAGATTAATGAATTGGGCATGCAACTTAAAAAATTAGAAAGCATGCAAATTAAAAATCCCCAGATGAAAACTAAATTAGAAATACTAAAAATCAAGGGAAAAATGAATAAAATCGAAAGTAAAAGAACTATTGAATTAATAAATAAGACTAGAAGCTGGTATTTTGAAAAAACAGATAAAATAGACAAAATACTGGTCAATCTAATTAAAAAAAGGAAAGAAGAAAACCAAATTGACAGTCACCTCTAATGAAGGGGAAATTAAGGCAATCATTAAAAACTATTTCGCCCAATTATATGGCAATAAATATAGCAATTTAAGAGATATGGATGAATATTTACAAAAATATAAATTGCCTAGATTAACAGCAGAAGAAATAGAATACCTAAATAATCCCATATCAGAAATGGAAATTGAACAAGCCATCAAAGAACTCCCTAAGAAAATATCGCCAGGGCCTGATGGATTCACAAGTGAATTCTATCAGACATTCAAAGAGCAACTAATCCCAATACTACACAAATTATTTGATATGATAAGCAAAGAAGGAGTCCTACCAAATTCCTTTTATGACACAAATAAGGTACTGATTCCAAAGCCAGGGAGATCAAAAACAGAGAAAGAAAACTACAGACCAATCTCCCTAATGAACATAGATGCAAAAATCCTAAATAGAATACTAGCAAAGAGACTCCAGCAGGTGATCAAGAGGATCATCCACCATGATCAGGTAGGATTTATACCAGGAATGCAAGGATGGTTCAACATTAGGAAAACCATCCACATAATGGACCATATCAACAAACTAACAAACAAAAACCACATGATTATCTCAATAGATGCTGGAAAAGCCTTTGACAAAATACAGCACCCATTCCTATTGAAAACACTGGGAAGTATAGGAATAGAAGATCCTTTCCTAAAAACAATAAACAGTATATACCTAAAACCATCAACAAGCATCATGTGCAATGGGGATAAATTAGAAGCCTTTCCAATAAGATCAGGAGTGAAACAAGGATGCTCATTATCACCTCTATTATTTAACATTGTACTAGAGACACTAGCAGTAGCAATTAGAGAAGAAAAAGAAATTGAGGGTATCAAAATAGGCAATGAGGAGACTAAGCTATCACTCTTTGCAGATGATATGATGGTCTACTTAAAAAATCCTAGAGAATCAACTAAGAAGCTTGTAGAAATAATCAACAACTTTAGCAAAGTTGCAGGATACAAAATGAATGCACATAAATCATCAGCATTTCTATATATTTCCAATACATCACAGCAGCAAGAGGTAGAAAGAGAAACACCATTTAAAATCACCCAAGACAATATAAAATACTTAGGAATCTATCTACCAAAACAAGCACAGGAATTATATGAAAACAACTACAAAACACTTTCCAAATGATTAAAACTAGATCTAAACAATTGGAAAAACATTGATTGCTCATGGGTAGGATGAGTTAACATAATAAAAATGACCATTCTACCCAAATTAATTTACCTATTTAGTGCCATACCTATCAAACTACCAAAAATCTTTTTCACTGAATTAGGAAAAACTATAACTAAGTTCATTTGGAATATCAAAAGATCAAGAATATCAAGGGAAATAATGAAAAAAAATGTGAAGGAAGGGGGCCTAGCAGTACCAGATATTAAACTATATTATAAAGCAGCAGTCATCAAAACGGTATGGTACTGGCTAAGAGACAGAAGGGAGGATCAGTAGAATAGACTTGGAGTAAGTGACGTCAGCAAGACAGTATATGATAAACCCAAAGAGCCCAATTTTGGGGACAAAAATCCACTATTTTACAAAAACTGTTGGGAAATTTGGAAAACAATATGGGAGAGATTAGGTTTAGATCAACATCTCACACCCTACACCAAGATAAATTCAGAATGGGTGAATGACTTGAATATAAAGAGGGAAACTATAAATAAGTTAAGTGAACACAGAATAGTATACTTGTCAGATCTCTGGGAAAGGAAAGATTTTAAAACCAAGCAAGAGTTAGAGAAAATTACAAAATGTAAAATAAATTATTTTGATTATATAAAACTAAAAAGCTTTTGTACAAACCAAAACAATGTAGCTAAGATCAGAAGGGAAACAACAAACTGGGAAAAAAATCTTTATAACAAAAAACTCTGACAAGGGTCTAATTACTCAAATATATAAGGAGTTAAATCAATTGTATAAAAAATCATGCCATTCCCCAATTGATAAATGGGCAAGAGACATGAATAGGCAATTTTCAGGTAAAGAAATAAAAAATATCAATAAGCACATGAGAAAGTGTTCTAAATCTCTTATAATTAGAGAAATGCAAATCAAAACAACTCTGAGGTATCACCTCACACCTAGCAGAATGGCTAAAATGAAAGAAGGGGAGAGTAATGAATGTTGGAGGGGATGTGGCAAAATTGGGACATTAATGCATTGCTGGTGGAGGTGTGAACTGAATTCTGATTTTATTCATTCTACATATTAGCTGTTTGAGTCTAGTCAGGTGACAATCTCTCAGTTCAATCTGCATTGATAGAAATAAATCAACTCATTAGGAAATTTCCTGTGCCAATGGAATCACAGATCCTTTCCATGATTTCCCCTTGCCGTCTCCTATTACCAAATGTATGCATACATTCTTCTTTTTCAATTTAATTTTTATAGTCTATTTTTCCCAATTAAACATAAAAATAATTTTAACTTCAGTTTTTAAAATTTGAATTTTGAATTATCTCCCTCTCTCTTCTTTGCCTTCTTTCTCAACTTTTGAGAATAATCTGTCAAGTATAGTTTGGAACTGTTCTTTAAAAAAATTGCTTTATAAATATTACCTCATTTGATCCTCTCAGCAATCTTGTGAGGTAGATGCTGTTATCTCCATTTTACAGTTGAAGAAATTGAGGCAAATAGAGGTTAAGTGATTTGGCCAGGGTCACAAGGTTAAGGGTGTATAGGCAGCTAGGTGGTGTATGGATTGAATGCTGGGCTTGGAGTCAAGAAGACCTGAGTTCAAATCCAAACTCAGAAAACTTCCTAGCTGCATGTCCTTGGGTAAGTCATTTAATTGTTTGCCAATAAAGAAGGAAATTGTGAACCACTCCAGTATTTTTTATAAGAAAACCTTATGGACAGAGGCTCCTGAGGTCATGAAGAGTCAGACACAATTGAATGACAAGAAATTGAGGCAGTAGATTTTTTATTTGTCCAGGGTCACTTAAGTGGCTTGTCCAAGGTCACACAATCAGTAAGTGCCCGAGGCCAGGGTTCAGTTTAGGTCTTCTTGACTCTAGGTCTAATGCTGTATCAACTGCACCACCTACCAGCTACAAGCTGATCTAAAGTTCCAGCATCATGCACCTTCCAAATAGCTTGTGGAAATCCATCTTTGGCACTGCATCACACCTATGGCATTGTAACCCTCCAATTACCATTTGAGAAACTACTTCCAGGTTTTTCTGAGACCAGAGGTGTCTATACTATCCAGAGAACTGGTATATAGACCTTACTCTAAAGGTAGACACATAAGAACCATAGCAATCTCTTCCTGCTTCTAGTATATTTGAGATATCTACTGGCTACAGAAAATATCTTTCAATAAATTTCATTAAGCTACATGAGCTCTGTGCGTGTTCTGTTTCTTTCTTCCCAGAGCTAAGTTCCTTAACTTTTTTTTTATGTCAAAAAAGAAACCTAATAGTTACTCTCTCAAAAGAATATTTTGATTACTACTTTGATATAATTTATTTCATTTGTGATCCTATGTATCAACTCCTTTTAACTGATAAAATTGTTTTTTGTAATGTTATGTATTACAAAAGAAGACAATTATATTTAAGTAATTATCAAAATGTTGAGGAGAAAACAAATTCATAGATACCAGAATAAAAATTACTGTTTCAAAGTGCAGTAATTAGTTGTTCATAAAATCACTTACATAAGATAATGATGATAATGAGAAGATAAGATACAATGAAATAGGTGAATCAATAAAAGGAACTAGACAATTTAGATTAAGTAACTTGCCCAGGGTCACACAACTAGGAAGTGTCTGAGCCAGATTTGAACTCAGGACTTTCTGTCTTCAAGTCTAAATCTCTATCCACTGAGCTATCTAGCTGCCCCCACAATAAGACTTTTAATTAGCTGGAGTGCATTCAGAGCAGTGCAATTGGGATGATGAAAGCCCTCAAGTTCCTCCCTACTCTCCCCTACCCCCCCCCAACCCCTTATACCTATATAATCTAATAATATCTAGAGGAAGTCCTTCACCACATTGGGAAGATCTTTTATATAGGCATTTTGGAAGAATAATAAGAATCACACAGAGTAAGAAGATGCCGATGGTCCTATGAGAGAATGCTGACTTCAAAGAGATAGCAGACCTATTAGTACTGAAATATAAGCTAGGATGGATGAAAGATAAACTATTATTTTCACAAGTGCAAAAATCTAGTAGCTTTAGGATTATGGAATTAGTGAATTAGAATTGCATTATAATTTATGCAAAAATCTCATGTCTTATCCCCTGTCAGTGTTATTTTGTACGCCGTTCATGAAATATGCTTAGATTTTTTTAAAGAAAAATTATTTCTTCTCACATCATGTAAAAACTTCTCTGTGATACATTTTTCTCAGTCAGCAAAGTTGTATTTCTGTCTTCTTTTACATTGGCTTATCAACTGAGAACAAGTGACTTATATCGTTATACTCCAGTGAAAATTCAATTACTTATTCTTTATCAATTTAGCCTTGTTGACCAGAAGTTCAAATGAAATTCGAAGAAAATGAAAAAGATTAGGATAAAGAAAATACCATACATCACTCTGTATGAATTTTTAACAAGAGCCCATTTTCTCCTTCAGCCAAATAATTTACATACAGAAAAAAATGCAATGAATTACACTGAGAGGACTAAGGGAATTCTGTATTGAGTAAATATCCAAATGTACTGAGATAAGAAAATTTTATAGAAATTAGGAAAGGTACTGGAGAGTAAGGGGATGGAAACAAATCAAATAGTACTAAGGAAATGAGATTGGTCAGTCAGTAAATAAGTTTTTATTAAACCCTTTCTATGTGTTAGTCACTGTGCCAAAAGCTAGGAATAGAAAAAGAGGTAAAAGAAAGTGTCTGTTCTTAAGGAGCTCACAGTTTAATGAAGGAGAACAGAAGCAAACAAGTATGTACCTATGCTCTACATAGAGAACAAATAGACTATAAGTGAGAGAAAGGAGGCACTTGAATTAAGAGGAGTTAGAAAAAGGCTTCCTATAGAAAATTGAATTTTAGTTCGGATTTTAAAGAAACCAGGGAAGTCAAGAAGCCAGAAATGAGAACAAAGAGCTATGAGGCATAGGAGGCAGCCAGAGAAAATGCATGGAGCTGAAAGATGGAGCATCTTGTTCATGGAACAGCAAAAAAGGCTGTGTTAGTGGATTGAAGAATGGCAAGGTGTAAGGCAGAAGAAGACCAAAAAAAGTGGGGGCACTAGGTTAGGAAGAGCTTTGAATCCCAAAGAGAGAATTCTATATATGATAGGAGGTGATGTGGAGCCACTGGACTTTATTGAATATAATGTGCAATAAGCAAGTGACTTGGTTACTATAGAGAATATATTGGAATGGAGAGAGTTTTAAGGCAGGCAGACTCACCATCAGGCTGCTGCAATAATCCAAGAATGAGGTCATTAATGCGTATACCAGGAGTGATGGCAATGTCAGAGGAAAGAAGGAAAAGTATTTGAGAAATGTTGTAAAGATGAAATCAATAGGCATTGGCAAAAGATGGGATTGGGGATGTGAGAGATATTGAGAAGTCAAGGATGACACGTAGGTTATGAGCCTGGAAGACAGGGAGGATTATTGTGCCCTCAATAGTAGTAGACAGAGAAAGCCTTAGAAGGAAAGATGATGAATTCAACTCAGGACATTTTGACTTTAAAATGTCCTCTGGATATACAATTTAAGAAGTTGAAAAGGCAGATAGAAATACAAAACTAGAAGACAACAGAGAAGTCAGGGTGGGAGAGGTATATTTGAGAATCATTAACCTAAAGATGATAGTTAAATCCATGGGTGCTGATGAAATCATTAAGTAAGATAGAGGGAGAAGAGAAAAGGGCCCAGGAGAGAACCTTTGGGGAAACCTATGATTAGAGAGCATGTTTAGGTGAATATCCAGCAGAGGAGATTGAAAGGGAGCAGTTTGAAGGGTAGGAGGAGAACCAAGAGAGAAAGAGAGGTATTCCAGAAATCTAGAGAGAAGAACTTGTTAGGGAAGAGAGTCAAAGTGTCAACGGCTCCAGATTGAGGAGAATGAAGATTAAGAAAAGGCCATTGGATTTGGCAATTGGAAATTACTGGTAACTTGGGAGAAAGTGGAATGATGAGGTTGGAAACTGGATTATTAGGGGTTAAGAAGAGAAAGAGGAGAAAAAGTAGAGGTACCAATTGTAGACCAATATTTTCAAAGAGTTTAGCCACTAAGAGCAGAAGAGATATAAAATATTGGGGATGGAAGGATCAAGTAAAGAGTATTTTTTTGAGGATGAGAGAGATAAGCCTGTTTGTAGGAAGTAGGAAAGGAGCCCCTGGGTGAGGACACTAGTGAAAAATTGTTTTTAGCCCTGCTGTGACTAATAGCACTATCAATGAATCACTAAAATCGATTGATTGCCAAGCAGCAATTTAAAAGGCATCATGCATGACTAATGCCTTCATCCCCTATAGAATTCTGCAAAATAGAAGTAATAAACTTTATTCTGTGGCATAGATTTTTATTTCCTGAGGGCAGTCTTTAAGAGTTACCATTAAAGTTTAGTTTGTCCTAAGTTTACTCCTGAGCCTTTCATGTAATTTCTTTCTCAGTTCTACCAAATGGATTCCATGTGTGGACAGTCTCTTACCACAGTCACCCCCTCGAAGGAAGGTACTTGTTATGTGGACAGTAGAGCAAAGTTAAGAATCTTCCACTCTAATGTGATTGTGGCATTCCCTTTAAAATATCCCTCTCAAGTCTTTTGGATACATACTTGGCACAGGATGGATCCTATTTAGATTAGGCCTGAATTAACATTTAGAAACCATATTGGAAATTCACTAAAATCTAGAATCACAGGATTTTAGGAATGGAAGAATCTTTATGGAATGGAAGCATCTCTCTAGTCAAGCTATACCTAAGAAAGAATATTATCTGCAACACATCCAATAAGTAGCCATTCAGTCTTTGTCTGATATCTTTCAGTAACAGATTCTCCACTGCATTCCATTTCAGCTTTTTCCACTTTGAGATGGTTCTCATCATAGAAATGTTTTCAAGCTTAAATGTGTTTCTTTGCAATTTTCACAATTAATTTCTCCTACATCCGCCTTCTCTAGCCAACAAAATAAGTCTCCAAGGTGTTCTCACTGATTGGGGAGAAGGGAAGAGAGAGACATAGAGAGAGACAGAGAGAAAGACAGACAGACAGAGAGAGAGAGAGAGAGAGAGAGAGAGAGAGAGAGAGAGAGAGAGAGAGAGAGAGAGAGTCAAATGTTAAATTTTCAGTGACAGAACTTAAACCTCAGAAATTGGCAAACACTACAAATCAGGGCTTGAATTATCACTTTACCAATGCTCCAGACTTAATAGAGTGATGGAGAAAATGTTAATAATGCAAATTAAATTTAAAAGTACAAATTACACTTATTTTTATTTTTTATTTTTATTTTGAATATTTTCCCATAGTTACATGTTTCATGTTCTTTCCCTCTCCCCCAAACCCCCCAACACCCCATAGCTGACACACAATTCCACTGGGTTTTACATGTATCATCAAATTACATTTAAAAATACACTTTTTTTAGAGCTTCTGTTAAACTAATACTTTCACAGACATTTCTTTCAAGTACTTGAAGCTGGCTTATCACACCCCTTATTCTTCTCTTCTCCAAGTTGCACACTGAGCTCCTTTGGCCAGTTTGCATATGGCATGAACTCAAGGACTTTCGTCATCCTCTGAATGCATTCCAGCTAATTAAAAGTCTTACGGTGGGGGCAGCTAGATGGCTCAATGGACAGAGAGCTAAGCTTGAAGACAGAAAGTCCTGAATTCAAATATGGCCTCAGACATTTCCTAGCTGTGTGACCCTGGGCAAGTCACTTAACCTCAATTGCCTAGCCCTGGCCTGTCTTCTGCCTGAGAACTATTACAGAGTATTTATTCTAAGATGAAAGGTAAGAGCTTTTGTTAAAGAAAAGTCCTATGGCATTTATTTTATTTATTTTTTAAACCCTTACCTTCCGTCTTGGAGTCAATACTGTGTACTTGTTATATTTATTCCTATTAATATTCCTATTATTCAAGTCAGCCTAATGTTCCAGCCAGAAAAGATATTTTTAGATCCTAACTCGGTCACTGGGTGTCTTAGCTTATTCTCCCCAACTTTATGTCATTTATAAATCTGTAACACTGACTACCTATAGCTTTGTCCAAGTCGCTGATAAAAGTGTTAAAGAGCACAGGACCAAGCAGAGGTCTCTAGAACATGTAATTGGGGACCACCTGCCAAACTGACACCAAACCATTAGTGACTACTCTTTAAGTCTGGTCATTTTACTAGGTTTGAATCATTTTAAGCATACTTTCATCTAGTCTTTATCATGTTGTCTTTTCTACAAGAATACCATATCATCAAAGATTTTGTTAAAACATAAAATAGCTACCACATTTCCCTCCGACCAATTTAGTAATCTATCCAAAAGAAAAGGTCATAAGACTAATCTTGCACGGACTCTTGATGAAGTCAGGCTGGTTCTTTATGATCATCCCTTTATTTTCTACATATTTATTAGCGATCACTTGGGTAATGACTTCTAAAATTCTCCCAGAAACTAAAGTCACATTTGTTATAAAGAAAAGAGGTCCTAGGGACATATGGATGTACAATGATGTGGATAATCTCTGTATTCTCCCTAGGTGCTGGTAATGGGGGAACACCAACCCCAATCACCCTTGCTAGTTGTCATAATTTCCCCTTTCAATAACAGTTGCCCAAGGAAGGACCCCAAAAGGTTAGGTAACCCTTTCAGGTCCAACCTGGGGTTGGATAAATTATTAATATAGGGCTCCAATTAGTCTTGGATCACATTTATTATCTGACTGTGTTTGCTCCCTTCCCAAGGGTCGAGATATAAAGACCACTCAGGAAGGTACTTATTAAACACTCTTTATCTATAATCTAAATCAGGGAAAGGATAATCAGGATAAGGACTGGGGATTGAAAGTCCTGTCAATCTAATATCTATAATCTATAATCACTTATGACTGGAAGCTATTGATTTAGTAGAAGCTGGAGCTTTTTTCTTCACAACCCCTCTGGCCCAGCTTGGCCTCTGCCAAGCCAGAGAATGGACTGCTCTTGATGCAGCTGTGTTGGTGATTTGATTCTCTCAGCTTTCTCACTATCAGTGTTTGGTGAGGTATTAGCTCTCACAGCCTTCAGGAAATATTCAGATCCTGTCAACCCTCTTCTTCATAGACCTCCCAGCCTCCCTTCACCACCCAGAGACCCAGAGACCTAAAGAGCTAGGAAGATTCAGAGACCTAAAGATCTATGGGACCAAAATCCAGAAGACTAAAAGCCCTCCAGGTGGCTGTTAGGGTTATTTATACCCCCAGGCCAACCGACTTTTGCCCCTGGCTCATAGCATCTGGGAACATTCCAATCTCTCCAATTGCCTCCCTTGTCAATCAAGGTGGCATCCAACATTTCTCAGGATTTGAATATAACACATTCATTGGCCTGTGGAATCTGTTTTCTTTTCTTCTCCCCACCCAAAAGAATTGTGACAATATTTGCCTTTCACTAGTCCTTTGATACTACTCCTATTCTGCAAATTTTTTCAAATACCATTCATTGCCAGTGGTTTAGCAATTACATCTGCCAATTCTTCCATTACTCAGGAATGGGCCAGGAGACTTGAATTCATCAAAAAATAGTTAAGTGGTCTCTTGGTCTCTCCTTTTGTCTCTGGGGAACCAGCTTCCTATTTATTTTTTTGTTACATTCTTTCCAGTTCAATGGCCATTAGTTGTTGGCAGATAAAAAAAAGAACCAAAATAATAATAGGGAAGCTCTGCATTCTCTCTGGAAGACAACTAGCATTTATTAAACACATATTGTATGCCAAACATTGAGCTAAGCACTGCAGATATAAATACAAGTAAAAAGCAAGTTCCCAACCTCAAGAATCATACTTTCTAATGGGAGAAGATAATATACAAAAGGGAACTGAAGTTTGGAGGGGAAGAAGGTACCTACCTGAAGCATGGGAAGGGAATAAAACATGGCTAGCCTGGGCCTCTCCCCAAAATGGAAGCCCCAGGAAGGATTCACCAATAAAAGAAGGGAGTCAGCATAGCAGAGGAATATTCCAGCTGAGGCATGTTGGAAAAATCCAGAGTTAAAATCATAGCAGAACAATCAAATGTTGTCAATTATAATTATTCTACCTATTCTGATAGAAAGAATTTTTTGTCAATCTTCATGCTAAAATAGCTTAAAAACAAAACAAAAACCCTTTTGTGTTACTTACTTTCTTCCCCAGCCTCAGCTCATTCAGAGGTAAAGCACTCCTGACTCTATTCTTAGAGAATAATTCTGCTTTAGTGTTCATCTCCCCTGGCTCCCATCTCCTATGCCTATCTTCTTTTTTAAAATCAAAGTTTATTTGTGAGGTATCTTGGGCTCTTCAGATAAATCTCATTCTTTCTTCTTCATCTCAATTGTTTCCCTTTGCAACTTTAGTTTCTCTTCTTTCTTTAGTTGACTTTCCTTATAGTGTTTTAGTCCATTTAGATCCCATCTATTCTTGCTCTGAACCCTATGAAATCTATATTCTCCACATCTAAGATACATGCCAGACTGTCCAGTTCCCTTCACTCCTAACACAAATTTCATGAGGGCATAGTCACTTCCCCTAAGAATGCCATCATTTTTACTCCAGCAATGAATTCTTCCTTGTTGGTGAGAATTGGAGACAGTATATAATGATGAGCCTTTTCCATGAAACAGAATGTCTTCTTATATTTGGAAAGCATACCCATTAACAATTACTGCTAAGTTGGGGCTATAGTTTGGGTAGTTTTCTCTTGGGCCTCTCAGAAAACTTGCCTGGTTTGACTATACTCAATGAGTTACAGTTGGGTATAGGCTTCTGCTCTCCTCAGCTGCCCCTGAATGGGGAGGGAGCTAAGAGTCAATTCAACTGAAAGAATTTATTATGAATCACTCCTTTTCACTGATGGGACAACTCAATCAAATAGGCTTCATAACCAAACAAAAAGTATTGGATTAAAAATGTACCAATATGATTTAGGAAGACAGTTGTTGAAAAACACCTTCCTTATCTTGGTGGAAAGGTAAACAGGGGAATTTATATTTGATCTAAGAGTCAATAGGAATATTGGGGTTTTTTTAATAGGGGATCACATGATCAGATCTTTGTTTAAAGAAAATTGCTTTGGCATCTACATATATGGAAGAACTGCTTTGGGGAGAGACTTGAGGTAGAAAGACCAATTAGGAGGTTGTTGGAATAATCTAAATGGGAGATGATAAGAACCTAAACTAAGACAGTAACTATATGAGTGGAGAGAAGAAAGGACTCAGATGTTGGAATGTCATGGAGATGTTGTAATGTATAGAAGTGGCAAGAGCTGGCAACTAATTGGATATGTAAGATGAGTAAGAGTAAGGAGTAGAAAATAGCACTGTGTTTATGAACTTAACCAGAGAGAGGAGAGAAGACAAAGCGACTCTGACAGAAACAAGGAAGTTGAAAAGGGGAGAGAGTTTAGGAGGCAAAATCAGAAGTTTTGCTGTGTTTTGGATGTGTTGAATTTGAAATGTTTCTGGGACATCCAATTTGGAATGCCTACTAATTAACTGGTGATGTGAGTATGAGGTTCATGGTAGAGACTGGGTCCAAAATGTGAATCATCTACATAGCAATCTTAATTAAACCTATGGTAGCTGTAATGTAGAGGATAGCAGCATGGAATTCCTGCAAAATACAGGGTCAAGCCTCACCCAGAATTCCAGGGGACCCCCCCCCTGGAGAACTTTGGGTGAGGGGCAGTTGAGAGGTAGTTAAACAGTTGCTTTCTGGGAGTTGAGGTGGGCAGATCTTTCTGCTTGCTGCTCCTGACTTGGGGGTTCACCTGTGGGGCCATTGTGGCAAAAGCCATTGTGGTTTCTACTCACGAGTTAGCCTGTCTTGTAGGTTTAGACCTTACTAGCACCAATATAACAATTATTTAGTAATACAGAGATTAGAAATAATTACTATTAACCAAGAGAGCAAGTTTAGCTAAGTGTCTGCCACTCCCTCCTGGGGGGGGGGGCAGCTTCAACCTGACAGTTCAGGGCTTCCCATACTTATCCAAATCCTAATTACTCCCTCTTGTCTTTCCCCTTTCCCTTCCATAACCAATATAAGTTTTATCTTCAATATCTGTGCATGGGAATTATTCGAGGATACTCACTGCTCACTTTGCCATCAAGCTTGAATCTTATCAGTTGCCAGCTTAAGAAGTCCCATCTCAGTCCTCAACATTTGGATAACTAGCTACCACTCATTCCTTTATCGGACCTGTGGGGAATATAAGTTAAGAAAGGGAACACCATAAAAGATTAGCCTCTGCTGTATCTGGCTTGAAGAACCACAGCCCTGTCTCCATTTTTGAACTGAAACCAACTGCTTGGGGGAGGGGTTTGAGAGCAAGGAGTACCTAAGCCCCTCCATATTCAAACTAGCCTGTCAGTGGGGAAGGAGAGTGTCCAGCAAACATCTGGCCCAGGCCAATCTATCAGCTTCCCCAATATCTCTGTTATTACCAACATAACAGAACTCACTATTTGACAAAACCTGCTGGGAAAAATGGAAAACAGTATGGGAAAAATTAGGCTTAGATCAACATCTCACACCCTATACCAAGATAAGTTCAAAATGGGTGTATGACAAACATAAAGAGTGATATTATAAGTAAATTAGGTGAACATGGAATGGTATACCCATCAGATCTATGAGATTTTAATACCAAACAAAAGAGATAGAACACTACAAGATGTAAAATGAATAATTTTGATTGTATTAAATTTAAGAGATTTTTGTACAAACAAAACCAATGCAACCAAAATTAGAAGGTAAGCAAAAAGATTGGAAAATATTTTATAACAAATTTCTCTGACAAAGGTCTAATTTCTTAAATATATAAAGAATTAAGACAAACTCATAAGAAATTAAATCAGTTCCCATTTGACAAATGACCAAGGAANAGAAAGAAAGAAAGAAAGAAAGAAAGAAAGAAAGAAAGAAAGAAAGAAAGAAAGAAAGAAAGAAAGAAAGAAAGAAAAAAGCATCCAGCATGAGTGGAAGTGTTCAGTGTGAAATGAAGCAGACAGTTCAAGAATGATGTAGATTGAGAAAAGGCTATCAAATCTGGCATTAGTATCTTTGGACAGAACATTTCCAATTGAATGATGAAATCAGAAGCAGATTGCAAAGGGTTGAGGAATGAAGGAAATGAAGGAAAGTGGAAGCAATGAGTGTAGAAAGCCTTTTCAAGCACTTTGATTACCAAATTCTGGTCTGTTGGTGATGACTAGTCATGGGCAATAGATAGTCTGTTGTTGAGTTCATACATGAAGGCTTTCCATTTTCATAAGACCCTCTAAATTTCTTTTTTATTCCATTAGCATAGCCTTCAAGAACCTTGGTTTATCTCCAAGGACCTTTGTGGAGGATCAATTTCCAAAAGCATAAAGTCTATTTGATTCCAAGACTTTCAGATTGTCAGTCTTCTTACTTGGATACTTGATTTTTTTTTATTTTACTGATATAAATATTCTTTCTAATCATGAAGATTTCAACCCACTCATGATTTCTTGAATGACTCTTGTCCCTGTCTTCCTATAGATCCATCATAGGGAATCCACTCAATGTCCTTGGAAACTTCCTCTAGCTTGGAAGCTCTTAACCTGAGGTCTATAGACCCCTAAAGGGATCAGTAAATAGATTTCACGGGACTGGTATACTTGATTGGGAGAAAATAATATCTCTATTTCAATATAATTGGTTGTCTTTGTAGCCTTATATATTTTATTTTGTGCCCTTAAAAACATTATATTGATAGGAGGTCTGTAAACATCACTAGAAAGCCAAATGGATGCGGGATCCAAACAAAGTTAAGAAACCTAGGTCTTTCAGAAATGTGCAGAATAAATAACATGTAACATGTAACATGAAGAATGTCAGTTATCCCTTGCTCTTCTTAGATACCAACCCATTTTCTTTTCCTGGTATACATCTCTCTAATGATATCTTGCTATATCATAAATAGGTTTCATATTAATCAGGCACAGCTCACTTATAGGACTAACAGGACTCATTACACTAAGCAAACAATTAGAGCAATACACCTTGTATCTGCAATACCTTCTAACATCAGGGTGTATGATATTCACTAAGTGTAAGCTCACCAAGGTCACCAGGGAAACTTTTGAATGAAATAGCCCTGGAAAAGAATATGAGGCCAAGAGGAAGGAATTCCTTGTAATCATTGCAACAACATTTAAGTATGTTACTGATTGTCAATCAACAGCTATTATTGAGCTCACCTTACGTACAAGATATTGTCTAGACCAGTGATTCCCAAAGTGGGCACCACTGCCCCCTGGTGGGTGCTATAGCGATCCAGAGGGGCGGGGATGGCCATAGATGCATTTATTTTTCCTATTAATTGCTATTAAAATTTTTTTAAAAATTAATTTCCAGGGGGCTAAGGAATATTTTTTCTGGAAAGGGGGCAGTAAGCCAAAAAAGTTTGGGAACCACTGGTCTAGAGCCTTGGGAGGTTATATCATTTCAAAGACATTTGGGGGCCAATTTCTATATGATGGAGAGATTCTGTGAACATATGTGTACTAACAAAGGATCATGGTCTGGCACATAGGCTCTTTCTTTTAGTTTGCTTTCTTTTATTTTAAACCCTCACCTTCTGTCTTGGAGTCAATACTGTGTATTGGCTCCAAGGCAGAAGAGGGATAAGGGTAGGCAATGGGAGTTAAGTGACTTGTCCAGGGTCGCACAGCTGGGAAGTGGCTGAGGCCAGATTTGAACCTAGGGACCTCCCCTCTCTAGGCCTGGCTCTTGATCCACTGAGCTACCCAGCTGCCCACTTAGTTTGCTTTCTCATGCAACCTTTCCAAAAGAAGTATGCCAGGGCGCTGGATTCTGACTCATGATTTGTAAGGTAGGTGCGCTTTTGGAGAGAACGTGGAACATGTGTGGACTTTATATAACTGATTTCTGGTTGGCTTACCAATATGGTTAATAGGGACCTTTTCCCATTGGCAGTATAGTCATAACTGTTGATATCTTCAAAAAGGACTGTCAACATCATCACCTCTCCTTTGCTTACTTGAATCTGAGCGTGATGAGTGACTATTTTGTTCACATTATCCAACCAGAAAGTATGTGTCACAGGAGAAACCTTCTTTTTTGCTCTGAAGCCATATGGTCCCTGAAGCACTTTTGTTCACATTTTTCCATTCTAGCTGGAAGGAGTGGAGCCTCCGTTACCCTTCCTGATATTCCAGACAAAGTTTTCCTTTTTTTCTTTTTTTTTCCTTTTTTTATTTAGAATATTTTCCATGGTTACATGATTCATGATCACCCCCTCCCACCCACTTTTTCCTCTCACCTCCCAAATTCAACAAGAGCTCCACTGGGTTATCAGGCAAAATTTTTCAAACAGTTCAGCATCAGTGCCCTGAGTAGCAAGGAATGACCTTTTGGAATAGCATTGTCAAGGAGTCATCAAAATCCCCCCAAGAGTAACTGAGGCAAAAGAGGAGGTTGGCTGATGCTGACAGGCTCTTTTGAATGCCTCTAAAATCAATCAAAGAGACCCTCTCTTTTACTACATGTTAACTCATTAGAACTGGTTGCAAAAAAATCTACACATGCTCTGCAGTCTTTCCAAGGAACTCGCTTTATACAATATCACAATTTCCCTGGAAGCAAACTCTAGCTTCCTCCTGGTGAAGAGATTGAATCAGCCAAGCAAGCTGTTGGGGTCTGTTCATGGGCCAGATCCCCATTATACTAGCTTTCAAGGGGAGTAAAAAAGGTAAGACATAGGCCAATGTTCTTTTTCCAAATTCACTTTATTGATATGGCGAAATCCTAATATATAAAGTGACAGATTTATTTGAGGAAATTGTTTTAAAATCCTTTTCTTAATAGAATGTTTCCTTCTAAAGGGCAGGAACTATTTTATTTTTGTCTTTGTATCCGTAACACCTAGCATGATGACTGGCACTTAATAAATGCTTGTTGACTGATTTTTTATTTTTATTTTTATGAAGGATGACTCTTTGGAAAGGAAAGAAAAGGGAGGATGAGTATTTTAGGAAATATAGATGATGTAAAAACAGAAGATATCAATCAATAATTTTTTTAAGGCTAACTGGGCAAAGCTGAGTCAAATCGTACTACAAGAATTTTTGCAGTGCACTTGGAAAGAACAATAAAAACTAAAAACTAAAAACTTGATTTTGAAAGAGGAAAATGACTAGATTGAATGAAATTATTCATGGCCCCCACCAATAGCTATCAAAATTGAAATATATGTGAAATATATGTAAATTGTTGGTCACTAAGCTAAAATATAATGAAATTTGTGCAATATGTACCAAACTCCAGAGATAAATAGAAAAAGAAACTATAACCAAATATTCTAGCACATCAGTTTAATAATACAAAATACCTTATCTCTCATCTCATAAATTTTACAAGAGTGGAAATGTCCAAATAAAGGTATATGTTTACACATCTGCTGGGAATGCTCATGCTTCCTGAACCTTAATTAGCATGCAATGTATAAAACATGTTTTTTCACTCAGCAGATCAGTCTGTTTGAAATTGGGATAAGTCCAGGGAGTATAAAATCAAATGGAAAAGAAAGCATACTTTGGATAATGTTGATTTCTGCTCATTAAGTGCATCTCTCTCGCTTGCATAAAACTGGATTATGCTGAGGGAAATGTGAGCTTCAAAAATTGGAAGCAAGAAAAAAATGAAGGCAGTTACACCAAAATTAGTATTTCATGCTGGAGAAAGAACATGCTGTGTGTGGAATTTAAAGAAAACATTGATCATTATACAGTGAACTACTTTACACACACACATATATACTATATATATATATATATATATTTTTTTTTTTTTTTGGTGTGTGTGTGTATGTATTTACATAGTAAACTACTTCTTTTTTTCTTGAAAATCTAACCAAACCAAAACCTCTTACAATCTTAAGCACTGCAGTTGTCAATAATATCCCCACTGAACGTAAATTAAGCACTAGATAGGACTTCATGTACAACTCATGTTAGTTATTGAAGGCTCCTAACAGTTCCCAGGGTGCTTCTATGACAACAAGAAAAATTTTGATCTTGTCTTCCACACAATTCCAATCAAGTATCCTTTGCAAAACTTTGCAAAGGGTCTCTCTTCCACTTCCAGCCCCATGCTGGAGACCCCTTACCTTGTACGGCCCCTAAAGCAACTTTGGCTTTGAGAGAAGGGCATCCTCTGAACCAGGGAATCAATTTTGTTAACAGGAGAGACAATTTTGTGTTCTTAAAGCAGCACTGTTGGTCTAAGGCAGTGATTCCCAAAATGGGCGCCACCACCCCCTGGTGGGTGCTGCAGCGATCCAAGGAGACGGTGATGGCCACAGGTACATTTATCTTTCCTATTAATTGCTATTAAATTTTTTTTAAATTATTTCCAGGGGGCTAAGTAATATTTTTTCTGGAAAGGGGGTGGTAGGCCAAAAAACTTTGGGAACCACTGGTCTAAGGAAATAGAAAATAAAATGGTTTGGACTGAACTGTGATCAGAAGACTAGATATTATTACTTTAAGTTATGACTTCATTGTTGCCTTTTCAAGGTATTCTTTGAGTATAGAAGAGAGAAAACCTTACAAACTATGATTTGGTATTTTAGAAACTTGATTCAATTAAATTAAGATTGAAGTACAGGGGGGATCTGGGTGGACTGAGAACCAACCTAGAGGCGGGAGGTTATGGGTTCAAATGTGACCTCAGACACCTCCTAGCTGTGTGACCCTGGGCAAGCCACTTAAACCCCATTGCCTAGCCCTTACCACTATTCTGCCTTGGAACCAGTACATAGTATTGATGCTAAGTGGGAAGGGAAGGATTTAAAAAAATATATATTGAATTACATTAAGTACCAAGAGTGTAGTACACCATCTAAGGCATTCTAAATCAACCCCAGCTTGGGCTGCTCCTGACATTTTTTCACGAAGATTTGTTGAAATTTTTAAATTTTTTTTCCCAAGGTCATGTTACTATGTTATTGAGAGATTGTTAGGATAGTGGATGACACATCTGTTTTTCAGTGGGTTTCCCCCCATTTTTCCGGGTTTTCTTTTTACTAAAAAAACATTTTATTCAATGGATACAACACAATTCAGGCTTAGTGGCTCTTCTTTAGCAAAAAGTCTTCCATGAATGTTAAAATCACATGACTCTTAAATAGATGTGACAACAAAGAATTTTGTTCATTAATCCTCTCATTCCAAGGTTCTTAAATTTTTGGTGTGTTGTGGACCCCTTTGGAAGTCTGTGGAATTTTTCTCAGAAAAATCTTGTTAAATGCATAAAATAAAATACATAACATCAAAAAGAAACCAAGGATTAGTGAAATAAAGCTATAAATTATTTTCTCCATTAATTCAGAGACTCCTTGAAATCAACCCATGGATTCTTTGAGAGCTCTGTGGACTCCAGGTTAAGTATTTCCGTTTTAATTATTGAAAACAAGCATGGCACAAAACAGAGAGATGTACATTCCTGAATATTCTTTCCTACTTGCAGGTAGATTTTTTTGAGTCCAAGTTCTCTTACAAGAACCTCTTCATGGATGGTGATGGTCTTCAGATGCTCCTGTTTGCAGGTGACAATGTGCTGATCCAATCCAAACCAAGAAGACAGAATAAATGAGATCCACAACTATTCAGAGGAGGCCAGTGAAATAATAATAAGAAGAATGTTTATTGTCTGGGCTAAGATATACAACTGAATAGACAGCCAGTCACTGCATGTGGAAATGAGCTATGTGCTGAATTAAATAGAAGGAAAAGCATGAGCTGGATTATATTTGAGATACTGTATTTTTGACAACTTTCGCTTCTCTATACAACTAAAAACCATCTTTATAATATCATTATTCATCTGGTGATTCTAAATGAATTATGGAATACTATGATTTCCAAAAAATCAAAACTCATGTCACCCAAAGAGCAATGGAGATATACATGTGTGTATGCATCCTTAAAAAATGCTTCTGACTCACTGAAAACAAATTAATGTCGTTTCAAACTGTAGGATTCTATGAATATCTGTTATTTGAGTACATCTATTTAATTGGGTATTGTAGGAAGAATGTTGGATTCAGAATCAGAACATCTGGGAAGGAATCCTAGATCTGCCACATTAGCTGGGATAATCTAGAGAAGCCATAGTGCCCTATTGTCCAATTCCTTCATTTGTAAAATGGTGATGATAATACCTATACCTGTGTCATGTTAGATTGTGGGGATGAAAGTGCTTTGCAAGTCCTAAAACTCTAGAGAATATGATTCATTAATTAGTAATATCATAAGATCATAGATTGAGGGCTAGAAGGTACCTAATCCAATCTGAATTTTTTACCAAATTTACCAAATTTTACCAAATAAGGCTCAGAGAGGTTATATGTTTTGTCCAAAGTCTCACAGGTTGTGAGTAGTGAGCTGGAATTCAAATCTGGGTCCTCTGATTCCAAAGTCAAGCCCCTTCTCTACTGTACCAGACAGAAGAGAGGTTAAGTTGTTCCTTTTTTTCTGCCTCATTTCCCTTTTCTGTCCCAGAAAAGTCAGTCTCTGCAGCTGGTTGTTCTGCCATACTCTAGTCCTTTCCCTATTTCCCATTTTCTTGATCACTCTCCAGTTCCAAGTTCCTTCTAAGCCTTTTGCTCTACTCCTCAGCAACCTGGAAATCTTCTTCTACCCCACCCAAAGTTCTTTGTTCTACTGCATTATAGTGGGGATCTTGATCAATCAATCAACAAACACTTATTGAGAATCTCTTATGGACCAGGTATTGTGCTAGACTCTAAAAGTCTAAAAAAAAAAAAAAAAGGCAAAAAACAAGGCAGTGTGGTATAGTGGGTAAACCACTGGGCTTCTAGTCAGGAAGACTTGACTTCCAATCTTACCTCAGATGTTGATTAGTTGTGTGACCTTCAACAAGTCCCTTAACTTCTCCAAGTTTCAGTTTCTTTATCTGTAAAATTAAGGGGTTGGACCTATTGATCCCATTAACTGTAAATCTATATTGCAAAATTACTCCTTATCTTCAAGAGTATAAATATGAAAAATAATAAAGGCTGGTATAAATATATATATTAGTATTTTAATTAAAGCCATGCTGATAGATAAAGTTATTAGACCACGCGCTTGTAAGCATTCAAAATTGCTGCTCCAGTCATTATTACCTCTTCCTCAGTCTGCTGGCCAAGAGACCACTCCCTCCTAACCCAGGAGATTTAAACTCTTCTCTGCGTGGAGACGTAGGCCTCCCCACGCCCAAAGAACCGGAACCAGAAACCCATTGGACCACGGGAAATGTAGTTTGATAATTTCCCCGTGTCCAGAAAATACATATATATATATATATACTTAAAGATGACATCTCCCAAATTTCACTTTTACAAGAGCCAAACTTACGGCTTCTAGGAGTGTCAAATGATTATTATGATTATAATTATTCATAATATGAACTCGAGCTATTTGGCAATTAAGGATTAGTGTCAAGGTAGCAATGATGTTATAGCTTTCATTCATCTCTGTAGTGGATGTCTTCAAGAGAAGACATATATATTACAGTCATATTCAGCTGCCATACAGTTGGTCTTAACAGAATTTCCAACTCCCAGGTCTCAGAATTCCTTAGGTGAAATGTATAAGTTACTGAATTTTTGAAAAATGTTTGCATTTTGTATTTTTATAATTGTAATGTTTGGATTTGCATGTTTGTAAGTATTTTCCTTGATCTCTTTTTCTTGTTTCTTGATATTCTCTTTTTACCCTTAGTAGAGTTTAGCTTAGAATAGTGATAGTATAGTGATAGAATAAGATAAGCTTTAGATAAAGACCTTTTGTTTTTTGGGGGGAATAATAGGATAAGTTTAGGAATAAGATTAGGCATTGTATAAGTTTACTTTTATCTAAATTGGGGAGGTTACATCTCCCAATTATGATCACAAGGGGGGGAATTATTAGTGATAAAATGAGATTTGGGGTTTTGATAAATAAGTGACAGGAGTCACTACTGTCTCCACAGTTGTGTCAGTCAAAATCCCTCCAGAAGGCCCACTGTTCTTCCCAGACTATATATCAACTTTGTTACAAGGTTAAGACAACTGGTCCTTCTTACTAACAAATAGATACAATCACAAAATATAAACAACACCAATAACAACAAAAAAAGTCACTGGGAATATGGGAATATGAAGAGGAAATGGTTACTAGGCTAATAAACAGCTATTAGCTTAGTAATCAGGTGAAACAGTAAATCACAGAATTTTCAGGTAATTAAGGGATTTTTCATAAGAAAGATTTCCCTCTGTTATATTCAATAATCTGGGAAGAGATGGATGCCACCTTGACTGACAGGGATGGCAGTTGAGAGACTTGGAATGTTCCCAGGTGCCATGAGCCAAGGGCAAACGTCGGTTGGCCCCACCTTATATATACCCCCTCACAGCTACACTGAGGGAAGTCTCTGGACTCTGAGGTCTCTGGACTCAGAAACTGAGAATTGTACATCATAGATCCCTGCGAGCCTCTGTGGTTCTATCTGGGAGTGGGTGGCTGAAGGATGGTGGAAGGGTTGCCGGGAGGTAGAAGAAGAAGAGGGTAGGAATAAGCCTGAATCTATTTCCTGGCTGGACTGTGAGAGCTAGTGAACCATCAACACTTAGTGAGAGAGCTGAGAGAATAAAGACCATCAATACATCTGCAGCATTAACCTTCTCTATTCTCTGGCTTGGCTGTGGCCAGGTCTGGCCAGAGATAGAAGAAGAAGTGAAATCTCAAGTCTCCACCAGATCAGTAGCCTCCAGTCCTGATTGTTAATTAGTCTAATAGATAATAGATCAATAGGATTTCCAATCCCCAATCCTTGACCTTGTTATCCTTCCCCTAATTATAGATAAAAGAGTGTTCAATAACAAGTACCTTCCTGAGTGGTCTTTCTATCAAGGCCCTTGGGAAGGGAGTCAAACACAGTCAGATCCTGAATGTTATCCAAGGCTGATCAATAGCCCAATACCAATCTATCCAACCCCAAGTTGGGCCTGGAAAGGTTAACTTTGACTTCTTCATTTAAAAAGTATCTGTTGAAGGGATTGCAAGGAACGAATTACCATGAGAAAAATGATGTTGCCACTCTGGATCTTTTGGCAAAAGCAAGGATACAGTAGAAAACAAGATATTATTGTGAAAATATTTTTTTCTTATTGTGACAATATTAGAAAGCCTCATGAGTTAACAAGTCCTGACCTTCAAAAAATAAATTCTTTGGGGGACAATTCTAAATTCCTAAAATCGCCTCTTCTAAAGGTGTTTACCTTAACCTTCCTAATTAGCATTACAAGCATCTTGGATTTAGCATATCAAATACCATTAGCACTATTGACATAGGTTTCCCAAACCCTGAGTCTCCAGAGTCTTCATTCTCCCCTCTTCTCAGCCTTCCTATTAATAGTCACGTAGACATAAAAATATGAACTTTACCTGTAACAAGAATTTGGCTAACCTGTGTTAAACTGTACTTTGTATTTTTTGAAGTAACTAGCTGTATTGTTTCCCCTGTCTACCAGTGTTATCTATCATGTATCAATGGGTTATGGGTTTTTTTTAATAAATACCTCAAGCTAGAGCATTAGCTAGAGCTAGTTTTCAAAACCTTTCCTCTGGTTCCATCTTCCTTCCTTCCTTCCTTCCTTCCTTCCTTCCTTCCTTCCTTCCTTCCTTCCTTCCTTCCTTCCTTCCTTCCTTCCTTGTCAGTTGCTCCTTCCAGTCAAAGAACCTGCCCTGGTTCTTGCTACAAGGGAAGTAGCACCTGTTCATATCATATCCTTTGACTATTTTATCAATTGGTGAATGACCTGTATTCTTATAAATCTTATTCCCTTCTCTATATATTTGAGAATCTTTGTCAGAGATACTTGCTATAAAAATGTTTCCCCCCAGTTTTTGTTTTCCTTCTAATCTTGATTGCATTGGTTTTGTTTATGCAAAACCTTTTTAATTTAATGTAGTCATACTTAGCCATTTTATATTTCTTAATGTTCTCTATCTCTTATTCGATCATAAGTTCTTCACTTATCCATAGATCTGATAGGTAAATTATTCCATGCTCTCCTAATTTTTTTATGTCAGAACCCTTTATGTCTAAGTCACATACCAATTTTTAACTTATCTTGGTATAGGGTGTAAGACGTTCATCTATACCTAGTTTCTACCATACTGTTTTCCAGTTGTTGAAGCAATTTTTTTCAACTAGTGAGTTTTTATCTCAGAAAAGTTAAATCTTTGGGTTTATCAAACACTGGTTTTACCATGGTCATTTTCTACTACTTATTGTATACTTGATTTATTCTAAGCACTTTATAAGTATTATCTCATTTGATAATCATCAAGCTACCCCTCCTGTTAACTTTCTCTTTCTGTTGTTATGATTAGCATTCTCCCCATCACTGAAGCTCAAAAACATGGAGTCTCCTTTGTAAAAGTTGAAAAACCTTGTACTCCCTGAAACTACATTACCCAAACTCCCTTTCATAATACCCAGAATTCCTTAAGCTTTTTCTTATTGGTCATTGGTTTTCGAGGGCTATATTTAAATGGGGGTTTTGCATGGTCATGGGCTTTTTGGGACCAGAGGCGCGGTGTGGTGAAGGGTGAGTTGGGACTCTTTCCCCTTGTTTCTCTATTTTTATTTATATTTTTTATATTTTTATTTTTTATATATATTTTTAATATTATATATATTTATTTTTTATTTTATATTTATAATAATTTATAATCTCTAATTTTATATTAATAAATCCTTATAAATATCATACTTTGGAGGCATTGAATATTAATTTGAAAACTTACAGTCTGGTGACCTTACGAAGGGACTTTCAGATCTAGCCTCAGATCCCCTGCGGAACTAGTTCCCAGTTGGGGCTTCCCAGCTGCACCCTCCCCCCTCTACTCTTACCCCTTATGACTGAGGCTTCTGCTGTTTTAAACCTTTGCTGGGCTACAGCCTCCTTGCCCCAGCCTCAGCTGCCAGCACTGAGTTTGAGAGGCTGGCTTCCACAGCCACAGTGGTGGACAAGGACCGCCCCCTGATGCCCTACTAAAACTACCTCCCCCCCCACTCGACACTCCTGAGTCAGCTGCCACCTCCCGGTGCCTTTCACATGCTTTTCCAGTTCCCTGGGCTGCCGGGTCCTCCCCAGCTGAAGCTGTAGCCACAACCAAAGTCCATGGCTGTGGCTGCCAGACTGGGTTTGAAAGCCTCAGGCTGCCTTCAGCCCCAGGGCACAGCCTACACCACACTTAAGCTGCTTCATCTGCTATTGCAGTTTCCTGCAACTAAGTGGGTCTCTTTGGGATGGTCCAGCTGGCCTGTCTACCGCTTCCGTGAGTAAGCTTAAAAGCACCCCCTATCCCCTAGATCCAGGGTGATAAAGAGCTTTTTAACTTTGCAGCAACCCCTAACCTCTGCTGGGCTTTTTGCCTTGGTATGGGGAGGTCCTGACCTTTTTTCACCCACCTCAGCCTGCTTTCTAGCTTTCTCCCTTTTCAGCTTGGGTTTCAAAAAGCAAGGTAACTGCTTCAACTCCCAGTTTCTGACTGTAAAGGCTTTTAGAGCAAATCCGCCCTGTTTTGTATTCATATCCCTCATTTTGGCTTCTGGCAAACACAATTATGCCCCTTGCTCCCACCCCTACCCTAACCATGCCCCTTACTCTTCCCTGTTGTAGTGTGGTCACTTAGCCACCAGAGATTAATAGAAAGCACTAAGAAATTCCACCAAAAAAAAATTATTTTTCCTCTTTCTTCCTGCTGAGCCATAGTGTTTTTTTTTTTGCCACCAGAGTGCAGCAACACCAAATAAATAAATAAATAAAGGCATTAAAGATTTGTTTACATTAAAAAAATAATAATAATTTTTAAAACAAACAATTATAACCTAATATTATAAACAAATTATGATATATAATATAAATGAATAAATTATAAGTTTTTTTCAAATAAAATCCAACAAACCCATATAACATTATAAAAACAAAATAAAACAATATATAGTATCCTTTAGCCTGCCCTTACCCCCAAATAAATAAATAAACAAATAAATATACACATTGAAACTTATTCTCTTTTCCACTTCCCTTTAATCTACCTTTTTGATCACAATGCTCAGCAATATAAATGCCACTCTACAAGAAACCCTTGTGGTTTTTGCCCAATTAGGAACTTATAGAGTTCCAGACTACCTCTTTGTTCCTGTGTGGCTTGTAGTTTTCTTTTCCCTCTGGACTGGAAGGTCACAACAAAGGAGAATGCAGGCCAACATGCAACTTCAATTGAACCAGATCATTCATTACTTACACGGTCAAATGACAAAGGAGGATTCTCCCCAACACAGGCCTGATTTTTGCAAACCTGTTTCCCCTGAAATAGAACTATGAGGTCCCTCTACTATATCTCAGGTACAGAACCTCCTCTCTCACACTCTGAACCACCTTGTTCATGCTCTGCAATTTCTGGCTAACCTTATCTCCCCACAGTCAACTTCCCAGAAACCACAGCCACTAAATGATTCCTGTGCAGGCTTTTTCCCCTTGAGAGAAGTGTCCACAATAGGACCTGATGGGGATGTGGTTACATTGAAACAACATAAGCCTTTCATGAGCCAGGATATAAAAGATTTAAAAGAAGACTGCCCTTCTTATGAAGAAGAGCCCAAAATAATAATTTTAAAAATGGATGAAATTTTCTTTCACTGTGACCTCTCTTATAAAGATATAGAAAAATTGCTCTAGGCTTTCCTAATGCTATGTGAGAGGACTAAAATTATCTCTTATGTTAACAATGTCTGGCCATCTGAAGATCCTAAATGGCAATATAATAACCCCAAGACTATTCAGACTTATGTCTTTCTAGGGATGCCATTCTCAAAGCAATGCAAGCATGCGCTGAGAAACCATAGGCCTGGACCAAATTTAAATGTATTACACAATCTGACGATGAGACACCCTTCCAATTCATGGACAGGCTCATTGAGCTGGGAGGTAGATACATGGAACTTGAACTTTTTGTTGAAAAGGATATAAGGCAAATCTTTATTTGTCTTATTTGTCAATAACTCTCATAGAGAGATCCAAGATCACTTTAAAACAAATTGCCCTACGTGGCCTGAAATGGACCTTGATGAATTAAGGAGAATTGCTGTTTATGTCTCTAACAACCATAAAGAGAAAGAGGAAGAGAATAATAGTTTACTGGACATATTTCAGAAGAAACCAGACTCTTTAAGTGATAAAGTTGGAAAACAACTAAAAGAGTATGTTACTCAACCAATGGCAATTGCTTCTCTCCAAGAATCTCTCAGCCCCTTATATGACACTTTTGTGGAAAAGGGGGTCACATAATGATGAACTGTAGGACTTGGAAACAAACAATTAGAAATAATAACTTCAGAAATTACAACTTTAGAAATAATAACAATTATGGAAATGATTACAAAAATGATTTCAGGAATTGCAACTTTAGGACTAAAAACAGATCTAGGAATATGGATCAGGCAATTGATAACTCATACCAAATGACTCCAGAGCAGTATATCTTGAGTGAAGCTCAGCCCCAAACCACCCAGGGTGCTACTACCCCTCAAGGAGGAGCCCAAAGACCTACCCAAAGATCATGAAGGTGTAGGGGGGGGGGTTAAGGCACAGGAATCAAAGGATACAACCTTTGATTTTCCAGACCTTGATGCCTTACTACCTGTTGTCCCCATCCACTGCCCCACCCCATACTGAAGAGCCCTATGTAACATTAAAGGTATAGAGCAGAGGTACAATCAACCCTGCAAAAGGCTAACTGCAGAATTTCTGACAGTTAAGAGGGTTTACAACCCAGGCTAGGGGCAGTTGATCCCAGAGGCTTGGACAGAATGGAAGGGCCAACTGAGCTTGGTCTTTGGGCTGAAACCTGGCCTTGAATCTGTGCCTTTTCTCTTCAGATTTTGTAGCTTAGCTAATTCCTCTGGATCTCCCTGATCTTCTCTATTTCAATCCACATTTCCTTTCCCAATTTGCTGTGGGTTTCTCTATATATTTAGAGAGAATGGCAATTTTCTATAAGTCCTGGCCCTGAATGGGTAATAGCAAACTGCTTAAATCACTTTAATTGGGCCTTGATTCAAAGGCCTGTTATAAGTTTATTTTCTTTACATTTTTTGCACATTTTACATTTCATTCACAAGTTAATTTTTTCTTCTTTTTTTTTGAATTTTCTTCTTTTTATTTTTTTATTACTTCTTTTTCCAATTGATTTCATACAACCCCTGTGACTCAGCCACACATCCTTAGCTGACCTGAGGTACCCTTTTCAGGGGAAATGTAGTGCTTAGAATTTTCCTTAGGGGGATGTGTGTTAAGTTTTTTAAAATTCGATAATGTGAAAATATATGTAATTTTAACTCTTTTAGGAGTAATTTCAGGGGGAAATGTATAATTCTTAGAAGGAAATATATGTTTTATAATCTATAATGTTAAGTTTTAATTCTTTTGAGAGTAATTTAAGGATAAGGATTTTGCCATCTCCCCAGAATCCAGATGACGAACCTGCTTGGTGAAGGCACAAAAAAGATGCCTAAAGACCCTTCACTGGACCATGAAGATCAAAATTGAACTTTGGGTACAGTTGATTTGAACTATGGGGAATTGAACGAGTTGGATGCATTTGTTTTGAATGTACACTATTATGCCAATAGGGGACTGCCCCCAAATTGTTTTTTTTATCAATGCGGCTAGTTTTATCCATTTGTTTATCCATTTCTTTTATCCCCCAAATTCCTAAAATTTAGAAGTTGTCTATGTTTACAGATCCAGCAAAGAAAAAGGGCCAACCTTTTTTTTTTGCCAGATCTCAGGGGGAAATGTTTGTTTTGAATTCAGGGAAGTGCTATTTGGAAGTGTCTAGCAGATTTCCTATGGACACATGGGGGCTATGAGACTACATTTCCCATGATTCCAATGGGTTTCCGGCTTCCGGTTTGGGGTGGGGTGGGGTGCGCGTCAGACGTCCCCACATATGGGGCAGTTTAAATTCAGAGGAGGGCCTAGAGAAAGTCTCTTGGTTTCCTTAGTGGCTGACTGGCGTACTAGAGAGACAGGATGGGCACTGGCGGTAAATTTAAAAGACAGTCAAGCACGGTCATATATATTTCACCCACAAGGCCATGGCTATTACAATATCAATTTCTCTTATTTTATCAGTCTTTATCATTTTTAATCATAATAATTAACAGAAGTTTAGCATAATGCCTGGCTAAGTAAGCTAAGTAAGAGATTAAAAAATTCGTGTTGACTTGAGTTGGTTCATTGACATGTCTAATAAATTACCAGATTCTTCCATTTATATGCCAATGCCTTTTTTTAAAAAGAAATTTCCTTTTCCTTTCATTACCTACTATTTCAAGTCTGAAAGACTCACAGGCATTAGTCATCTGGGCTCCCTTTCCCAGCTTTTCACTACTGACTTCTTGTTATTCAACTCCAGCTTCTTAAAGACGACTAACTGGCATTTAACATGGGGAGGGGGAAAAAAGCCAAATTATTTTTAATGAATGAATAGCTTATGTTGAAGTTCTCCCTTAAGGCAAAGAAGCTCAAGTTTAGGAATTGGCACCCAGGCAGAGAATTAAATAAATCTGCTGCCAATTTCAACTTCTTCTGCATATTGATTTTTTTTGTTCAGAGAAAGATATTTTAAATGATGTAAGGTGATTGGGGGGAGAGAGGGAAGAAATACATATTGGTCCCCACAAAGATGGCAGAGTCATTTCATCTCAATTTTAATAGCTTTTTTTTTTTAAATAAGGAAAACAAAGTTATTTGAGGAAATCTGGACATCTTCAGCCCAAGTTTCAACAGATATTCCCCAAAGCTCTAAATTTATCCAAACTTGGACTCCCAAGTCCTAAGTCAATTACTATAGTTCATCTAGCTAAACAAACAAACAAAAAATTAGAATCAACCCCCCACCCCCTGAAAAGTACATGGTCTAAATGTAAGAACTGTCTTCGGTTTTAAGGAACAACTCTTGTCACGTAGGCACAGGCTCCCTGTTTTCTCTGGACTACATCTCCCATAATGCTTTGGGGGACTAGAGAGGCTTCATGGACAACAAGACTCCAGGCGATGTGGGGGGGGGTGGGAGGCATTTTGGCAGCCCCCAGGGTTGAGGATGCTCTCTGAGCACGGGAGGTTTTGAAATAGCACAAGAAAGATCAGATTTTGTCTGCCACTTCTAATCACTCTCAGCACTGCGGGGAGAGCAGATATCAGCAGAGAGGCGGCAAGAGGCAGAGTTAGTTCTTCTTTGCAGGAAGATTTCCCCTAAGGAGCATGCCAAGGGCTGTGTCCTCAGTAGAAGGCTCAGTAGGAAGCTCTTCCCCTCAGCTGTGATTCATCAGTTCACACTTCGGATGCTGAGATTTCAAGCACATTGCATGAGTTACAGCAAGGTTTTCTACCTCCTCCTTTGAGGGACTGAGCTGTTTCTCTTTTTGATGTGTTGGGGAGGCAGAAGGGGAGCCAGGAAATTTTCCTGAAAACTCTCCAAGTTCTCTTCTGATACAAAGAGGTAATGGGAGGAAATAAGGGCCTGGTCTCAAAAAGAGGAAATTAGGGAGGTGACTTGCCCTAAGAATCTACTGTTGTATGTATCAATGGGGGAATTTTTATTTCTAGCTATTTTGCTTTGATTTTGACCTAGTAATCTTCTAGTTAAATCTGAATTTTTAATTTTTATATTATTTTTTATAAAAAGGACCATCATTGGAGGCTCCTGGACTATGATTTTGAGTAGATGCTAACTCTGAACCTGGGATATCTTTCAGGTAGCCCATGAGTAGGGGGGCCTGAGCTAAATAAAGACATTGTGAGATAAAGAATTGAAAAAAAAAACACCCAAGAAACTTATTTAGGGATCCTAGTGTGAGGTATTTATCCTAAGATGGCAAAGGCAAAGAAAGTTCCCACCTTCATAGCAGTCCTTTTTGTTATAACAGATACAGGAAACCAAAGTAGATTCCCTTTGACTGAGAGAGATGGCCAACTAGGTTGTGGTAGATTAATGTACAATGTACTCTTAGGGAAAAAACTGATAAAGATTTCAAAGTACTGGAAGATATATAAACCATGAAGAAGGAAGTCAACAGAACAAGAAAAACAAAGCCCACAATTACTATAACAATGGAAAGAATAAAAAATTTAAATACCATGTCAACTAGATTGACCAAGAAGTTTGGTCCTAGAGGAGAGCTGAGAAAATATACTTCCCTTCCTTTCTGAGGAGGCATGTTATGACTGTGGAATATTACCTATATCATTAGACTCGGTTGATATGTTGGTTGGTTTTGCGGGTTGCTTTTTTTTCTTTCATTTTTTATTATAAATGTAATAGAAGCTTTAACAATGAAGTTCTATTTGTGGAGCATGCAAAGTGTACTCCGCCATTCCTTTTCAGAAGCAGGTTCCCTAGCCTCTTACTCTTTATGCTCTGAGAACAGGGCTCTTTGGGCCAGGCTCCTATTTCACAAGTGATAGATATCTCAGTGGGTAGGGTTAGGGAAGCAATATATTTGGTAATAAAGTTGACGTAAAAACAAAAGATAGTAATAAAAAATTATATAAAAAATAGTAATAAAAAATGAAAGATTAAAGAAATGATTCACTGGAAAAATGTGCAACTCTGTATTCATTAGTCTGTGTTAGATAAAAACAAAGCCAGGAACTAATGCAACAATTTCACCTACCTAAGTACCAAAAAAATTTCATTTGAGAATTTAATCCACTCCCCCAAACATATCAAATTCCTAAAATGAGATCCCTTTTAAAGGGGAAGTGGTATAAATAAATAAATATTATATATGTATATATATATATGTACATGTATAGTATTATATATAATAGTATATACTGAAAATAATTATAGATAATAGAAAATATTTTTATTTCCAATGAAAGTTAAAAATAAATGTTTGATTCAAATAAAATTGACCGTGACTATAAACCATTCTTAAATTTTCAGACACATCAGATTTCGGATTATATTTGGACCCATTTTATCTATAGAAGTATTACACAGAAGTATATCTAACATAGCACAAAGTACAGCTTGAGAAATATGAACCTCATAGAGATCTCTGTGTGATTTTTGATCCAGATGTGTTCTTTTACATAGAAAGTGCAAAGCCTGAAAGCTTTTTGGTGAAAACAGTGTAAAAATGGACAGTCTTTTTCTTCTACTGTGTCCCTAAAAACCTTTCTTCTCTCTACTGGCAAAAGCCTTCATAAGGGCTTTAATCATCTCTGATCTCAAAAAAAATCTTTCTAGTATCAGGCCTATTCAAGAGATTTTTGCAAGAATTCTTCCTTTTATATTGCTTAACTCTTCCATCTCTGAGTCCCCAGAATGTTTTACAGTTTCTTCCTAGGTAGAAGAACAAGCCTGTTCTGCTTAATTTTGATTTTCATTTCCTTCTCCACTCAAGATTTTCCTCCCTTCCACCCCTCATGATCATGACTGTATTTCTCTTCATCATCTCTACATCAGCTACTGATGTTTGCAAAACATTTGGTCTCCATGCCTTTTTGAACACAGAATGATACCTATTGTCCAAATGGGCCCATTCTTCCTGTTTTATCAAAATCTGCTTCTTTGAGGCATCCTTTAGGTTATTTATCCTAAAAAGAACATAAACTCCATAATAGTGGGTATTGTGCAATTTATAATTATTCTAAGCCCTGGGAGACTAGCTTCCAGGGCTCCCTGCTACAACTTCCCCCGATACTTCCCATTTCCTTTGTGGGAGGTGTTGGAGAAAGTATAAAAGAGAGAGTTTGGGCCCCTTTTCGCTCTCAAACCCAGAGGCTCTTGGATCCTGGGTTCTGTCTGATCCTGTACTCTCTACCCTGGAGACAGAGGAGATCTTCTTTCTCTACCTAATCTTTCTCTTTCCTAATTTAAAGAAAACCTAGCTATTCTATAAACCTAAGTTGCTACTTGATCTTTTATTTGAGCCCAGAAGGGCTCTGGTCAATTTTCCCCTGCCAGGGCTAGGGACCACTAACTTCCTTTCTCTTCCTCTACCTTCCTCTCTCCTTTCTCCCATCCATCCTTCCTACCTACCTTCCTCCCTTCACCCCTCACAGTATCATTGGATCATAATATCATGGGAGCCTAGATTTAGAGCTGGAATGGAATCAGAAGCCATCAAGTCCAAGCCCCTCATTTGAACTCAAGTCCTCTTACTCCAAATCCACAGCTTTTCCTGAATATGTCCGTAGTGAGAATCTGGGAGAATGTCAAGCCCTTACCTGTTCCCAAGTTGTGGTAGTTGTGGGGGACAAAAGTGTTCATCCTCTTTCCCCAACCCCTCTTTGACTTAGCACCACTTAGGGCTTTGTACCCCCTTCAGGTTGAATTATAAAAAAGATGGGCCTGGGAGAAAGAAGGGAGTCAGAAATGTTTCCAGGTACTTGAACTGGCAGAGTTCTCCCTCCAATTCCTGACTTCCATCCAAGAGCTGTGCTTTATAGTCTTTCATCTTAGACATATGTGTTTTTTCTTAATGAGTTTTTAAAAACATTTATTAATATTCATTTTTAACATGGTTACTTGATTCATGCTCCTACTTTCCCCTTCACCCCCCCCACCCCCCGCATTCCCCCCACCCATGGACAATGCACATTTCCACTGGTTTTATCATGTGTCATTAATCAAGACCTATTTCCAAATTGTTGATAGTTGCATTGGTGTGGTAGTTTCGAGTCTACATCCCCAATCATGTCCACCTCAACCCATGCGTTCAAGCATTTGTTGTTCTTCTGTTTCCTCTCCTGCAGTTCTTCCTCTGAATGTGGGCAGTGTTCTTTACCATAAGTTCCTCATAACTGTCCTGTGTCATTGCATTGCTGCTGGTACAGAAGTCCATTACATTCCATTTTACCATAGTATATCAATCTCTGTGTACAATGTTCTTCTGGCTCTGCTCCTTTCACTCTGCATTAATTCCTGGAGGTCTTTCCAGTTCACATGGAATTCCTTCAGTTTATTATTCCTTTGAGCACAACAGTATTCCATCACCAGCATATACCACAATTTGTTCAGCCATTCCCCAATTGAAGGACATACCCTCCTTTTCCAGTTTGTTGCCACCACAAAAAGCGCAGCTATAAATATTTTTGTAAAAGTCTGTTTATCTATGATCTCTTTGGGGTACAAAACCAACAATGGTATGGCTGAATCAAAGGGCAGGCAGTCTTTTATAGCCCTTTGAACATTGTTCCAAATTGCCATCCAGAATGGTTGGATCAGTTCACAACTCCACCAGCAATGCATTAATGTCCCAATTTTGCCACATCCCCTCCAGCATTCATTACTCTCCCCTTCTTTCATTTTAGCCAATCTGCTAGGTGTGAGGTGATACCTCAGAGTTATTTTGATTTGCATTTCTCTAATTATTAGAGATTTAGAACACTTTCTCATGTGCTTATTGATACTTTTGATTTCTTTACCTGAAAATTGATTATTCATGTCACTTGCCCGTTTATCAATTGGGGAATGGCTTGATTTTTTTATACAATTGATTTAACTCCTTGTATATTTGAGTAATTAGACCCCTGTCAGAGTTTTTTGTTATAAAGATTTTTTCCCAATTTGTTGTTTCCCTTTTGATTTTGACTACATTGTTTTTGTTTGTACAAAAGCTTTTTAGTTTAATATAATCAAAACCACTTAATTTACATTTTGTAATTTTCTCTAACTCTTGCTTGGTTTTAAAGTCTTTCCTTTCCCAGAGATCTGACAGGTATACAATTCTATGTTCAGCTAATTTTCTTATACTTTCCTTCTTTATATTCAAGTCATTCACCCATTCTGAATTTATCTTGGTGTAGGGTGTGAGATGTTGATCTAAACCTAATCTCTCCCATATTGTTTTCCAAATTTCCCAGAAGTTTTTGTCAAATAGTGGATTCATGTCCCAGAAGTTGGGCTCTTTGGGATTATCATACACTGTCTTGCTGATGTCATTTACCCCAAGTCTATTCCACTGATCCTCCCTTCTGTCTCTTAGCCAGTACCATATTGTTTTGATGACTGCTGCTTTATAGTATAGTTTAATATCTGGTACTGCTAGGCCCCCTTCCTTCACATTTTTTTTCATTATTTCCCTTGATATTCTTGATCTTTTGTTATTCCAAATGAACTTTGTTATAGTGTTTCCTAATTCAGTAAAGAAGTTTTTTGGTAGTTTGATAGGTATAGTGCTAAATAGATAAATTAATTTGGGTAGAGTGGTCATTTTTATTATGTTAGCTCTTCCTACCCATGAGCAATCAATGTTTTTCCAATTGTTTAGATCTAGTTTTAATCATTTGGAAAGTGTTTTGTAGTTGTTTTCATATAATTCCTGTGTTTGTTTTGGTAGATAGATTCCTAAGTATTTTATATTGTCTACGGTGATTTTAAATGGTGTTTCTCTTTCTACCTCTTGCTGCTGTGATGTATTGGAAATGTATAGAAATGCTGATGATTTATGTGCATTCATTTTGTATCCTGCAACTTTGCTAAAGTTGTTGATTATTTCTACAAGCTTCTTAGTTGATTCTCTAGGATTTTTTAAGTAGACCATCATATCATCTGCAAAGAGTGATAGCTTAGTCTCCTCATTGCCTATTTTGATACCTTCAATTTCTTTTTCTTCTCTAATTGCTACTGCTAGTGTTTCTAGTACTATGTTGAATAATACAGGTGATAATGGGCATCCTTGTTTCACTCCTGATCTTATTGGGAAGGCTTCTAATTTATCCCCATTGCATATGATGCTTGTTGATGGTTTTAGGTATATACTGTTTATTATTTTTAGGAAAGGTCCTTCTATTCCTATACTTTTCAGTGTTTTCAATAGGAATGGATGTTGAATTTTGTCAAAGGCTTTTTCAGCATCTATTGAGATAATCATGTGATTTTTGTTTGTTAGATTGTTGATATGGTCAATTATGTGGATGATTTTCCTAATGTTGAACCATCCTTGTATTCCTGGTATAAATCTCACCTGATCATGGTGAATGATCTTCTTAATTACTTGCTGGAGTCTCTTTGCTAATATTCTATTTAAAATTTTTGCATCTATGTTCATTAGGGAGATTGGTCTATAGCTTTCTTTCTCTGTTTTTTATCTCCCTGGCTTTGGAATCAGTACCATATTTGTGTCATGAAAGGAGTTTGGTAGGGCTCCTTCTTTGCTTATTATATCAAATAATGTGTATAGTATTGGGATTAGTTGCTCTTTGAATGTCTGATAGAATTCACTTGCGAATCCATCAGGCCCTGGCGATTTTTTCTTAGGGAGTTCTTTGATGGCTTGTTCAATTTCTATTTCTGACATGGGATTATTTAGGTATTCTATTTCTTCTGCTGTTAATCTAGGCAATTTATATTTTTGTAAATGTTCATCCATATCTCCTAGATTGTTATATTTATAATTGGGCAAAATAGTTTTTAGTGATTGCCTTAATTTCCCCTTCTTTAGAGGTGAGGTCTCCCTTTTCATCTTTGATACTGTCAATTTGGTTTTCTTCTTTCCTTTTTTTAATTAGATTGACCAGTACTTTGTCTATTTTATCTGTTTTTTCAAAATACCAGCTTCTGGTCTTATTTATTAATTCAAAAGTTCTTTTACTTTCGATTCTATTAATTTCTCCCTTAATTTTTAGTATTTCTAATTTAGTTTTCATCTGGGGATTTTTAATTTGCTTGCTTTCTAATTTTTTGAGTTGCATGCCCAATTCATTAATCTCTGCCCTCCCTAATTTGTTAATATATGCACTCAAGGATATAAATTTCCCCCTGAGAACTGCCTTGACTGCATCCCACAGAATTTGGTAGGATGTCTCATCATTGTCATTCTCTTCAATGAAATTGTTGATTGTTTCTATGATTTCTTCTTTGACTAGCTGGTTTTGGAGAATCATATTATTTAATTTCCAATTAGTTTTTGATTTGCCTGTCCAGGTGCCCTTACTAATTATTATTTTTATTGCATTATGATCTGAGAAGGTTGCATTCATTATTTCTGCTCTTTTGTATTTGTTTGCAATGTTTCTATGCCCTATAACATGGTCAATTTTTGTGAATGTACTATGTGCAGCTGAAAAGAAGGTATATTCCTTTTTGTCCCTATTTATTTTTCTCCACATATCAATTAAATCTAATTTTTCTAGGACTTCATTCACCTCTCTTACCTCTTTCTTATTTATTTTTCGGTTTGATTTATCTAGATCTGAAAGAGGAATATTTAGATCTCCCACTAGTATGGTTTTACTATCTATTTCCTTCTTGAGCTCTGCCAGTTTCTCCGTTATGAATTTGGATGCTATGCCACTTGGTGCATACATATTAAGCACTGTTATTTCCTCATTGTCTATACTGCCTTTAATCAGGATGTAATGACCTTCCCTGTCTTTTTTAATCATATCTATTTTTACTTTGGCTTTGTCAGAAATCATAATAGCCACTCCTGCCTTCTTTTTCTCATTTGACGCCCAAAAGATTTTGCTCAAGCCCTGATCCTTAAACTTGTGTATGTCCACCCGCCTCATATGTGTTTCTTGTAGACAACATATGATAGGATTTTGGTTTAATCCACTTTCTATTTGCTTCCATTTTATGAGCGAGTTCATCCCATTCACATTCAGAGTTATAATTATCAGTTGTGCATTTTTGTATCCTCCCCTAGTTCTACCTCTTCTTCTTACACTATTTCCTTTTAAACCAGTGGTTTGCTTTAAGCCAGTATCCCTTATCCCCTCTCTTGATTAACTTCCCTTTCTACCCCCTCCCTTATTATTTCCCTCTTTTTATTTTTAAAGACCTAATGAATTTCCTCCCCCTTCTTTTCCCCTCCCTTTTTTGACCTCCCTACTCTCCTGCTCCCCTTTTATCCCTTCTGACTTTCTCAGTAGGGTTAGATAGAGTTTTATATCCCAATGGATAATAGAGCTACTCTTCCCTCTCAGGGTTAATTACATTGAGAATAAGGTTTAAATATTACCTCTTAATGCTCTCTTCCTCTCCTTCTTATAATAGTATTCATTCCCTCCCTTCCCATGCCCTCTTTGTGTGTAATATCATATCCTGTTTTTCTTATTCACTCAAGTTTCTCTTGGTGTCCCCTACTATTCACCCACCTCTTTCCCATCCCCCATATCATCTTAGACCATTTAGTATTCCAACCTCTCCCTATGAATTATTCTTCTGATTACTATAATAGTGAATACTATAATAGTGAATAGAGTTCACTACAGAGAATTATACATAGCATTTCTCCACATAGGAATACAGATAATTAGATCTTATTGAAGCCATTAAAGAGGCAAATTTAGAAAATATGAGTTTTCTTTCTTTCCCCTTTGTTTCTTATTTACCTTTTCATGTTTCTCTTGATTTTTGTGGTTGGATATCAAACTTTCCATTTAGTCCTGGTCTTTTCTGTGCAAATACTTGGATATCTTCTATCTTGTTGAATGCCCATACTTTCCCCTGGAAGTATATAGTCAGTTTTGATGGGTAGTTGATCCATGGTTGAAGACCCAGTTCTCTTGCCTTTCTCAATATCGTATTCTAAGCCTTGTGGTCTTTTAGCATGGAGGCTGCCAGATCCTGTGTGATCCTGATTGGTGCTCCTTGATATCTGAATTGTCTCTTTCTGGCTTCTTGTAAAATTTTTTTCTTTTACTTGGATGCTCTTGAATTTGGCTATTATATTCCTGGTGGTTGTCTTTTCTGGGTCTAGTGTAGAGGGTGATCTATGGATCCTTTCAATGTCTATATTGCCCTCTTGTTGTAGGACTTCAGGGCAATTTTGCTGAATAATTTCTTTTAGTATGGAGTCCAAATTTCTATTAATTTCTGCCTTTTCAGGAAGACCAATGATTCTCAGATTGTCTCTTCTAGACTGGTTTTCTTGATCTGTCACTTTCTCATTGAGATATTTCATGTTTCCTTCTATTTTATCAGTCTTTTGACTTTGTTTTGTTTGTTCTTGCTGTCTTGAGAGATCATTAGCTTCTAATTGTTCAATTCTAGCCTTTAGGGACTGGTTTTCCTTTTCAGTCTGGTCATTTCTGGTGTTCAATTTGTTTATCAGTTCATTTGATTTCTGAGCCTCACTTTCCAATTGTAAAATTCTGCCTTTTAAACTGTTATTTTCTTGCCAGAT
>NC_058133.1:321412642-321517351 GCF_016433145.1 Gracilinanus agilis | reverse complement strand
AAGGAAGGAAGGAAGGAAGGAAGAAGGAGGGATAGAGGTAGGGAAATATTTTTTATGGAAAGAAAACACATGTAGAGTGCTGGGAGATGGAAGAGATTAAAGTATGGAAGCCAATAACAAGGTCAGGAAGGGAATGAAGGCTAGCCTCCAGGCTCCAGGAGGAATTCACGAATGGAAGAGGAAAGACCTTACCAAGGGATGTTCCAAGTTGAAAAGGCCACAAGGATAGCCTTGGATATTGCAGGGCAAGGAGGCCTCAGACTAGGTTTGGAAATCTGAGAGTCAGGACAGGGCTGGGAGGGAAACATGTGTTTGTGATAGCAGTGAGGTGGTACTAGATCTGGAGTTAGGAGGATCTGAGCTCAAATTCCAGTCAGACACTAACTGTGGGGTCTAGACTTAATCTCTGCTGCCTTTTTAAAACTCTTATCTTCTATTAGAATCAATACTGGTTGGTTCCAAGGCAAAAAAGGTATTTTTTTAAGGGCTAGGCAACAGAGGTTAAGTGACTTGCCCAGCATCACACACCTAGGAAGTGTCTGAGGCCAGATTTAACCTCTAGGCCTGACTCTTAATCCAATAAACGACCTTGCTGCCCCCTTTAATCTTTCTTACCTTACATTTTATCTGTCAAATACCTTAGTGATTGTTATGAGGATCCAATGAGGTTACATATGGAAAATGCTTTGCAAACCTTAAGATGCTATGTAAATGTTAGCTATTTGAACTAAAATTAAGGATTTTTAAAAGCAATCCTATATCAAAATTTAAAATATTAACCTATACGAGGAAAAGAAAAAGTGGATATCAGACACTTCCCTGTTTTTATCGTGATCTAGGATTTTTTATAGATAGGATCAATGTTGTCAAATGGATTTTAGGACTCTTAGTAATGTATAGTTAGAAAATCTTGTATCCTTGGACTTCATCTCCCAGCATCCCTTTCCTTGCGCCCCCACCTTTGTGCCTTCACGTGTAGTTCATAAGTTTGCTGTAAGCTACGCCCCTCTCTCTTTTTTCCCCACTTGCATGGCTGAGATAGCACCCTCTTTACTCAGGCTTGTTTATTTTACTTTGAGTTATTAGTAATAAATCTTATTAAATATAATATTTGGAGTTTTTGAATATTAATTTTAATTCTCACAGTAATTATTATTGCCATTATCATTATCGGTTAGGCCTATTCTTTTTTATCAATTTTGGGAGCTCTAGTATGTATGGAATCTTCTTGCATCAATGCAGATAAGCAACTAACCCGTGGCTTATACTAGTCTTTAGAGAACTTCCTGGAGTGCTATGGCCAGAGGCAGTTGTTTCAGAGGCGGACCTTTAACCTGTCTCCCTGAGACAGAGACTAACCCAATCCCTTTCCATTATGCCACACTATGGCAGATGAAAGATGAAATGCTTCCACTGACAATCTCAAAGGAAAGAGGATTTGAGAGCAGGAGTAGAACCGCTAGAGGCAATCTCCTGAGGACAAAATCCCATGGAGGCTGGAGTTTGGACCGGACCCTGGCTGGCTCCGCCAAAAACCACAGCGGGTGAAAGACAGAGTGACTGAGAAAACAAGTTTCGAGCTTCTGAGCATATCGATTTATTAAGCAATGCATGCCAAATGCCCAACAAATAGGGGCCAATTCTTCCTCCCCAGCTTTGGCACTGGGCCCCAAATACAGGGGGAGAAAGACTTTCATACATTAAAAACAATGAATCAAATAAGTCCAATTAATTAAAAGGAAATGATACAACACTGAGTTATTTAATTGGAGGAAAAGTGAGGGACCTTCCCAGTTGGGAGGGGGAGAGTACACAGGTGCGATTCCCAGAAATCATTAAAAGGAAGGGCACCATTTTCCCACATGTCTGTAGACAAAGGAACACGAAAACAACTTTCAGCATGAGGAGAGTTTTGAGCTAAGACATGTGTTTCTTGAGACATGTAAGTGAGAAAACTCCTTCTTGGGGTCTGACTGGGTCTCTGGTGGGCATTGCCAAGGTCCTTCGTTAAAGGTCTCTAAACAGCAGGTAGAGCTGGTATAACTTCCCAACTACACGCAGCTAGTCTCAGACAAAACAATAAAGGTTTCTCTCAGTTCCAACTATGGAATAAAGTTTTCTCACGAGACGGGTTTGGACTAGACCCCTAATTGAATAGAAAAGTGGCCAAGCTAGCTCCAGAATTGAGGGAGTCAGTGTGGTTCATTCCATTGACTCTTCCCACCATGATGGAAGTAGTAATAGTAATAGTACCTACTTTCCCAGTGTTATTGGATCAAATGAGAGAATATTTGTAAAGTGTATAAACCTTTGTGAAGTATAAACCTTAAGATACTATGTAAATGGTAGCTGTGATTATTAGTTCTATTGTTTTAATAAAAGGGCTGGATGATCTTTTTTTTTCTTTTTTTGCTTAATTCCAAAATGATAACCACAATAGTAGGATTACTTCACAGCTGCACCTACTATATAATATTGTACCTCTTTTCAACAGCTCTTCCCACAGTGACTTGATCCATATTTTGTCATCCTTGCGTGGTGTGAGATTAAACTTCAGGATTGTTTTAATTTGCATTTCTCTTATTATTAGTGATTGGTAGCAAACTGTCCATTTGCCATTTGTAGTTAGCAATTTTTTTAATTGTTAGTATCTTTCAACTGCTTATTTATTGGGCACAGATACTGATGTTATATCTTTTGATCAATTCCCTATATATTTTAAATACCAGAATTACTTAATGGAAATAATTTTCCTGCCCGACTATTTCTTTTCACATTCTATCTTCATTTATTTGTTGTTGTTCAGCCATTTTCCCAATCATGTCTGATTCTTCATGACCCCATTTGGAGTTTTCTTGACAAAGGCACTCCAGTTCATTTTGAACTCGGGAAGATTATTCTTCCTGACTCCAAAGCCAGCCTTCTCTCCACAGGGTTATCTAGCTGCCTGGAAGGAACCTCAGAAGCTATCAGATCCAACCCCTTTCCTTTCCAGATGAGGAAATGGGAGATATATAGAGATGAAAAGACTTGCAATTGTTCAAAGTGGGATTTGAACCCTGCCTCTAAATACAATTCCATATCCACTGTTCAAGACTCTAAATACAGTTCCTTATCCAGTGTTCAACCCTACCTCTCAGAGATGCTTATCCTCCTTCCAGATGGCAACTCTGATCCCAATTCATGGAACCCTCTTTTGATTCTATAGCCAGTATTCAGGAAGGTCTTGCCCCAATGCCTGGGCCATTCCTCCCTCTAGCTGGGGGTCCATGCTTAGACTTTCCCAAAGGGCTGCCTCCTCATTGCCTTTGGAAAAGGGGGGAAGGAGTCAAAGTGGGCATTTTTCATTCTCATTTTTCCACCCTATAACAAACATATCCGTCCTCCCCCCTCCCCACCCCCTACAACCAGGATGGGGAGAAAGGGAGATTTCCCTGCCTCTGCATTTCCTGGGAAGCCCAGGCTTGGGCAGAAAGGCATTCTCTGCAGAGTCCTTCCTCTTCCACATGCAAGTGAGGGAAGCTATTTCAGTTCCACAACAACAGAAGCGTTAGTAACCAGCGTTACTAACCTAATGGAAGACCTTGTGCATACGAGTGACTAATAAACAGTTGGAAATGATGATGAAAACATTAGAAAAAGCAGTTTTTCATCAAAACTTAAAATATATGCTCTGCTAAAATGATTTGTTTCAGGACGACAGCTGTCCCCTTGATTACCGTCTGCCTGACTACTACCCAATTCCACTTATCATCAACCTGTCACTTTGCCTGCATCTATCCAATTTCGGTTTAAAGAGATCTTCTGTCCTTCCTTGCTGAAAATGTAACTGTTTATGCATTTCCTAGTTCTGCCACAGTCTGTACCTGGGGAATGAGTCCCCTGGAGAGGGCTCCCCTCAAAGGCAGTTTGTTGCTCCCTGAAGGGCTCTGGCCACTGTTTGGGGGGTTGTAGCCATTTCATCTGCTAAACATGCATCTTCAAAGATTTTGTTTGCATGGCCCCTCCAGGGCTAGAATGGAAATTCTGTCAGCGTTCATCCCTCCCCCCCCCCAATTTCTGTGATGGGATAATAATGATAAATATTTATTAGGCGCCTCAAAAAATAGAATAACGGAAATTGAAGCTCAAAACACAATTTCTTCTGATTTCCAGACAGTCTTGAAAAGTGGAAAATAATGCCTTTAACATCATTTCTGCTATCTGTCTTGGTCAGGGAGTAGTGGAAAGGGGGTAAATGGTCCCTGGGGAGCTCGCCATTAAAGATAAATGGAAAAGAATGATAGGAAAATTATAAGTATGGTCTAGGATCACCTAGTCGGTCCCAAATTATATGGCATTTAGGTCTGAGCTATGACAGGCTCTGGACTGGGCTAGACTGGGCTGTGCTGACTCCCAGTGCAACTTGTTCATCCTGGAGCTTCGGTGATGGCGCTGGCATCCAACATGAAACGAGCTGACAGGAAGCAAAACAAAGAGAGCTTGAAAACCCGAACCCACATGTTGAAGGCTGAAGCAAATTAACATGAACTGGTTTGCGTGCATTTGAATTTGACAGCTTTGAAATAAGAGGCTGGTGCAAGGAAGAAAGAAGTCAAAAAGTCAAGCACAGACCTGAAGGCACTGGCATCACAAAACTTAAATAATTCAATTAAATCTCATTCAGCAAACATTTATGAAACAAATACTCACTATTAGATGGTGGGGATACGAAAACAGAAACAAAATCCAGAGCTATGTGTCCGTGGTTAGAAGAGTTCAGATGACAATTACAGTAGAGACCCTACTCTTCCCTGGCTGGGGATCATCATAAATCTGTCAATTTTTTATTTTAGGGGAACTCTAATTCTGGACGGAATCTTTGAAACAAAGTCATTCTCAACTATTCTAGATTCCTATACGTAAATTCCTCTCCCAACCTTCTGCACACCTTGGATAAACAGTGATTAGGGACATGGTATTTCCCCAGAAATAAGTGGCCAATATTTCAGGAATTGTAGAGAAACTATTCTAGGATTATATTCTGCTGTCCTGCCTACTACTCCTGGTGTTTGAAGCAGACCCATTAAACACATTTCTTTCAAAAGACAAAACCAAACCAAACCAAACCAAAACAAACAACCACTATGACCCAGCCCATGAGCTCTAAATGATTAACGAGAGAACATCTCTTTTATAAAATAATCTAAAAACCAGAGCACCGAGGTAGGTAGGTAACAGGATATATGGACAGATGCCATATCCTATGAAATCATATGTATATTATTTGTTTGCATAGGAGAAAAAGTAGATCTTGATTCTCTTTTAAAAAAAAAGGGGGGGGGGGAAACCTGCTATAAGCTTCTTCATTGAGTAAACCTAAAACCAGAGGAGCATTTTATCTTGGGAGTCGTACTGGAGAATTATAGTCCAGAAGACATTTCCCCACCTCTTCTACTGGAAGCATTGATTGAAGAAGAAAAGATTCCGTCAAAACACATGGTACAGGCTTTTAGAGGTATTTATCTTTCTATTGTAAATTCAATTTTAGAGGTTGGTATAGAGCTTTCACTTATATTACCCAAGTGATGGATGTTTCCATCTTTTGTGTATTAAAGTTCTCTTTGTGAAAAAAAAAAAGGGCTGCATGCAGCAAATTTTAGTTTTAATTCAGAGTCAAATACTACCATGTTTTCTTCTTAGTAGTTTTTTTATACGAACCAACAACAGCAATAATTTTATAATTATAAGAAACACTTTAAGGGTTGCAAAGTGCTTTATGTATGTTATTTCATTTGATCCTCACAACAGTCTTCTGAGATGGATGCTATTATTATCCCCCTTTTAGAAACAAGGAATCTGACGCAGAGATAGGCTGAATCCTTATCTAATAAGTGTCAGAGACAGAAGATGAGCTCGTGTTCTTAATTCCAAGGCTCTTTCCACTGTGCCACCTGACTGTTCCTACATTTCTTAGGCACCTCCTCTGGACAAGGCAACCCCAAGACAGTAAGTGGTAGAAAAGGTTCCAACTCGCACTGGTAAAAGAATTATCCTCATTGGGAGTCCCCATAAGTTCTGGGCTCAGAAGGGTGTGAGCTGTGAAATCGATACCAAGACAAAACAACACACAAAAAAAACAAAACAGAAAATACTTCAATGACACTAATAATAATGAAAATAATAAAGAAAGTGGTTAACATTTAGATAGTGCTTTAAAGTCTGAACAATGCTTTAGATATCTTATATCTAAAAGTAGATAAAAAGCTATATCTCTATCTATCATCTCACTTTATCCTTATAAAAGGCTCATTGGGTAACTGCAATTATAATCTATTTTATAGGTGATGAAACTGAAGCTGACACAGTTTAAGTGAGTCACTCAGAGACAAAAACCAGTAAGATTTTGCAGCAGAATTTTAACTCAGGTCTTCCTGACTCCAAATCCTGCATTTTATCTTCTCTGAAAAAATATAAAAATAAAACCTGTTCAACTTTACCACTAAAAATGTATATGTGTGTGTATACATAAATATTTTTCTTTAGAAATATGAAGTCCCAACACTTTAAAGTCAATGAGCCTTTAAATAACAGTGTCTTAACTCTTTTACAAATATTGACTGTTTGGGTCAATAAATTCCACAGAAGATACAGATTCTGTCCAGTTTCATATTCCTGATATAAATCAACCAAGGATTAACTAATATTCCAAAGAATACTTCCTGCTTAAGATACATGCAGTAGAGTGTTGAAAGACTTTCATTCGGTTGATTATTGAATTGTTACTTAAATTTCCAATAATTTAAGGCAGGAAGGTCTTCATTATTTTTCTGTCATGGCCTCATTGGCAGTTTGGTAAAAACCCATAGACCTCAGAATCATATCCCAACATGTATAGATACATAGTAATATATGCATAAAATATAAAGGAAACCTATTATATTCAAATATAGATGCAGTTTTTCCCCCATCCAACTTCATAGGACCCCTGAAATCTATTCAGTGAACCCCAGGTTAAGAACTCCTAATTTAAATAAATAACTTTCTTGGTGGTTTTTTAATGTACAAGAAAGATATTTTGCCCATTTGTGAATCTTCCTGCTATTACAATGCATAGCGTGCATGTGGGCATGTGGCAAATGTGTACAGATACACACTTCCAGTTCATAGAAAGATTTTCTTTAACTGAAATTCAAATAGCAGCAAATCACTTTGTAATTCTAATGGCTTGGATTTCTAACAAAGAAATGAAAGCATGAGCAAAGGTCCTATTCTGTCTTTCAGATACACTGACAACTTCCTAAGCACCTTTCTTTACAGGTGGAGGACTGAAAATTAGTATTATTTGCAAATAACATAAATGATTGGGAAGACAGTATGACGGCAGATAAAGTGCTGGGCTCGGAGTCAAGAAGACCATGGTTGAAATTCGGACTCTGAAATTAGCTAGCCCTGCGAGGCCAAATTTTTGACCTTCAATGAGCCACAGGTATCTCCCCAAAACTTAAGCTATAGACCAATTAGAATCTGAGTTAGAGAAAAGAGTTTCTATACCAACATACCAGAGTCCTTGCTATTCTGAAATATAACTGTTATTTTTTTAGTTAATGAAAGAAGTTAAATTTCCTTGTGGAAGTCATCTTAATAGAACTTTTCTATTAAGAATGTTATTTTTCTGACTTGTAATTAGCAAATAAGTGCTCAATTCCTGGTTTCAGAGTAGCAACAAAAATAACAAACGGTCTCCCCTGGACCTGGATTTTATAGTCTGATTTTGAAAATATGGAAAAACTGGGCCATGGTACTGATCATGTTTGTCTTGTTGATTTTAGTGTGCTCTTGTATTATTAGTAGTATTATGATAATTTTTAACTTCCTTTTATTCAGTTTTATTTTGCCATTACTCCTGGAATATATGGCTAACTGAAACTTGTTTCCTGTAAATATTAACCTCAACTTATTAAAAAATTGTTCCTGTGGAATGACAATATTAAGGGAAGACTTTTTACATTTCTGAGATAAAGAAACCAAGAGAAGAGGAAGAAAGGAATTTAACATCTACAAAAATTTTAAAACTCTGCCAAAGTGATTTAGCTAACTAAAATTGTATTAGACTTTCCCTGATGCTGAACTTTTGTGACATGTAAATCTCTTTCCCTCAATTAGCCCATGATGACTTCTTTAAAATATGATCTTACAGTTTTGGAAGTGTAAGATTTTGCAAATTCAGTATTTAAATCTATAACATAAGTCTATTTACTTATTTGTTCTGACTAAATTTGTTCTACCTTAATTGAAGGAGCATGAGATAATGAATCTGACTAGGACTGTGTGACTTTTATAGCCTAGGCAGCCATAAAGATTGTTGTATGTTAAAAAAAAAATAAAAACTCTTTTTCTGTTTCTCTGACATAATTTTCTCTATAAATCTTTGTCAGACTAAATGATAACTCTAGTCCAACTATCAATAATATGGAATTAGGTCTTGATCAATGATACATGTAAAACCCAGCGGAATTGTGTGTTGGCTAAGGGGGATTAGGGGAGTTTGGGGGAGAGGGAAAGAACATGAAATATGTAAGTAGGGGAAAATAGTCAAAATAAAAACTTGAAAATAAATAAATAAAAGAAACATAAATCTTTGTCAGGAACTCCATTCTTTGTTCTGGGTTATTTTTCTGAAATCTGAGCCTGTGTTTAAGCATAATAAAACATAGGTCCTTACCACCATAATTTCTGCATATTGATAGATTTATTTGGCAGCAGATACCTATCACATAAATTGAATGTGGAGAGATTTCTTCCCTAACAGTAAACTTCTGGCTAGTTCCTTCTCCTATCTATGGTTTAGAGTTAGTGAAGACAAGACAACAGGTCTCAAAACTTCCCTAACTTCCTCCCCGTCTCCCACTAAGATTCATTCGCAGTAAAATGCATGATTCTTAAGATCATTATTTTTCTCTGGCACCTAACATGCAATAATAACTAGCATTTAGCTAGTATTCACATGGCCCTTTAATGCTGGAGAAACACCTTACATGCTAACTCACTTAAACCTAAGAACTCTACTCTGGGAGGTAGGTATATTATTAGCATCCCCATTTTACAGATGAGGAAACTGAGGCAGAGATTAAGCAATTTGCCCAGGATCAAATAGCTAGTGTCTAATGTAGGATTCAAATTCATGTCTTCCTAATTCCCCATCAGCACTCTGTCCTCTGTGATATTGAACCAGCTTTAACAATTTATTTGTTTATTGAGAAAATCTACCATATGGAGGTGGAAGAGACATTAAAAGGTCATCTAGTCCAATCTTCTCATTTTACAAATGGGGAAACTAAGACTCAAAGGGTTGTGGTTTCCCCAAGGTTACTCAAAGTCATTGCAATGGCACCACAATGCAATGAGAGTATCAGTAGCTGGAAATGAGTGAGGGGATGAACTTCAGGTCAAGTGATGTCTTGGACAAATGGTACTACCTGTCTTCATAAAAGCTAAGATTTCCCTTGGTCTCTGCCACCTGGATATGTAAAGGACGTGATTTCATCAGTGCAGGAAAGTCCTGGGTGGAGGAACTTCCCTCTACCTCTGCAGACAGAAATCCCTGAGAACTCATATACCATCTACATAGTAAAGAAGTCCTAGGAATTGCCTGAGGAACATACAGGTGAGTGCCATGCCCAGGCTCACTCAGCTAGTGTCAGTCCCAGCATCTGAACTCAGGTCTTTCTGACTCTAAGACAAGAATTGTATCCACTGCTTTATTTTGCTATCTTAAACCAACTATATAGTATCTGTGTGTTCAAGCAGCCAAGGAATGAACTGCTGATCTAAAAACAGAAGAGTCGACACAATGACTCCTGCTTTGTCCTATACTGATGTTTTTCTGAAGTAAGACAAAACATTTTCCCAGGGTCATAGTCACTGGCTTCTTTTTCCTTTTATCACACTGTTAATGTGATTGAGTCTTTAACACTAAATGCAATGGCCACAGAAATATGACAGACAACTACAGATCTAAGCAGAAAGTTTTGCCTTGTACGGAAAAATATCCAAGAGGGATCAAGATGGGAAAAATTGTTTGGGAAGGGGCCGCTCCCTATTTCAGTGTATGTTTAAACAGTTCACACACATCTTTTTTGCTGCTAGATTTATCACCTGGTATGCAACTCATTTTATGAGCAGACAAAGCTAAAAACAAAAGCGGTAATAGAGGCTACAAAGCAGCACTTAGAGTGATAGTAAAATGAAAAACACTTGTAAAGAAAAGTAAAAACAGAAACTGTTGTTTTCTATAAAGAGTGTATAGTCAGTTTGCCTTGCTCTATTTTTAAATTACTATAAAAAATGCCAAACTATGCATGTCAAATTGGAATTTTTTTATTGAAAAAAATCTGAAATGGCTTGGGGTCAAAGCTAATCCTTCTTTGTTTTGATATCTGATATAACACTTAAAACCTGAAAAAAGCCCAAATATTTCCATAACTAAATATTCAGTTTAATATTTTAGCAGCAACAGATGATTCTAGGGCATCTGATTAAAAGACACATAATTTTATTTTTTGCTATTAAGTTTTCTTTACCTTAAAGTTGTTTCCCATAAGAATTTACTTGAGAATTCTTTCTTAATGACTGTCCTAACATGTGAAATCTGTAACTGCAGTTCCCATAATCATAATTCTTCCCCAACCTTGGTTTTTAAGACATTAGCCACCAGTCTTGTGATAATTAAAGTATTTCATCCACATCAAAACTGTGTCTATTAAAAAACTGCTCTTTCTTCAAGGGCCAGCTCAAGTGTCCCTTCTTCAATGAAGTCTTCATTGATTCCATTAATAAAGCATGATTGTCTATTCTTCATATTTTTTATAGTATTTTGTATCGCTTACCCCATTTCTGCTCTTATTAGAGTTTGCCTTGTGAAAAAATATTGATAAGTGGATTTAATTCCCATTTTAGATTTAAACTCCTTGGGGGCAAGGACTGTAAAATTTTTTATTTTATTCCCCCTCACCTTTAGAGCAATATCTTGTACATAACAGGTGCTAAAAAAAGTTTTGAGTTTAGTTGAAAATAAGAGAAAGTCACTATGAGGATGTAATTTGATTTGGTTGGTCCTAGATCATAAATAACTATTGCATAGACATAACGTTTAGGTCACTTGCAGTACCCACCTTCATCATCCAGTAGTCCTAATATAACATGTTTCCAAAAATTAATTATTCACTGGAATTAATGCACTATCTACCTATTTAATTAACAAAGCAAAGGATGGATATTGCATGTCAAATGAATTTAGAAAAACACTCATGTAGTATGAGCATGCCAGATTTACTATGGAAAATTAAGAATTTGTAGGGGAAACATCTTATCTGCGTCATTGTTTTTTTCCAGGATACATGCCATTGGTCTCAAAGTTCCAGAAGCCAACTTCGCCACTGTCTTTCAACTTCATCTGTTTTGTGTTAGTTTTATTTCCTTCCAAGGGTTTGATGAAATTGGGTAGTGATTAAATCCCATTTTATCCAATGAAAATACAAACAGTTTCAGAACTGCAGTATAGGGCTCATATATTCAAACAATATCAAATTAGACAAAAATCCAGGAAAAGCTCTTGGAATTCAAAGTAATAGAATTTGATCTTCACCTCATTACTCACTGCCAACCAACCAATGATATGCGAGTTTCCTGACTAACCTTTTTATTTAGACAAATTCTAGAACAAGCCTCAGTTTTATGGAATAGAAATGAATACTGCATTTTCTTTTCTTTTTTTTTTTTTTTTTATTGTAGTACTGGACTACAAATCGCTGGCCTGGAAGTCAGTTTTAGTCTTCTCCAAGTTCTAAGAAATGTTTCTCATTGAATAAACCACAAAGGGATTTTTTAAATAGTTTTATGTAGATTCAGGTATTTCTATTGGTCTTTCACTTTCATATACATTTCCTGCTAATAGTCCAAACCTATGTCAATTCTTTGGGAGTAGGTCCAATAGCTCTGATGGTACTATAAGTGCTTATGTGAGTATGTGAATATGTGTGTGTATGTATATCAAGGCGTTTTCCAGGGTGCTCTAAGAGGATGCCTCAAGCAAGGAAAATGCCGCAAAATGAAGTCCCAATTTAGTTAACACATACTATAAAAATGCAAGTTGTTTACACAAAGAATACTAAGACGCAGAAAAGCATACCTGCCTAAATGAGATGATCACCAAAAAAAGTTTATAAACAGCTGCTCCAAGTGGGAGTAAAAGGATCTTACATGCCATAAAGCAGTTTTCTTAAAAATGCATAGTCTGCAAACTTATCCTTGAGGTCAGGATTAATAGGAAAAGTTTTTATCTGCATTAAGTTCAAATATTTTCAGCTTAAAATGGGTTAAGACTAAGGTGGAGCCCAAGAGAAGCAAAGTGAGGAAAGGTTACATAAAGAAATATTCGCTTATGTGGAGGTATCAGTATCATTTAATATGACTCATCAATGGGTACACAAAATATATCTAACTGAGAGCTCCCTTTTCAAAAAATATAATCCCTTTACCAGAAACAGTAAGTAGCTATTGGGGAAGGGTACACTAAAAATATATATATGTGTGTGTGTCAATAACACATATGCATGTATGTAAACATATACACACACATATATGCAATACATTTCTAAATCACAAAACCTTCAGGTAAGCCAAACAATTTCCCTATAAACTTCTGATTAGGTTAATGCATGGTCTTCACAATTTAAAACATATCTATCTGTCAAGCATCTTATGACAAAGTGGAAAAGTTCTTTAAAGAGGAGAAAAAAAAAATCTGACACTTTCCAAAATATCAAGTTTTCAACGCTCTAGCAAAATTTCCCTCAATCATTTGTACATTTTACTGTGACAATGAACTTAGAATCATTTTTATAAGTATGAAGAGTTCCTATTACAGTAAGCAGGCTGTAACATCAAAGGTTATATGTATGTGGTATTTACAAATAACAGAAGTATCACCATTCCTAGTTATGAGCCATTTTTCTTCATCACCCTTATACCAAAGCATCATTTTCCTCCCCCGCCTGGCTCAAGAGATACAAATGTTCTAATAAACGAATTTCAAGAACATGATCTGGGCAGCATTAGCTTAAAGGAAAGCAAGTCTGACTAACGTGGGTATCCACTGCAGTAGAGTAGGGATGCTACACTTATCATCTGGTGGCCGCCATCCACTTATCTTTGAAACTATGAAGGAAGACTACCAGTATCCAGGAAATGACTCCCCGAAGACAGTGCGTGAAATGTAGGTAAATCGGAAAATAAGGAACAATCCACTATATGGCCAATTTGATTTATAGGTTTTTGAAATGCCCAGTGGTCCCACATCTTTGGAAAGCATTTCTTCAGTAGCAAGCAAAGTGCTGATGATGCACGCGGCTTTTATCACAGTGATCCATTAGGTACGCGGCTGTTTGCTGAACACCATCCTTGCTCTTCCAAATGTGCTTCTGCCCTCTTTGTTCTCTTCCTCCTCCTAGGGCTCTGCCTACATGAGAAAAGAAAGGAAACACCATAACAGCAGGAATTGTCATATTCTATTGAAAAGCAAAACGATGCTTTCCCATCTCCAGCCCGCCATTTCTTCTCTGTGACATCAGCAGTAACTTTTCATGGCAGATGTTGCCTTAGTGAAAAGATGATAACTCAATCAATAAACACTTATTAAGTATTTACTGTGTACCAGGCAATGTAATTATAGAGACAAAAATGAAACAGTCTCTGACCTAATTCATGAAGTAAAACCTGAGTTTTGTAACCAGAAGGTAAAGAAAAGAAAAACAAATCAGAACCATAATAGCAAATCAATTCAATTAAATAAACTTAATTTATTAAACTCAGTTAGATGCAATTAACCTTTCTCCAAATGGCCCAATCCCAGTTCATGTTTCCTATTAGTAGGTGAACAACCATAGTGCCAAGAGGGCCAGCCTTAGCAGGAATTCTGATATAAACTAGTAGTGTGACCTCGGGCAAGTGTCTTAACCTCTCAGTACCTCAGGCAACAAAGGCTCCAACTTATTGATGAGATGGTGATCTACTTCAATAGAGGAGTTTCTAAACCAGGGAGATTTCCACATGAAAGGAATGAAATCACAGGGCCAGCCCCAAAGTAAAAAAATGTTCTAAGAATTTAGGTGCCAGAAATATAAAGACAAAATCAATTCAATCCATTCTCTCAAAGAGCTTATGTATTCTATTGGGAATAACAGACAAATGTTTGCCCCCATAAAATGTGCCATCCCCCATGTTGCATAATACAATTTCTTTCCAGAGACTTTTTTCTTCATGGATGTTGATGTATCTCTAGAGCCTCAGACAATACAGGACCTCCGATAGTACCTTACTTAATAAACCATCTGTTAATCCATGTATTCTGGTTAATGGTATCCAAAGCTCAAGCAGGATTTTATAATGGGGCAATTTTGGGAGAAGGAAGTGCTTTGCTTTTGGAACTTCTTCCTTACTAAATCTGAATGCCTGGGTCCACTGTTTTTAAATAAATAGTATTTAGGGTTTGGTTGGTTTTTTTTTCTTTTCATTTGTCTTTCATCAGAGGTGTGAAGATTTTTCTATTCTTCTTGGAGACCCAGAAAGCGAAAATTAGGTACCTTTTGTGACTTTAACACCTGCTGACAGGGTTACACAGTCTGCTATGAAGGGAGATACTTTTAGAACCACTTGACAAATATCTTAGCTTAATGGAATAAATACATTTCAGTACTTCTGCAAAATGAATTCCCACTAATTCTCTTTTCCCTTTGGCTTTCATGAAGAATTAAAAGATAATGTTCCACTGAAAAAATTTTGTTACCTGGATATAATAAAAATCTATGGGAATATGCCAACAAACAAGATTTTTGAAAACAAACTAAAGAAAAAAAGTTGTTTTCTATGATGTATCAATAATACTAAAAATATTATCAACTATTCTCACCAAATAGGAAAAACTTCCCAAAGTTTAGCACCAAAAACTGGCAGACTTGATGTATGCCTTAACAAGTGGTGTGACTAATCACTCATTCTTCCTACTATCATCCAACGTGAAATCACTTACTAAGTCTAATTTTATATCCCAGTAAATAGAGGTTTTATTTTTTTGCTTTGTACTTTTCTCATTATTTGAATTTAAAGGTCTCTTATGTTTTGTTACAATTACAGCCACCACACCCCAAGACATTTTCTCTCAATCCAGTGGCCCACTCCATTTTGATTAGTGAGTTTCTTCTGGGACCTCCATTTTGAGAAAGGATTTATATCCACTATTCTTCATCCTCTGTCTCCCCTGGTTAAAAGGTAAGGTCCTTGAAAGTAGGATCTTTTTTTCCTTCATTCCTTCCTTCCTTCCTTCCTTCCTTCCTTTTTTTTTTTCCCTTTTATATTCCAAAGACTTAGCACACGGCCTATAACAGGGCAAGCACTTCATTGATTTGATAATACTCTTGGATTACAGAATCATAGAATCTCAAGGTTGAAGGGACCTTTCTGCAATCATCCTGTCCCACCTTTGTTTGAAGCAAGAATTCTCTCTACAAAATTTCTAATAAATACTTAACCAGTTTATGTCTGAAGAAACCTGGGAAGGGGCACATTTTCCTAGGGGACAGTAGATTGTTAAGAAGATTTTCCTTATGTCAAGTGAAAATCTTTCTTCTACAGCTTTCATTCACTGCTCTTTCTTCTACCTTCTGTAGCCAAGCAGAACAAGTCTTACTTTTTCCTTGATAGCCCTCAAATACTTTAAGATATTTTTAGTATTCTCTCTAATGACTGTTTTCCACATCCTAAGAGAGAGCACAGAAAGCTCAAGTCTAATTTTTGCTTCTGATTGGCGCCTAGGCGCCTGATAGAGGAAACTAATGTCTGATAATGAACTGTATATTCCAATATATTGTGCCCAACCAAAAATCTGCCCCAACTGCATGTTTGGTTTGTTTGATTTATTTGGTGTTACTGGCTGATGGTCTCATTATTCAATTCAGTCAATATTTATCTCAGGCCTAACATGGGCATGGATGGTTTGAGGTTGGAATGTTTTGTGCCTCTCATATATGGCATATGCACGAGCTAAGACAATGCTCCTGGTAAGGTGCCATCATTGTTAGGAATCAGCAGCTGATTAAGTTAATCAAAGAAGGAAAAAAAAAAAGAGTAAAGCTAAACTCTCCAGCTGGCAGTAGCAGCAGGGACAAGAAAGCAGGTGGCATGAGACTCCCAAAGTCAGTTAAGTTTGGGCAGATACTCTTCTGCAAAGTGAATTTTTATCTTATTTTATGAAAGTTTTAAATAAGTGGGTTTCTATTACAGAAAAGATCCCTGTATTTGGAGGTACTGATAACTCTGCCCTAGAGAGAAGTTCTATTGTCAGCCTGCTACTCTAACCACTGGCCATCTCTATTTTGAGATACAAGAATGGTCAAAATGGTTAAAAATGGAACACAGTATGCAAGTTAGAAGGGATATCAGAGGCTGTCTGGTCAATTCCCTCATTTATACTTGACAAAATTGAGACCCAGAGAAATTAAATGACTTTCAATTATCAAGTTAGACCTAGAAGGGATCTGTGGGGTCATCTTCAATTTTACAAATGAGGAAACTAAGGTTTTCAGAGATCAAGTGATTTGCCCAAGGCAATAAACATCAAAATTGGGATTTGAACCTAGGTCCTCTGAATTCTAAGCCAGTGATCTTTCTAGAGCAATGCACCAAATCAGACAGGATTGATCCCAAGTTAGTAGTCATAGCAGCTTCCATTTGTAAAGTGCCTTAAGATTAACAAAGCATTTTCCAAAGAAAATCCTGTTTGATATATAATGTAACTGTTATTTACTCAACTCTACAGATGAGGGAAGGGAAGCTAGGTTGCTCAGTGGATAGAGTGAAGTCAAGAAGACTCATCTCCTTGAGTTCAACTCTGCCTCCAGACACATACTAGATGTCTGACTTTGGGCAAGGCACTTAATTCTGTTTGCTTCAGTTTCCTCATCTGTAAAAAGAGCTGGAAAAGGAAATGGCAAACCACTCCAGGATCTTTGCCAAGAAAGCCCCAAATGGGTTCACAAAGAGTTGGACCTGACTGAAAAATTACTAAACAGCAACACCAAGTGTCAAGCAATGTGCTAAGTTAAGGGAACAAAGTAGGGCAAAAGATAGCGCTTGTCCTCAAGAAGCTTACATTTGAGTGAGAGAAAACTCCAAACAAGCGGTGAGGAATTAGACACAACTGAAATGACTGAATGACAACAACCTACATATGTCAGTGTGCTTGGATGAAACACACACAGATCTATTTGGAATACAGCGGCAAACTGTGCTGATGACTGGCAGAAGCAGCATTCTTTTCTTCACAAGATCAGTTCAATGACCTTCAGTTGCTTCCTACCCCCTTTCAGGACCAAATACCAACCCATCAGCTTAGCATTTCAAACCCTGCCCAATTTGGCCCCATCCTCCTTTTCCACATATTTCCCATCACTCTCCTGCCTTTCAGTCCACGCTTCAGCCACAATAGACTATTTGCTATCTTCAAAAATCAGCATCGCATCTCTCACCTCTGTGACTTTGTTATGGGCCATCCCCCAGGATTGCCTCTACTCTCCCTTTCTGAATCCTGAGTTCTCCTCCTTCAATTAGATGCTGTTTCCTAAGGGTATCCTTTCCTGGTCCCTCTAGGAGCTACTGTTCTTTCTCCTCATCTTACCTTTTTTATTTTCATGTGTATATAACGTAACAGCTAGTATAAAGGTCTCCAAGTTCTTTTGGACCATATACCACAGCAGGAAAAAAAAAACAACTCTTAAGCATGTACCACTAATAGATGTATGTTTACTTAGGAATTATAAGTAAGTGCTATTGTACTAGCATCTATATTATAAAATGTACACCAAAAATAGAGATTTTAAAAGTATGTAATGAAGTTAAAATATATTTTTTCCATTTGGCTAAGAAACTCCTAGATAAGGAAACTTCCTCTAATAATGGAAGTTGGCACCTTCTTTGTAACTTGACTCTCAAATTCTCATGAGGGAATTTGATTTTTGTTTATTTTGTATTTCCAATAGTGGGGTTAAGGGGAAATAAGGTTGAGAGGCAGAGTAAACTGATTTTGTTGTTCACTGAAAATTTTTTAATTAAGAAATATTTAGAGTCTTAGAGAACTACCTAAAGTACTGAGAAGTTAAGGGACTTATCCAGGGTCACAGAACCAGTATACATCAGAGGTGGGATTTGAATCCAGGTTTTCCCTGCTCCAGGGCCAGCTCTTTAACCACTATGGCAGGCTGCTGCTTTGCCTCGAATATAGTAGAGTTAATAAATGCTTACTAAATTGGATTGTTGAATTGCAATTTTGAGGTTCCTTTCTTAATGGTTTGTTACTGAATCCTACAAAAAACTTCATAGCAACCAAAACAGCATCATTCTAAAAATCCATAAATAAATATATTTGAGGGTTTCAGGCAGCTAAATGTCTGTTCATACATAAGAGAAATCAAAGTCACTTCCAATTTTAATATTCTGTTGCTTCATCTTAATTACCTTACAATGAGCTTGATTAATGAGTCATACTAATATTTCCAGAGAAGTCAATTCTGCCAATTTTATTGATTCATACGATCTTTTTGATCCCATCTCCATTCAGTGTATCCAAAAGTTCAATATACTTATTCTAAAATACTATAATAGTGAGTTATCATATTGCCCCTTTTTGTTAAAATTGCCTAAAAACTACAAATATGACATGATTTCCAAAATAGAGACAAAAGGCAAATTTATAATGAAAAGTACTTAACAATATAAAAATGAAAAGTTATAGAGGGAGAAAAAGTGATTTTCCCCTGAAAAAATATATCCTTCATGTAAGAATTAAGTATGCTATAATATTTATTAATCCCCAGGGCCATGAATAATTCACTCAAAAAAATGGTCCATGTCATTATCAGACCAGTTTCATGTACCAGATTACTTAAAAGTATCATAAGATAAGATGGTTAACATCTTATTGGTTCAGTCCAAAAAGTCCAAAAAGTTCTTGATGAGCCAGAACAATGAACCTAATTTTAAGATGAAATTTAATAGGAACAGATGTAAAATTTGAACTCAGGTTCAAAATATCAATTTTGCAAGTCATAAAATTGGGGAGATGTAGCTAGAAAACATTCTATGAAAAAGATCTGGCAGTCAAAGTGGAATGCAAGCTCATTATTGATCAGCAATGTGGCATGGTAGTTAAAAGAAAAAAAATTCTATGGTTTTCCTAGGCAGCATTAAGAAAGCTTTAGTGTCCAGGGCAAGGAAGGTAATAATTCTTCTATATTCTGCCCTGGTCAGGTCAATTACTTGGAACTCTTACATTTTAGGAAAGATATAAACATTCAACATTCAAAAAAGAGTAACCAGTAAAATGAAATGGGTTGGCTTTCATGCCATACAAAGAGATAAGGAACAAGGAGATAAAGGGTTATTCAGTTTGGAAAAACAAACAAACAAACAAAGATTTGGTGGGAGAAAAGTGGGGATGGAATGCGTTAGTTGTCATTAAGTATTAAAAATGTTTAAATATAAAAAAGGATTCAACTTGCTCTGATTGGCTTCCATAATTCATTCTCTCTCTCTTTTTCTTCTTTAACTTTCCCTTATCTACTGGATCCTTTCTTGTAATCTACAAACTTGCCTAGGTCTCCCTCATCATTAAGAAAATAAAAATAAAACTCTCACTTGCCCCTAAGATTACCTCAAGCTACTGTCTTCTATTTCCCTTCCCTTTTGAAGCCAAAGTCCCATAAAAAGTTGTTTTCTCTTGTAACTTCTTCCTCTCCTTTCATCTACTTCTCAGCCTTGACAGTCTGGCTTCTGACCTCATCACTCAACAGAAATGGCCTCTCTGAGACTATCCTTAAATTGCCAAGACAGATGGCATTTACTCAAATTTCATCCCATTTAACCTTTCTTAAGCATTTGATGCTATTAACCACCCTTTTCTGGAAATTCTCCTATCCGGATTTTCCTGGCTGTGTTCTCTCTGCTTTTCTTTCTACACATCAACTTCTCCTCTATATATCTTCTTATGTATTGTGTCTCCAGATGTGGGTTTGCTCCAAGGTCCACTCTCAATTTACTTTCTCTCACTGACCTCTCATCAGTGCCCATGGGCTTAATAATCATCTCAAATGCAAATTAACTCCTGGATATACATGTCTAACCTGGATTTCTCCTGAGCTCCAGATCTGCATCATGAACGGTCTCTAAAGCATTTCAAATTGGATGTCCTGCAAGTTATTTTAAACTCAACATATCCAAAACAGAACTCATTTGCCCCCCTAAACTCACTCTTGTTCTTTTTTTTTTTAAAAAAACCCTTAACTTCTGTGTATTGGCTTATAGGTGGAAGAGTAGTAAGGGTGGGCAATGAGGGTCAAGTGATTTGTCCAGGGTCACATAGCTGGGAAGTGTCTGAGGCTGGCTTTGAACCCAGGACCTCCGGTTTCTAGGCCTGACTCTCAATCCACTGAGCTACCCAGCTGCCCCAACTCACTCTTGTTCTGAACTACCTTGTGTTTCTTCTAAGACACAACCACCTTTCCAGTAACCCAGGTTCATATCCTTGGACTCGTTCTTGACTCTTCACTCTCCTTACATATCCAATCAGTTGCCATATCTTGTTGATTCTTCCTCAGCATTTCTTGTATCCTTCTCTCTACTCAAATCGCCATCACCCTGATTCAAGCCCATATCATCTCTTACCAGAAGTGTATCAAAGGTCTCTTAGTTGCCTTCCCTGACTCAAATCTTTTTCCTTATCCAATCTGTACTACATAGTTACCAAAGTGACTCTCTTTAATGCACAGGTTCGACCATGTCACTCTCCTGTTCAATAAACTTCAATGGCTCCCATGACCTTTGCAATCCAATTTAAACTTTCTTGTTTGGAATTTAAAGCCCCAATTTAATGTCAACCTAACTTTTGAGGGTTTTTAAAAATACATTATTCCCCTTCAAGTACTCTTTGAGAGTACTTGCTATTCTTTATCTGAGGTTTTGAAGAATGGATTAAATGAACACTTATTGGTAAATGTGGTAGAAAAAATATTTTGGTCAAATACAGGGTACATCAGATAACCTCTCATGTTCCTTCCAGCTCTTATGATTCCACAAGACACATTTTTAGTTCTTTGCAGATAAATTTGCATTCTTATGATCCTTTTGTGAGAAATTTTATATAGATATAAGAATTTTATTTTAACAAGTATGCAATTGTTCTATATTAAGAACACTTCCAAGAGCTTTTAAAATGTGCGTGTGTGGGTTTTGTTTTTCCTTAACACATGTGCAGGGAAAACACCCACAACCATCTGGAGGCTCAAATGATGAAAAAACAAAGCACCACTTTACAACAGAAGTATACTGATGGGGCCTATTTATAACTTATGTTCTTTGTTTTTGTTTTTTGAGACCAAGTCTCCCTACCTCATCCAGGCTGGAAGGGCACTAGTCCAGTCCCGCTGCTGACTGGCATAGGAGCTTTAATTTCCTCCATTATTCTCACCTTGGTCAGTTCATTTCTCCTTAGCCAGCCTGGTCACCCTTCACTCTCTAGGAGCTCACCATATTGGGGCTGTTTTAATGCAGACACCTGATTAGCTTTAGTCCTACTACGCTCAACACTTCCAAACTAAAGTCATAGACTCGGCTTCCTCAGCAGCAGTGACTAAAAGCATGGCCACTATGCCCAGCCAACTTAATGTTGATAAAATCTTTCCTTTCTCTCACAAGTATTGAAGAAAAGATTGAAATCCTAGAACTTTTGAAGAACCCATTTCTCCCCAACACAAACTTTCTAAATAGTGTACTTTTATTTCTATCCATTGGATAAAATTAGAAACCTTGAAATCAAGGCTCAAAATGAAAATATATTCAGATTTCTCCAAATCCATCTTCCTCTCCCTCTCGTTATTTTACTTCCTATTATAATATCTGAAACATGAGCAATGAAAATATAAGATGATGTTAAAAATTGCTCAGGTTTGTTACTTTTATTAGTGGATCTAGTCAGTTTTTGGAGAGTGGAAGGTTGATACAACAGATGGGAAGATGCAAAATACAAACTAGGTACTTCTCCCAGTGTTCTTTTGAGAAACACTCAAAAGAGGATAGACTAAAAAAATTGAATGATTTCCCTCATTATCCTACTCTCCTGCTACAATAACAAGACTACTGTTACCTAAACATTAGAAAAAAGAAAGATAATGTAAAGTCTGCTGATTACTCTCTTTTAAGGATAGACAAAACCAACGTAAGAACATTCCTTAAGCCAGAAACAGTTTCTTCTCCAGGTATTTGCCGCTTGACTGTAATGTAACCAGAATCCACTAACACTAAACCAAGGGATCTTAGGATTTGGAGATAGAAAAGGCATTAAAGGTCATCTAGCCCAAACACTTCATTTTATAAATAAGGAAATTAAGGTCTACAGAGATTTAAAAATTTATCCAGAGTCATGTAAGTAATGATGATGATGACCAACATTTGATATAGCAACTTTAAGTTGGTAAAGTACTATATTACACTAACTTTATCTCATTTGAACTCCACTACAATTCTCTAAGGAAGGTAGTATAAGTGTTGCTATCCCTGTTTTACAGATGAGAAAATTTAGAATCATAGAAATCAAGTGATTTGTTCATGGTACTAAAATAAACATCAGTTCCAGTTCAAATTTGAACCCAGGTTTTCTTGACTCTGCTCCCAATAGTCTATCCATCAAACCATTCTGACTCTCTTACAAGCAGTAAATAATAGAAACAGGACTCAAGCCCATGTGCTTTTGGCTCTGGACCCAGTGCTCTCAAACAAACACTAGAATATAAATGTCTTTTAGTTCTGGAATCAATGAAATCAGACTTTCCAATTTGGGACTCATGCCTGCCAAATTCCAAATATTAAAAAGTTTAATTTGTAAGTGGTCCCAAGTGTATGGGCAGACTGCCACAATGCCAATCATTTGTGAATCTAGGAAAACAAAAAGGAGAACCAGGACTAGAGCTTTCATATTCTGCACAAAAACTTCTAAAGGAGACAATACTAACATCAAGTGACTACCATCACCCTGAATAAATTAAGACTGACAACATCATGTCAATGCTGATCATACCCAATCACAAGTCATTTCCTTCTTCTGTAGTCGGACACTGTTCAGATATTAGAAGGCATTAAAAAAAAATCAAATCACTCAATTTCCAACTTAAGAAACACTTAGGTGCCAGGCACTAGAGATATAAGGGGAAATAAGACTCAGTCCTTTCCTTCAAAAAGCTTATAGGCTGATATAGGTTTCTACTTCCTGAACCTGAAAAATGAACAGGAACTCAGATTATAAAAGTTAAGGAGAGTTTTTGGTTGAATGGTAGAGGATATGGTTTGTTGTTATTTTTGTTAAGACCAGATTTCCCCATCTTTCTGAGCTAGAAGAGCAGCAGCCTCATGCTAAGCAGACCAAAAGCATTTACCTACTTTGTTTCTGATCAGGATAAGTGCTTCCCTCCCTTCACTCCTAGAGTTCATCATATTGGATAGCTAATCAATTTTAGCCCTAGAGAAGTGCAGGATGTCTGAGCTCAAGTGATCCATAATCCTCATCCTCTCTAGTAGAAAGGATTACAGGTGTGTGCTCCCATGACCATCAAAGGTATAACATTAATGAATAAGTATTTGAAGGCAGAACAAGAATGAGTCATGTTCTACTTTGTCCTGGAGGGGAGAATAAAATAACACTGGCTAGAAGTTATAGGGAGGCAGATTTAGGTTCAATAGGAGGGGGGAAAACACAATTTTCTAACAGAACTAATCAAAAATGGAATAGGCAGCTCTCTAGAGAGAAGGCTTTTTTTTTTTTCCTTTTACCAAAGGTCTTCCATCAAGATGACCAACATCAGATATAATGTTGACAGGAATGTCTCACAAGATTCTTCCTTAGTGCTTATCCATGTCTGCAATTCCACAATCTTTTCTAAGTATATATTTTATCAGCTAATTAAGAGAGAAAAGGGAAAATGAAATATAGTATAGGATCAATGCGTTTTTGCCCCCTTAGCTTTGACTTTAGGAATAAATTCTAAAAAGAGATTAGGAAGATATTTATTTACCTTTGATGGCAATCTTGCTTTGAGGCCTAAGAATGAAAAGACTGTGTTGCTTTCCTTTGATTCAAAAAAGCTGTCATAATCCTAAAAAAAATAAGATAAGGAAAGAAGAAAAGAAACAAAATCAAACAGTTATCTTTGATGCTTTAATAGACACATGATCCTTTAAGGTCAATACAAATAAAAACAAAATATAATATATCTATATCCAGTTCTAAGGAAAGCCACAAATATTTGATGCTTTTATTCTACCTGAACCTAAACTTTTCTCTTCCTATAAAGATACTTGGAACCATCTAGGATCCATTGGAAAAGTTGCTTTTCAATCTTCTCCTCTCTTCTCATGGCAAATAAAAATCTATATTCACTCAAATTAGAGAATGGCCACAATAATTCACCCATTTTCCCCTACCTACCAATCTAAGATTTAATTGTATCAAAATTTTTTAACTATAAATACTGAAGAATACAATCTAATCTATAAATGCATAAAATAATAAAATGACAAGAGAAATCAATTACATTTAAATATAATTATTAATTAAAGAAAAAAAACAAGTTCATAGGCAAGTTCATAGTTAAGAACTACCCCTTGTCCTCTTCTCAGTGCTAAAGCTCTGCAGATTTCCCTGGGGTGGTTTATGTACTTTCTTCTGACATTCTACTCCAGATGCAACAGGGCAAACATCACCTTTCAGTCAGCAGGGCCTCAGACTGTGCCCTGAGTGACTTAATCCATTCAAGCTTTTGGAACATTGGCCCTGAGGCTCATGCTGTCATGATTGGTGAGTGTATGAGTGCAAATGCCTATGGTTTATTAGATATAGAATGCCCCAGTTCTGTTTCACATTCCACCTTGCACATTTTCTTGACATATTACCCTGAAGCCTACTTTCCAACTCTTTCTCCGAGAACTACAATTAAATCAACATTGCCATCTATACTAGAAAGGATAAGTTGACCAGTTCCTCTATAGCTCATTTACAATTCTTGTGGTTTCCCAAATCAAAACACTCTTCCTTGGGAACCACTCTCCTGTATGTGCTATTTACTGCTTCTTGAGGAATTGAAGGGATTACAATTGTGCAGGGACTGTCTTAGCTTTAATATTGATACTTCTAGTGGTTGGCACACTAAATTATTTTTCATTCATTTAATTTCACTCACTTTCTACTCTTTCTGAGAATCAGTCTAAAAAGGATTTGGATTCTAACAGTCTGAGACTTCATTTCCTTCTTTGGTAAAGCAGTAATCATATATGTCCATATATTACCTACCTCATAGGATTGTTAATGAGGAAAACATTTTGTACTAATTAAAATGCTATAAAAATGTGAGCTGTTTGCTAACCAGGAAAATCAAAGTTATATTCTTCAAAAGGTCATCATTTTTTAAAGAACCATTTCTTTTGCTGGATTCAGAGGACCACAAAACTTAAATCTAATGCTAAAAGGTCACTCAGAAATCATCCAGTACAATTTTTTCATTTTACAAATTAAGAAAACTGAGGCTTGGATAGAAATGATCTGCACAAAGTCACAAAGTTAGTAAGTATCAGAGTCTGGTTTCTGGAGGCTGATTTCATTTAGATCCTACCTACCCTGCTAAGTCTAGGACTCTTAAGTATACCCCACTACCTCTAATTTACAGGAAGAACCACCAATGAACTTGGGATAAATGAATCAACACACACACACAAAAATTCTGTGAACATTAAAGCAATATCAATATTTACTCCCTTGCCCTCTAAGATTATCTTTCCATCTACTCTGTATGAATCTTGTTTGTACCTTTTTACAAACATTATCTCTTCCATTATAAAGTAAATTTCTTGAAGGTAGAGGCTACTTTAGTTTTGTCTCAACATTCCCAGCACCTAGCATAGTGCATGACACATAGTAGGAGATTAAGAAATAATTACTGATTGCTTGGTTTATTGTTATTATTATCATCATCTTCATCATCACTTAATGCATTCATTAAATTTTTTTAAAATTTCTAGCCTGGGTTTAAACTACTCAACTTTAATCTTTTCAGTTTGTGTGTTAATACAAAGTAGCTTTTCCCCACCTTAAAAAGACCTAGGGGGCTTCTAGAATTTATGGTGGTTTTTCTGTGAACAAATCACAGGAGAATTTATACAGGATGAGAAGGCATGATGGAGCAGTGATCTGTAACAGTGATAAACAAAGCTTCAAAATGAAATGTCCTATAGAATCAGGAAAGGCATCTTCAAGGATTATTGCCACTTTGGCTCACAAAACAACATAAAATATTACCATTTCTTTAGGAATTGCCCAAGTTCTAACAGAGATCTTAAAAGTTCTATTTATTGTCATATCATACAGATTGGTGATTGAGAAGACTATGTTGTCAATGCAAGTATTAAAGAGGAAAAATATTTAAAAGAGGGATCACACATTCAAAATTATAAGTTTTGAAATGCCTAATATAGCATTTTATGTTATTGCTTCACTGGGTTTCTTTGATGCCTCATTCATTTAGAATATCAGGGAAGTTCTCCTTGAAAATTTCTTGACATATGATATCGAGGCTCTTTTTTAAATCATGGTTTCCAGATAGTCCAATAATTCTTAAGTAATCTTTCCTCCATCTATTTTCCAGGTTAGTTGTTTTTCTGCTGAGATATTTCACATTTTCTTCTATTTTTTCATTCTTTTGATTTTGTTTTATCAATTCTTGATGTCTCATGGAGTCATTAGCTTCCACTATCTCATATGCATAAAGTATATCTGTATTTCCATACTTCAGGGCCCATGATTGTATCAGCCAAAGCATTTCCTCCACTGGTACAACTCATAGTCCCTCTCAGCCTTTGAAGAAATTCCTTGTAGATTACTGTGATTGAAGAATTCATCATTCCTTGGCCACCCTGGGATGAGCCTCTTCAAACTTAGCTAGGCTAGTTCCTGGATAAAAAAAGGACAATTGGTTCCCAAGTCTGTCCTTAAAGACTCTCTTGCCTGGAAGGAGCTTCCCAACCTTACACTTGGCTAACATAGCCAATAAGAGTCCAGGTTCACCTCACACCACAAGGAGGCTCAGGAGAGACTTTATAGAAGAGAACTGTTATTTCTGTAACCAAAAATTATTATAAAGGAAACTTCTAGGGAGATCGAAGAGGCATGGTAGTAGTGTAGAAAAAGAACTAGAATCTAAGGTGGTACTTCAAAATTACCTCTGGGATATGGCTAAACAAACTGTGGTATGTGAATATAATTGAATAATATTGTTATAAGAAATTATGAAAGAGAAGATGGCAGAGAATCCTGGGTAATATGAATTGCTGCAGAATGAACTGAACAGAACTAGAAACATTCTTACAAAATTGTAAAGAAATCGGTTTTAAACTCTGATCAAAGCAATCACCAATCTTATCTTCAAAGGACCAACTTATCTCCAGAGGGACCTATAAGTCTGTTACCTCTTAACAGAAAGGTGACAGACACAAGGAACACAAAGAGCCATTTGGATATGGTCACTCTGTAGATTTTTATTGACTATGCCTATTTATTGCAAGTTTCTTTTTCTTTTTCTATCACTTGGTTCTTAATTATAAGGGGGAAAGGAAAGAATTAGCATAGAAAGGAACAGAAGTTAAATTTCGAAGGAAGCACAGGCAAGCAGAACAGATTTGAAAGTAATTTATTATATACTTTTAGAAAAATCAAACAGATTCTGCTTTTTGTATTATATGTCTTTTTTTTCTGTGGCATAGGTTTAGAATTAAAAAACAAGAAAACAAAAAAAAAGAATTTTCCAGGTCTTTTTTTTACCATAAAGTATTCAGATACATTTGACATTATGCTGTCAAATCTTCTTTTATAGTATATTTAACCAACTGAACTATTCAGAGAGGGGCACAAACATCATATCTCAAAGGGGGAGCAATCAACAAAAAGTGCCTATTAAGTACCAGGCACTGTTAGGTGCCTGGAATACATGTAAAAAGAAATAAGTCTTATTTGCAAAGTGTTTATGCTCCAATGGTAGCGACAAATACAGATAAAAAAATGTATTCAGCACAAAATTAATAAATACAAATACATACAAAAGAGTAAGTCAGTTTGGGAGGAAGGGCACTAGCAGTAGGGGGAATTGGCAAATTTCATAAAGATGATGGTTCTTGAGCTACATCTTAAAAGAAGGTCTCCTAAGTGAGGGTAAGGAGGAAGTGCAATCCAGGCATGGAGGCACAATTAGGACAGAGGCACAGAGAGATGGGAGATGAAATGACATGAACGGAGAAGAGAGAGAAAGCCAGTCTGGCTGGATCACAGCCTGTGGAAGCGAGCAGTGTCCAATGAAGCTGGAAGAAGAGGTTGAGATTACAACATGACTACAATTAGTTGTTACTTGGCTCAGCTACCAACTCCCAACTTCAGTGCAGGGTATTGTCTCTTACGAGCTCAGAAGTACAAGAAGAAGACCCCCAATAATAATAAGAGTGCAGACACAAGAAGGATAACCATACACAGAATTAGAAAAGATATTTTGCCTGCCTGTTCAGCTTTTCCTAATGCAGAAATTTCAGACTTGAGATTTCCTTGCTTTAAGGAACACCCAGTGTTGAGGTCTTCTCCACAATTTTTAGTCTTAGTGACTTGCTCCAAGCACTGAGATTAAATCATTGCCCTGGGGTACACAGGCATTAGAGTATCACACAGGTATTAGAGGAAGGGCTTGGATGTAGGTCTTCCTGATTCCAAGGATGATTATCCGCTATGCTGTACTACCTCTCATGAAGGAGAAAGAGTAAAGACAGATTATTAACATCAATGGCAGGTGGGTAGCACAGTATATGGAGCACCAGTCCTGGAGTAGAGAGGACTTGTTTTCAAATTTGATCTCAGATACTTCCTAGCTATGAGACCCTGGACAAGTCACTTAATCTCAATTGCCTATTCTTAGCTAACCCTAATTGCCTAGCTTTTCTGTCTTAGAACTAATGCTAAAGTAAAAGGTAAGGATTAAAAAATAATTTAAAAAAAAAAGGCTAGCTGGAACAGAAAACAAGGCTTATTTGAGTGTGTTTGTGTATTTAAAACAAAAAAAATCTTGCTTTCATTTGAGATTTCTCAGAAAACAAACATTTTATTGCTAGTACTGCTATTGGCACCGGGTGATGGTGGTGTGATTTGAATGCCAGGGATTACTTGCACTTGATGAACACATTACCAAGTCCCTGGCTCTAAAGCTACAAACTGAATTCTATCCAGGAGTTTTAAAGAAAGGCAATAATTTTATTTTTTGGTAGAGCCTTATTTCTTGGAAATTCCTAGTGCATTTTATTCATAAATGTTTGAACTGTGTGACAGCAGTGACTCTGCTGGGCAAACCAGCTTATCTGCGGGCTGCAGCTTGTCAGAGGCCAGCTGTTTGGAGGCCCCAGTCATGGCTGTCTCTGTTTTCTCCAAACTATTGCACCTGAACTACAGGGACAAGTTAATAAAATGTCATACCCAGATAGGTCTGCAGCCCTCAGACAACTCAAAAATACTCTATTCAAATGACTTGTGTTATAAATAAGCTTATGATTTAAGCTCATTATTACATGAATCCGTAACAAAAATCTAAAGACGGAAAATATCATTAATAAAACCATTTCTGAGCCAGGTGTGGTGGCCTGACTCCAGTTCCTGTTACTGGGGGAGATGGAGGCTAATCAATGACTTGAGCTCTGGGCTCATGATAGGCTATAGCCAGCTGTGGGGTAGAGGGGCCCACGCTGAGTCTGGCATCAGTATAGCAAACCCCTTTGGCCAGGAGGCTATCAAGCTTTCTAAGGAGGGGTGAACTAGCCTCAGTCAGAAAAAAGTAGAAGGTTAAAGTTTCTGTGCAAATCCAGCAATGAGGCTAAGCTGGTGGCTGGCGGCTCTCCTTACAGCCTGGATGAGAAAAGGAAACCTAGATTCAAAAACAGTTTCTACAGCCTCCACCCCTGACTCAAAGAACTCCAAGTCTCTTTCTCCATTACCTAATAAATGAAATCCAAACTTCTTTGCCTAGCATTAAAGGATTAAAACTCAATCTCTCTTTTCATCTTTATCTCCTACTAACTTCTTTGCACACACCTTTTGCTAAAGGCAAACCAAGCTCTTTCACAATCCCTGAACATTCCTTGGCATTCCAAGCTTTCCTGCCCTGATCCTTTGCTCATGCTGCTCCCCACCTGGAATGCTGATCCTTGCCAGTTAGATATATCCAATTCCTATACTCATGTCAAGGTATGCTTTAAATTCCATAATCCTTCTTTGTCCTCTCCTCATCATCCTGTCGTGGGAAAGTGATCTCTCCTATTTCCAATCCTTCTGGTGATGGCATTCCATAGCTCTTACACAGGATGTGCATTCTACCTTGGATTACAAATAATTTATGTACATGGATGCAGCACTGCATTGGGGAAAGAGCACTGGAATCAGAGTCAAAGGACATGATTTTGAATCTTTACTCTGCTACTTACTGTGGGATCTTTGGCCAAGCCACTTAACTCCGATGAACCTCAGATTCATTATCTTTAAAATGAAGGGTTGGGGGTTCTTAATGTGTGATCCATGAACTTTAAAAAAATTTTGATTTTGAAAACAGTATACTAATTTAATTAGTTTCCTCTGGAATCCAACATATTTTATACCTTTAGGAACATTATTCTGAGAAGCAGTCCATACTGTTCACCAGACTACCATGTGACTCGGTTTAGAACACAAAAGAAGGTGAACAATTTTTCACAATGGTTTCTACATTCTCTTTCTAACTCTAAATCCTATGATGTCCTCCTGGGTGGGTGTAAACTCCATGAAGGCAAGGGACCATGCCTTATTTTTTCTTAGCATCTCCTACAGCACCAGTCCAGGACCTTGGGCATAACGGACATATTTTTGGATTATTATTTTAAATCATTTTAAAAAATTATTAATGACTGGTATATGCAAAGCATTATGCTACAAACAGGAGGGGGGTGGGACAACTGAAGAAGGTGAAGAAGAGAAAGAAATGAAAAACAACAGTTCTTGCCCTAAAGCAGCTTAGAATAAATATTTGTTGCATGTCAATGAATGTCTAGGTTGCTAGCCCTTAATAACAACATTTCAAAAAATCTAGTTACAGGAATATGATCCCATGACATATGCTTTCTCTGGTTCCTAGCTATATAATAATGACTCTCCATATGCCATTTACACAGCATGTGAGGAGGGAGAGACAAAAGCTAAAACATTGCTGGCTTTTCCACTATTTCATTAGTCTTTCTTTATGCAGCAATTCAGTGTAATAAACATTAAGGGCCTATACGCAAGGCCTCTGGGAAAGGTCTATTACAAAGCCTCATGGGGCATGAAGGTGACCTTGAATTCTCCAGTGTTATGCCAGGAGAGTGTAAACTCTGGCAGGTTCTCACAACCCAGAAAGACTTTGAATATGAGCTTAATGATGAATTGTATCTATTGCTGGTGGACCAGTTCCATCCCACCAGAATGCCACTCCTGGTTCCCCCTAACTCTGATCACTGAGACTTTTACTTTATCTGGCTGGGGACAAAGTTCCATTTCCTGAAGTCTCTCCACCCTTTTCTAGCTCCCCTTTATATGTTGTCTCCCCTCTCAATAGAATGACAATTCCTTGAAGGACTTTCTTGTATGCTTTTTTCCATATCCCCAACCACTTAGCACAGTGCCTAATATACGATGAACACCTAATGAATGCTTCATCTATCTATCTATCTATCTATCTATCTATCTATCTATCTGGCATCTGGACAGTTTGTAGGGTAAAAATATTTTTCTTTTTTTCCCCCTGCCATAGTAACTTCTGAAAACCATATGCTAAATTTAAATAATGAGAAAATGTTGATATTAAAGTATAAGATGGGGATTAGGCCTGTGATTTCATTGGCTTAGGGGATACCCAATAGGGAATTTCCCTCTTTCAGCACCGTCTCTGAAACTTATGTGCTTAGAGAATTGACTAGGATACCAAGAGGGTAGGTGACTTGCTCAGTCATACAGTCAATATCTATCAGAGAGTGAATGTGAAGTCAATCAGAATTTTATGGCTTTCAGGCCTATACACTAGCTCGCATTGCCCTTCCTGCATGATAAAGTGGAATAAAGGGATAAAACATGATGGGGATACACGGTAAATGGGTATGGAACCTGCTATCAAAAGACCGTCTAAGAGGAGAGAAACCACCTTTTGGTTCTAGTCATTCCTCTCTTCTACAAATCTCCTAAATATTCACTCCAAAAATAACTCCTCATCCAGCCAAACTTTCTAGCCCAAGGCAATCACATAACACAAAAAGACCTAGCTGGAGCCTGGAGAAGTAAATGGGTGAGAGTAGCTGACCTGAGCTGCCTCAAACATCTCTACTCTTCCTCTTGCTGTCTCACTGCAGAAATGCTGGCTGTTGGCTTTGTCTGAATTCCAATCCCTGCAGGCCTGGAATGTGATTTCAAACAACCTATTCGTTGTATTCATTCATGGTTGTTCAGTTGTGACTAAATTATACTATGGCAAATAATCTGAGTGTCCTGGGCGTTGTTTGTAATGTACTTTTATATATAACCAGGGCTGGGCTGCACAATTCTTTTCCCACAACAATGTCTGGCTTATTCTTCTTTCTCAGAACCAGATGAAAGTAGGGATTGACCCAGGAAAGGGAGAAAGTATGTAACAGTGGTAGGAAATACTGGTGATTACTAGAGTGAGGAGTGAGGTGGTGGGGGGCTGTTATGTATCCACAATAGCAATGGATGGTGATGACACCGCCTTCAGCCTCTATTTCTCAAGCTCTGTAAACTCTAGTCTTCTTTACTATAAGCATACTGATGAATAAGAAGAGTAGCTCTAAGGAGTGGGAGTCTAGCTGGCTAGCTAAACCACAGCTATAATTACCTTTATTCATTCATTCATTCATTCATTTATTCATTCATTTGTTTTTAATAATATTTACCTTCTGTCTTAGACAGAAGGGCAATGACTAGGCAAATAGGGTTAATTGATTTGCCCAAGGACACAAAGCTCAAGGTATTTGAGGCCAGATTTGAACCCAAGTACTTTTCCTGTCTCCAGGCTTGGTGCTCTATCTACTGAACCATCTAACTACTCTGATAATTACCTTTAAAAAAAAGAAATAATAAAAGAAAAAAAGAAACAAAAAGAATCTAGGGGCCTATTATCTCCAGAAAGAATTGTGAATGATTAAAAATCAACTGGGATGCCAATTCATTAAAATAGGCAAAGAAATGGGAATTTAGACCTGAATATTAAAAACAAACTGTTTTTATTTGTTTTGAATGTACAGGGGCTGGATTAGTGATCATAGTGGTAGAAGGAATTCCTAATAAGGAAGGATTCTCTTCCAGTACCCATCTGAAGTTTCTCTGTAACTTAAGCCCAAATATGTCAAAGCTGTACCTTGAACTCAGGTCTTCCAGAATGTAAGGCTAGCTCTGCTTCCATAGCTCAAAGTATAGGCTGGAGTCCTTGATGGTCCCCAAGATTCTTTCAGAGGGTCTATAAGGTCAAAACTATTTTCATAATAATATTGAGATATTTTAATTTTTTATGTGACATATCAATAAATATAATCCACATAAAAGCTCTTTGGGGAGTCCCCAATAATTTTTAAGAGTTGTAAAGAGTTATTGAGACCAAAACATTTGAGAATTGCTGTACTACCCCAGATTTATATGCTTTTCACTGTTGAACTGATGTAGGCTAATTCCTGTATATGTAATTGGAATATGGGCTATGCCTTAAAAAAGACTCAATACACAGTAACTCACAAGTCCTGTACATAAGAAAAATTATGTTGTAAATTGTGGTGAAGCCAAACTTCTACGTTCCAGGCTTCAATGTGTTTATGTTGGAAACCTTAATCTTAAGATGATCACAAACTGGTTATGAGGTTCTAGCCAAAATCCATAAAACCAGAAACAAGAGTCTTGTAAAAACTTTCTCATCTATATTTATATAAACAAAGGAATTTAAATGCACACATGTAAAGAAAGCACTTTCTGAATCCCTCACTAGCTATTTTTCATACATGGATGATTAGTTTTTCTTATGAAATGTAATTACCTAAAAATGTTAAAATACTGATTCCTATAATTTTCAAATAATAGGAACATACATTTAACTATGGAAGGGACCCTAAGGATCATAGAGTAAGATGAAAACCTCTCCTTTTCTTTCTTATCATAAATAAATCTGTGACTTTGGAATTTCTATCATAATCTAAGACTATTATCCATGTGAATAGTGCTTTGGGACATGGTGGCAATTTCCCCTGTAACTGTCTCTGGGTCCTCGCTGTCTTGGGTTGTCCCATATGGCACAGCATTGTGCTGTGGGTGGGTAGCTACAGGCAGCAGGCCCAGGCCTCCATCCTTTCAGTCCTGAGATGAGGAAACCGAGGCCCAAAGAAGTCATTTGACATGCCCAAGGATACCTGGTGGAAGAGACAGAATCTGAACCAAATTCCTTCCACTCTTAAATTCAGCACCATTCCCTACCATGCAGTGCTTCCAACATTCTTGATTCATCAAGTTTCGATCTGATTTCATATTAGCCTATTATGATGTTGGAAACAGGATTTTGGATTATTAAATCATCAGCGGAAGCAAGTGCAGTCAAGAGGAAGAGCAGAGACTATGCTAACTACATTGAAGGCTGTCCTCAATCTAGTTTAGAGTAATGGGTTTGGTTATGGGCACATTTCAGAAAGATTACTGATAAACTGGAAAGCTCCCAGAAGAGGACAAACAGAATGGTGACTCAAGACCATATTAGAATCAGAAAAGACTAGAAGAAAATGGTAGTTTTCTTCTAAATATCTGAAGAGCTGTCACATTTGCAAGGGTAGACATGAGAACAGTAGATGGAAACTGCAAAGAAGCAAATTTAGGCTTCATCTAAAATTTTTTTTTTCTAACAATGGCTCAGAGATAGTACATGGAATTCTTCAAAGTAAGCCTAAATGACCACTTTCTATGTCCATATCAGAAGGAATTCATGTCTACGTATGGCTTATTTGTACTAAATAGCTCCTGAGATCCTCACTCTGAGGCTGATTCTGTGACCATGTACACATAGCTACGTATTTGAGGAGTAATATTTTTTAATTGGAAATTGAAAATGAAACTTAAATGAATCTAGCATCTTAGTTTTTCTAGTCTTGAGAAGCAACAAAAGCTTGAATAGATAAAAAAAAGTGCAATTTCATAATGTAACAAAGTTACATTTTTTAAAACTTGGTGTTCTTCCACAATGTCAAGAACATGGAGAAACTAACTCATCTGAAAGACTGCCATGTTACTAATCAGTATCCTTTTCTTATTATTAGCTGCTTCTGCTTTATTTTCATTATAATCTTTTCAAAAACTAATGGTTTGCCAGGATTTAAATATGCAGCCGATTCAGTTTTCCCTAATGTATAGGGCATTTCTAAATATTAGGTAACCTGGGCATATTTCAGAAAACTAAGAAGCTTGAAGTAGACAAAAAGAATTAAAGATATAAAATGATAAGCCATCAGAGTTGAATGTTTGTGTTGCAGTCTGAGTCTGCATCCAGGCCATGCATCTGAAAATGTTCTGTATTTAGCAGCATTTGAAAGTATTTGCTTCACTGCACATCCTCCATGCAATTTAATTTGTAATCCCATCAAATGCAGTAGCAGTGATAGCATTACTTTCCCTTACTTAAATCTTGCATCTGAGATCTTCAGCAGAATGAAATTACAAGCTTTCCCATTTTTTGAGAAATTTGGACATTATTTATTTTCATAAGTGAAACCTCATTTTGATTCTTAAGAATTATTCTTAAAAATCTCTTTGGTACAGAATGTCTAAAGAAATTGACATTAGATTCTATAGAGAATTTTGTAGCCAAACCCAGAAGATATTCACAAATATTAATTTTTATATTTCTAGAAAGTTTCTATTACTGTTTGTTGAAGATCTTCATTTTCTTAACATTTTCAAAAGACAAGACAATTCGCACCATTGAGGCTTTACAGCAATTAAGTGGTAATTTTGCCCTTTTAGTATATTTTACTCATGCCTTGTTTTTACATCCAGTCCTTTCAAACCCCACTCCTGCTCAACTGAACCTTCAAAGAAAAAATCAAATAAACAAAAGCATCAAATACATTATTTAAATAGTACTTTGAAGTTTTCAAAGTGCTTTATAATAGATTCACTAGCATATTCCCTTTTTCCCTTCATTTTTTAAATTAAAATTTTTAAGAATGTATTCCCAGGTATCTAATGCTCTCCATTGCCTCCCCTAACCATAGAAGCCATCACTTGACAAAAACAAACAAACAAACAAAAATATATATATATATAAATTATATCATTTATGTTTTTATTCATCAGTTATATTCTTTAAATATTAATTCTGTAGCTCTCTAATGTTCTTTCCAAGTTTTTTTTTTCTTTCCCTAATTAACCTGCTCATTTTTTCTTACAATCACAATCATATGCACAGTTTGTTTGGTCATTCCCCAAATGAAGCACATCCCCCATCAATTTCCAGTTTTTTGCCACCACAAAGACAGCTGCTATAAATATTTTGGAACATAGATGTTCTTTTCCTTTTTTTCTGATCTCTTGGGGAAACAGACCCAATGGTGGTATTGTTGGATCTAAGGATATGCCCAGTTTCACAACTCTGAGGATAATTCCAGATTGTTCTCCATAATTGTTGGATCAGTTCTTAGTCCCACTCACAGTGCATTAGTGTCCCTAATTCTCCATATCCCCTCCAACAGTCATCATTTTGCCTTTTTATCATTTTAGGCAATCTGAAGGGTATGAGATGATATCTCAGAATTGTTTTGATTTACATTTCTCTAATCAGTAATGCTTCAGCACTTTTTTTTCCTATCCAGCATATTCTTTATCCACTATGCCACTACTGTGCCATAGTCAAATAAATATATTTTTCTTTGTGTGTGTGGGTATCTTCAACTAGATACCATGTTCCTTTTCATGCATGATATTAACACAATATATGGATTTCAGCCATCTCCAAATAAATGTACAACTTCTCATTTGCCTAAATGTTGGAACTTGCCCTCATTCAGTGAAAAAGACTGTGATAAACACTAAAATAAGTAACTCTTTACTTAAAGAAAATATTTTTATATTTTTATAACACCAACTATGAGTTATAAGATTAGCAGTTTTAATGTGTAAAAATTCCACATAAGAGTAGTGTGATGATACTTAACAGAAACTTTATTGAATCAAAGTTCTAGTCTATTACTCCTTTTTATCTTTTTCACCCTGACATTACTCCTTTTTTCAAATGCTGATATTCAATTGATTCCCAATGATTTGTTAAAACCTTAAATTAAGAAGATGTTAAATAATTTTCTTTCAAATTCTTAAGGAATAGTAGCTGATAATTTGTATCCCAGGACTCTTTGCAAGATAATTTTTCTATCTTCTATCTAACCTTGAAACTAATTACCTCAGATTTTTAAAAACAAGCATTCATTAAATGCCTAATACATATCTGGTACTATATAGATACTAGGGATTCAGAGACAAAAAACAAGTTGGCCCTTGCCCTCAAGTAGCTTACATTCTATTTGCATTCAATACTACAAAATCAGTAATAAAGTTAAATAGGTATATAGCTTTAGGAAGAAAGAGGTGCTTTCTATTACATGAAAATAACTAAAGGATTTGCATTTTTAAAACCGTTCTGCTTTCCCATCAAAAATTGCTTAGTCTGTCATATATGTTTCAATTAAAGTATATTGATACTTTTTTCTAGTCTGGTTAAGTGTATTTTTTTTTCTTCAAACATAGTCATAAATACCTTTTCTACCAATTACTTCAGCAGTCTCTTTAGGGAAGGGCAAAAATGCATAAATATCATTAAGGGCAAGTCTATACATGCTCTCACACAATTTCAGAAACTCGATTCCTTTTATTGAACCTGCTGAAGCTGGAAGAAAAGGCCACTTTGTTTATAGTATAGGGAGCCACTTAAAAAAGAAATATAAATTTCCTGGATACTATCTGGATATTTGTTTTTTAAAATTCTATTTACAGAAAGAACATTCATCAGATCATTCCAGACTTAAGAGATTATAAAGCTTTGGACCTGTTTAGAAATTCTAATCAACTATACTTCTATTTGGTCCTGTGACCCTTAAATCAAATCTTTTATAAGTGATGTTAGGAACATTTAATAAACAGAAGGAATTGATCAAAGATCAAGAGCTGGAAGAGATCTCAGAGGCCATCTAGTGAAACCCTACTTGTATTACAAATGAGGAAACTGAGGCCCAGGGAGATTAAATGAGTTGCCTAAAGTCACACAAGTAGCAAATAGCAGAGTTGTCAAACCCAGGATTCACAGTGTTGGACTGAACTCACTTAAGAACATCAAAGGTAAACTGATTAAACTGTCCTGGATTACACAGCATTTAAGACAGAGAACCTTAGGGTATTAGGATGTTCCAGTATTCTCCAAAAGAGAAAAAGGGTTGGTTTGAGGTCCCTCCCTTCCAGCTGCTTTGAACAGCTGTGTTGTTTCACACTGCTAAACCAGAGACAATCAGGTGATAAGCTGATATTGCCAGTTGTGCTCCTGCATAAGGAAGACACAGCCAAACTGAAGGTTAGATGAAATAAAAACAAAGATGATCCACTTTAAAAAAAGGGCAAATACAATCACCACCAAATGAAGCCAGAGGAGGGGTAAACTGGATTGCCCTATCAAAGAAAATGAACATGATTTAAAAAAAAAGATTCTCCTTCAACTCTTTTTTTTTTTTTAAAGACTACTTGTTTGCCAGTGGTTTAAAACTGGATGAGGGCTGTTTCTTTCTTGCCTAAGGGCAGCCTGCAAGCAGAATTTCTTCACTTAATGGCTACTTTCAGCTATAGTCTATGTTGTGAAATTAAGATGGAGAAAGTTGACACTTCTAGTACTAAAAGGTTATAGAAGACAAAGTCATCCAGACTAGTTCCATTCAAACCTTTTACTGGACCATCTAATAGTAAAGGTAAGCCTTAGAGAGGTAGATTAAAAAAAGTATAACTTCTGTTTCTGGTCAAAGCTGTTTTAACTGCAGAGGAGGAAGGAAAAAATGACTAACATTATCCTATCAAAGAATTAGGCTGAAAGGGAAAAATACAACACTGTAATTATTCATATCCACTGACTAACAAGGTAAATATGTTTTTCCATTCCTTTAGTTAATCTCTTTGAGGAGAAACTTTTAATAATTAATCTGTACTTTGACTGGCAGAATGAGATATAAAGTCTGATAGTCCAATAGGGTGAAATAAGTAACCCTAAAGCTGTAACTTATAGAATTATGAAATCTTTTCTCATAAACTTTGGTCTTAAGCATATGATAAAATAGTCCTATTTCCTTATCCTCAAGTTTGGCTCTCATTAGGCATCTCCTAAGACTGTATATGGCTAAGGAATGAAAACATACACAGAATGAGAGCATTAAGAAAAAAAAATAGGCATGGGCTAGATGTTTAAGTCAAGTTCATGGGTGGCCATGGAATTGTGGGTGGCCTTGACAACTGTTTAGCAGAGAGGTTTCAATATTCAAAGCATAAACCATCATTTTCAAGGTGCAACCACAGCATAGGAAAGGATAGTATTAAACATTTAGAAACAGTAGAATAAAAAACACAGTTGTAAAGAATAGACAAAATTGCAAAAGATATTAAATTTTTATGCTTTGGAGCATAAATCCAAGATTCATCAGGGGGAGATGAGAAATCCCTATTCCCTCTTCCCAAATTTGCCCCTTTCTGTCCTGCTCCAGGGCTAAAGCCTCCCACTTGCCCATTTACAGGACTATGAATCTTCTTCCTCACAGAGCACCCATCTGGTGACAACCCAAAGAGAGTAGTAGGGATGGTGAGAGGATTGGGGGACAGTGTGCTGGTTGAAGGAGAGGTTGTTTAACACAGAGAAAAGGAAATTTGAGGGGTTCACCATAGTTACGCTTCAGGACGGGAAGGACTGTTATGTGGAAGAGGGTTCAGACCGGTGCTGCAGATCCCTGCAGAGCTAGAAGCAACAGGTGGAAGAAGCAATTCAAGCCGTCCCCAAACAGAATGGGCTGCCCCAGGAGGACATGGGTTCCCTCTGACAGGCTCTCAAGGGGTGACGTGATAACTATGCGGTGAGTGTGCTACAAGAGGAATTTTTATTCACTTATGGGCTGAACCAGATGGCCACTGAGGCCCCATTCAAGCCTGAGCTTCTGTCTTCATGCTGGAGATGATGGCTGAATGGTGAATGAGGATGCATCTCAGATACTTTCCTTTTAGGAAAAAAGTCTTTTGGAGAGATTACTTTAGTTGCTTAAACATTCTTGGCCTCAGTCTCCTCATCTGTAAAATGAGAGGGTTATACTAGATGCCCTTCCAATTCTAAATCTATGAATCATGAATAAGTTCAGGAAAAGCTCATAGACTAAAATCTTTGAAAGGAAAAAATGTAACATTTAGGGCTTAGGTGCTTCAAATAGAGGTGGCATCTTAGGCACGATTCACGGAATACAATTTTAGAAAGGCTTAGGATTCACTAGAACTGAAATCCTGAAACATCTGGCACTGACTTTGATTAGTGAAACAGTAGACCCATGGACTAGTCCACCATCTTTAGAGAGGTACAAAATTCGGGACTTGACATAGCAATTCAACCAAAATTTATTAACTGCTTACTCTGGGTCAGGTACTACACTAGGCACTGAAGAAACAAAAATGGAACAGTACATACTTTTGGAGGAACGTTGGATCTACTGGAGGATATAATGTATAGACGAATGATTAGAGTATAGAGTAAAGAGGGAGAGAACACTTAACAACTGAGCAATCAGGAAAGAATTCCCAGAAGAAGGGACAGTCTTCAAAGAAGGTGGAATCTGAGAGGAAAAGATGAATATACCCCAGACCTCAAAGGATGGTTTGTGGGAATATGCAGAAGCAGGAGAGAAAGTTCAAGTTTGGTGCAACAATGGTTCAAGAAGGCTGGAAAACAGAATTATTGAAGAGGGAGGGGCAGCATTCTAAGTAATTAAACTTAACAAAAATGTTTATTAGGGGCCTCATATGTGGAAGGCATTGAAGAAACCAAATCAAAATGGACATGGTCCAGCTTCTCACAGAGCCTGCAGCTTCTACTGGGAAGACCATAAAATCAGGCTAAAAATATCAGTGGAAGTCAAACCATAATAGACTGAAACTGCCACCTACTGAATTAAATCTTTGAACAATTTGGGGATAGGGTGGAATATCCTCTAGTTATGGGGCTTTCCCCCACAACTCTTCCTGAAGGTAGCTCATAAGGCAGCTGGATACTGTGGTATAGATGAAAGAGTGCTAGAAGGACTGAATTCAAACCTTGCTTTAAGCAGTATATAGCCATAGGAAAGTTCCTGAATCACTCTGCCTCAGTTTTCTCATCTGTAAAGTTGAGATGATAATAACACTTGCCTTATAGAATTTTTGGACACATGAATGTGATGTTATTTATAAAGTGTTTTGCAAACCTTAAGCATTATATAAATGCTAGTTACTATTAAGATCTATATAAAAACACTACATATATGTTAGCTATTATTACTAAGTTTGGGGCTTTAAAACTGCAGACCCTAAAACCTGGAGAATACAGCATCTCCTCTCTAATCTTCTTCCTCCATCTAACCTAAGAGGCTAAAGCAGCAGACCTGCAAGAAATTTCTGAGCATCCAGTGAAGAGCCCAAGAAACTAGAAGTAAATCTGGAACAGGTTCTTCAATGAGATTTCCTCTCCTGGTCTGGGCCCTGATATAGCTCTCTACACATATCCTACACGAGGGCCTTAATCTTCTCTTTCCACCATCACCACCTTGTAACCCTTCTGGCTGCAGACTAGCTGTTTATATATGTGAGCTCTGTTTAAGGAAAATTCAGTGTGTGAAAACTGGATTTGCAAAGTTGATAAATTAGGGAGTGATAATTTGCTTTATGAAAGGATTTAATTTCTTCTAAATAGAAAATTCCTCAATGTATTTGGAATATGACTATTATTATTATTATTTTATTATTATCATTATCTGGGAAGGGGACAAAAACCTATGTGTCAGGCACTGTGCTGAGTGACTTACAAAGATGATCTGATTTGATCCTCATAACATCCCTAGGAGTTAGGTGTTACTGTTATTATCCCCATCTAACATTTGAGGAAACTGGGGCAGGCGAGATTTAAGTGACTTGCCCAAGGTCACACCACTGCGGCTGAATTTGAAATTAACTAGTTGCCCTTATTAACAAATAAAACAAGAGGGTTGAACTAAATGATCTCTAAGTTCTAGTTCTAGAATTCTATGGTTTTATGATTAGCTATGTGCTAGAAAGTAGGGATTCAGAAGTGAGCATTTATTTTCAAAATCTGTCCAAAAACACTGAAGGAAGAATGAGCTTAATTTTCAAACTTCAAAATCCTCTTCCTTCCAAACAGGTGGAGGCAATTTTTTACTTAAAGGATTATGCAAAATTGCCCATTTTAAAGAATTTACTAATAGCCACTAAGTAAGTATTGATGCTTTCTAAAGAAAATGTTATTGATGAAGCAGCTGAGTGGTTCAGTGAAATGAGAGCCAGGTCACGGGAGGTTCTGGGTTCAAATTTGGCCACAGACATTTCCTAGCTGTGTGACCCTGGGCAAGTCATTTAACTCCCATTACCTAGCCCTTACCACTCTTCTACCTTGGAAGACAGAAGGTAAGGGTTTAAGAAAAAATGTTATTGATACCATTTATTTTTGCATTATCTGCATTTCCTAATGTATCCTTCCCTTCCCCTCCTCCTTCACTGAACACCTGAAATCAAGAAAAGGGAGATAGTAAAAAAAAAAAACAAAAACCAGCAAAGTTTATTGAAAAAGTATAATATTTTACATAGTATACAGCCCCTCATTTCTGCAAAGGTCTTTTTTTTTTTAAACCCTTACCTTCTGTCTTGGAGTCAATACTGTGTATTGGTTCCAAGGCAGAAAAGCAATAAGGGCTAGGCACCGAGGGTTAAGTGACTTGCCCAGGGTTACACATCTGGGAAGTGTCTGAGGCCAGATTTGAACCCAGGACCTCCCGTCTCTAGGCCTGGCTCTCAATCCACTGAGCTACCCAGTTGCCCCCATGCAAAGGTCTTTTAAATCCATATATTATCATGTATGGTACAACTCTGGCAACTAAAGCCACCCTTCATTCCATAAAACAGCAGATGACTGGATCAATAGTTCAGCTACCAAGGAAATACTAGTCCATCTTAGAACTTTACGCTCCATTGCTCTAACTGCTCCTTACCTTTTCTTCTAAACTATCAACAACAATAATAAAGGCATACATTTTCAAAGCACTTTAATATTTGTACAGTATTTCATATAAATTATATCATTTGATGAACCCCATTATCCTATTTCTCTACCATAATGAGAAACAAATTGTGTTTGAACTTGGATGTCTTAATCCAAAAACCAAAAGCCATTGAAGCATCTTTACCTTTCCTCCAATTTATTTCTTATTAAAGTTTTAGTACGAAATTAATACTATGTCTGAAAAGACCTAAGTTATTGATTAGAGAATGGGTACTGGGTTTTCTTTTATGTGTAGTTGTACAGACCCAATATATTTCAAATGTTCATAATAATGTTAGAAGAGGAATTTGGTTTATAGACAATTCTTGATTATTTTCACTCATGTATAGGCAGAGGGGAAGAGTTTATTTCCTCCAGGCTCCAAAAGGTTGATTTAAAAGTTATCGACATTTAAATATGAAATATAATCAGAAACACAGTTAGAGACACAAACATACTCTATTGTATTTGTATTCATATTCTTTTTTTAGTTCATCCCTTTTTTGTTAAGAGGTCTGAAACTAGATGAGTAGGAGAGAGAATAAGGCTTTTCATAAAGCTGAAAAGTTGAGAATAACTTGACTATCTGGTTTAAAAAAATTTGTTTTTATCAGATCTTAATTTCATTTGGTATAGGGAATTCATGTCATATCATTTAGAATCTTACAAAGTCTCCTGGAGTATCGAGAGGTTAAATGACTTGCCTAGGATCACACAGCTGGTATGGCAGAAGTGGAGCTTAAACTCAGGTCCTCTTTTTTTTTTTTTTTTTTAATTTATTTAGAATATTTTTCCATGGTTACATGATTCATGATTCTTCTCCCTTCTCTCCCTCCCCACCCCCCCACTTTCCTTCTCACCTCTGCCAAGCAATTCCACTGGGTTATACATGTATCGTTGTTCAGAACCTATTTACATGGTATTTATATTTGCAGTAGAGTGATCTTTTAACATCAAAACCCCAAACACATTCTCATTGAACCATGTGATTGATCATATGTTTTTCTTCTGCGTTTCTGTTCCCACAGTTCTTTCTCTGGATGTGGATAGCATTCTTTCTTGTAAATTCCTCTGGACCGTCCTGGGTCATTGCATTGCTGCTAGTAGAAAAATCTATTACATTCGATTATACCATAATATATCAGTCTCTGTGTACAATGTTCTTCTGGCTCTGCTCCTTTCACTCTGCATCAATTCCTGGAGGTCTTTCCAGTTCACATGGAATTCTTCCAGTTCAATTTCTTTCAGCACAATAATATTCCATCACCATCAGATATCATAATTTGTTAAGCCATTCCCCAATCAATGGACATCCCTTCCTTTTTCCAATTTTTTACCAACACAAAGAGCGTGACTATAAATATTTTTGTACAAGTCTTTTTCCTTATTATCTCTTTGGGGTACAAACCCAGCATTGGTATGGCTGGATCAAAGGGCAGGCAGTCTTTTATAGCCCTTTGTATGTAATTCCAAATTGATCTCCAGAATGGTTGGATTAATTCACAACTCCACCAGCAGTGTATTAATGTCCTAATTTTGCCACATCCCCTCCAACATTTATCACTTTCCTTTGCTGCCATATTGGTCAGTCAAATCCACATCCTCTTAATTCTAAAGCTTATTCTCTTTTATCCATCCATCCATCCAACCATCTATTAATCTTGTCTGTCAGGATATCTATCCATTTATCCATATTTCCATCCATCTTCATGCACACAGAGAAAAGGCAACCCAGTATAGTGCTGGCCAAATAAATAATGTCCTGATGGGGCAGCTAGGTAGCATGTAGATTGAGCACCAGTCAAAAGTCAGGAAGACTTGGATTCGAATCTGGCCTTAGATACTACCTAAGCTATGTAACCCTGGGAAAGTTACTTAACTCCACTGGATTAGCCCTTGTCCTTCTGTTTTAGAAAGTAATGGGAGGGAAGGAGGGAGGGAGAAAGGAAGGAACATCCTATTCAAATCATATAGAGACAAAATATCTGTATTATATATTTTTGAATATGCTATATATATATTATACACATAGAAATACGCATATCTAATATATATATATAGAGAGAGAGAAAGAAGAGAGAAGAGAGAGAGAAAGAAGAGAGAAGAGAGAGAAAAGAGAAGAGAGAGAGGAGAGAAAAGAGAGAAGAGAGAGAAGAGAGAAAAAAAAGAAGGAAGGGGGGGGGGGGGGGGAATCAATTTACATCTGTATCTAAGTCACAATATACCATTCCGGTTACTTACCCCACAGTATCGATCTCCATTGAATATTTGTGGTGGTGTTGGATTACCCTGAGCCGGTTTTTTTTCTGGAGGAATGTTCTTGTACATCCACTGTCTTTGCTCCTCTGACATTGTGATGTCTACCTCCTCAAATTCTATCTTGTTTGCTTCCAGAAAACGAACTACATCTTGCTGTTTCTTCTTTATCTAGAGAGAAAAACCAGCATAGAAGAGGATATTTGAACCAGGAAAAGGATTTCTTTTTTTGTTTGTTTGGGGGAGGCCTTTTGAATTTCATTCAGAGGGAACCGAACTTAACTTTTTTTGGATTGTTTTTATTGTTCATTGTTGTAAAAGAATACTTACATAAAATCAAAACTCAAACTAAAATGAAAAATAGTATGTTTTGATCTACATTCTGACTCCAGCAGATGAACTTAACTTCTTGAGAGAAGTTGTGAAGAAAAGTAGTGAGTCAGGCAGGTAACATGCAACGTATACCCAAGAAATGTCTTAAATAAGTCCCAGAATAGTTGTTTTTCAAATAGTTTCCCACTGAACTCTCAGGTTTTAGGAGGCATAGTTTAAGATTACTTGAAAAAATATACATTTTTTTTATCTGCATAGCACATTTAGGTCCAAACCCAGCCCCGCATAGAGGGATATATGGTCATTTATTATCATTAAAAGTCTCAACTTCAGTATTCCTGCCAGACACCAGCACTGTTTACTATGGCAAAATAGAACCCAGAAGAGTTCAGGGATTTTTCAAGGACCCACAGCTTTGATATAAAGAGAGGAGCTAGACCTCAAGTCTAGGTCTGCTAACATCAGTCCTGGGCTTTTTTTCACCACATTGCTTCCAATGCTCTGTGGAGGTGACATTTAATTGAATTAATGAGGTAGGGGTGGGAGGAAACACCTTTCATCATCAGTTTTTTTTTTCCTAAACAGCATAGCAAGCACCCATTACCCATTACTTTTACAGATATTTTCTTTCATTAATTCACAGCAGAAAAATGTACTCTACTTCTAAAAATAAGCGTAAAGGTGTAATCTCTAACTTAAAGTCCCATTAAATTATTAACCCTTTTCATTCCTCTAGTCTTCTATTACTTTCCTTAGTCACTAGGTGTCATCTGTACTCTTTTGCCAAAACCACCTACCTATTAACAAGTCTTCAAAATGTATGGACACTTAAAATTTTAAAGTATATATTAAAACATTTTGGACAGAGACAATATTTACTGTTGCTTTTAAGCAATGTGTAAAGAGTAAGACTTAATTTTATGTAAGATCACATTTAGGCTCTCTTGCCTCCAGTTTGTACCCATATGTGTAGTTTGGGGCACCCAGAAAAATCAAATAACTATGCCTAATCAGCATTCTAGAGGTAAACCTGAGGAGCCGAGTTTCTGTAGTCCACTAGCTCCCACCAGTGCTATTTATTGTCAGCTAGTTGCATCAATTAGCTTTTAGAAAAGAATATTTACAAAGTAAAGTGTGACAAGAAACATTCCTAAAACAGGAGATGCATCCTTCTCCTACATAGATAAGATCCATAGATAGAACTTAACAGAACATAGTAATAAAGCATAAATGTAGAAAATATATGTATTCAAAGGTTAAGTTAATAGTGCCTGTTTACTGAAAGTCTTTTTATCCATTCATAAAATTCTCATGAAGTTTTCCCTTATGTTTGGGTCTTTACTGGGCTCCAAGGTTGATTGCCTCTGTTGAGCTCACAGTTGAATTTTTTTTGTGCCATGAGGTGTCTCATTCCCTGAAGTTGTTGCTGTTCCAGATGACTGTCATTCCATATCTATCTACAAGTGCTTCCTTTATCTTTAGCCACTCACACCATTCTGGTGGCCCCTGCTACTAGCTCTGGTCACTGGTGAAACCTTCTCATAGGACCTCAGGATCTCCCAAACCCATACAATGGTCTGGGATTAAGGGAAGAGGAGAGAAAGAATTTTTCCTTTTCTCAATAGATATGCTTCCTGGGCCTTAACTGAAGCTCCCCTTCCTCTGAACTGGAGTATTATTGCTGGTTTTCAGACTCCTAATTGGCTTATTGTTTTGTATACAAGCTCAGAGGTATTTCTGACTCAGGCAATCACAAAATGTTTCCCATGTAGCATCATTTATGGTTATCCAAAGATCAAAGCATTTTATTGCTCTGAAATTGATTAATGGCTTATCCACATCTAGTTTATACTATGGAATGATTAATTCAATCAAGTAGTCTAAGACTTCTGTGCTTCTTTTGCACTGATATAAGCAATCTGAAAACTCCCAAGAGGTGCCAAGAAAACTGGAACAATGAATTTTTAAAAGTAGCTAAATATAATTGCTCAGGAAAGCCATGAAACTTTTGAGATGGCTTGACTAGTATAAAAGTGATGGTGGCAGAGTATAGTGAATAGGGTGCTAGACTTAAGAGTTCTAAAAATATCGGTTCAAACCCTGGCCTCTGACACTAACTAGCTGTTACATCCTGAGCAAGCCATTACATTTTTCTCTGAGGCTTAGGCAACTACATATGACTATAACTTATTGACCGCTATAATTTGAGTTTATGAAGGTATTCTTCTATATGAACAGTCAAAATTATGGCACTGTTGCTTGATATTGAACTATCAAGTCAATTCCTATCTTTTGTTCTGGGGCAAGGACTCATGTAATTGATTACAATAAATTTAAAAGCAGATGAGGCTTTGACATTGAGGAATAATAGAACATATTTGCAATAGATTTTAAAATACTAATGCTACTAATAATGTCACATGCCATACATAAAGAGAGCTGAATGTTGTGATTAGTTTCCAAACCAGTGACTTAAGCAAAGACAGGAATGATAGTCTAGTGGAATGTAATTTGTTTCATGTTCAATGATACTGAAAACGGCATTAGAATAAGCATTATAAGCCATTGATATTACCAATATTAATCCAGGTGTATATTGCTTTATGCAACTGAAACATATTTGTAAAGAACATCTATAAGTCCAGTTTTTTTTAATGCAAAGATTATTTTCTCATGATTTTTTTCTCTCTCTCGCTCACTCTTTCTCAGAGTGCTTCTTTAAACACCACCACTGGATAGCTCTGAGATTTCTTCATTTCCTTGCTTTTTTCTAAACATCTTTGATGCAAATTCCAAACAATCAACATGCATTTGCTAGGCAGATATGTTAGAAGTGATTCCTACTTGCAATGAGCTTACATTCTAAAGAGGGAAACAGCAAAGCACATTGAGACTGATGAGTATAAAATTCACAAATACATATATATGTACATACATATAAAACACAGTAAAATACAAGATACTATGAAAAGAGAGAAAACTAGCAGTTATTGGAATCACAAAACACTTCGTGTGGAAGATGACTCCTGAGCTGTCTATTAAAGGAAAGGAGGTAAACTGAGGCACAGGTAAGGATGAAGTGAACAGCACTGTATTTATAGTGAACTTAAAAATAATAGGTGAGGAGTTTCTTTAAAAGTTAGAACTCCCCCTTCTTAGACAAACTTTGCATTTTATTATCTATGACGCTTCTGTCGTCAGGTTTATTTTTGATAATTAGGAAAAAGACATTTGTAAAAAATAATAAGGTAAGCCAGAAGAAAGGATAAAATAAAATTACCAAAAAGGCAAGATTAAAGAAGACTCAGAGAAGAAAGTTTACAAAGTTTATTTTACTAAAATGATATCCAGGAGGGAAGATTAGTCATGCTGGTAGGCATTATTCCAAGTGCCTGCTGAAATGAATACACCTTGAAATGAATTTGCCCAGTTTGAATGTGGGCTAAATGAGTTGTATCTTGCAAAGAGGCATGGAGTGGCTTGACAGAAGTGTTCAAGCGTGCTGACATATGAACATAAAAGAACTACCCATTATACTTTCCATTTGGAAACTATATGTTCTTTGAAGGGGTCTGATATAAGATAGGAAGCTCTTAAATCCTCAGTGTAATATCAGAGCTGCCCTAGCAAAATTGCGAAAAATTATAGGATTATAGAACAGGATGGGAATTCAGAGATCATATAATTAAATGTTTTTATTTTTACCAATGAGGAACAGCTCCCCCCACCCTCCCAAGTTAAGAGATTTGCTCAAAATTATACTGCTAGTACTTGGTACAACCAAGATAGCTATCTCCCAAGAAAATGGGTAGGAGGAAACATGAAGCATTCCAGAATTTGTTATCACTTGGGGCTAACCTGAAGGATTCCAAGCTAGCTACTCATAAAAACTCTCAAAGATTAAAACTAAAAATTCTTTAGCATACTCAGAAGGCAGATTTGTGCTACCTTGATTATTACCATTTACATTTCCTGGATACAAACACTGACTCTTTATTTATGAATGAAAATGAACATGCAATGCCTCACAAGAATTGATATCTTGAAATAAAAACTAGAGAAAAACTTCCATTGAGGTTGGTGGATCATCAATGGGAGCACCACAGCTTAGTAAAAATATCAATATGCTGGAAATGTCCATATGATGCTAACTAGGATAGTAAAGGGATCAAGGACCTCAAAATCATGCCATATGAAGATCCACTGAAGCAATCAGGGATGACTAGCCTGGAGAAGAGAAGACAAGGGAACACGATAACTGTCTTTAAGTATTTATTTGAAAGGTTGTGATGTGGAAGAAGGAATACACTTATGCTATTTGACTCCAGAAAGCAGAATTAGGAATAATAGGAACAAGTGTCAAAGAGACGGACTTTGAATTAATGTAAAGAAAAAATTAATAACCAGAGCTTCAAAAAATGGAATGGACTGACCAAGAAATTATGATGACTGCCATTGTTAACATGAGAATGGTTTTCCTCACTGAAGTCAATGGCTAAGCGAGCACTTGTCAGGAACATTATAGAGAAGATTATTTTGTTCAGGTATGAATGTTGGCTCAGAAGAGTATACTTGATCTCAAGGTCAGGAAGACATAGGTTCATTTTCCACTTCTGATACCTACTGGCTGATACCTGGACTAGTCATTTAATTATCTCAGTATCCCGGGCAACTTGAGGATTTTAAGATTCAGGATCAGCATTGATGGAAAAGAGTGCCTTCTTGGTAGTTCCTAAACCAGTGAAATGATAGGTCCAGTAAAAGGGGGGGGGGGGGGGGGGGGAAGGTTAAGCTTAAATGGCCTCTTGTGTTCCTTCCAACATTGAACTTTCTTTAGGTGGATGATCTATGGAAGTCATGAATAAGAACCACATAGGATAAGATAGTGTATTTCACTGAGAGTACCTATAGGAATGAAACCATGGATCTAAAATACTAAGTAAGCTAAATGATTTATACTTACACATACACATACACACACATTGAAGTTATATACAAATACAGACTTCACCAAAAAGATGTATTTCCCAAAATCTGAGAATAAGTCAGTTTTCTTAATTGGTTATTTTTAAAGTGCTAAGAGAATTTATTCTATAAAAGAATCCTAGGATTTCTAGTAAATAAGGTCCCCCTAATTGACTTTTTAGATAAACTTTCATTTTTCAAATATTGACTTGCTTACTTAGGAATAAATGTTTTTCATTATTTATGTATGTATGCAGTTTCTTAGAGAGACACATCACAGAATACTGACAGCTCATGATAAAACTTAGAAAAAAACCTTCTGGATTAAGTCTGTTTTTTAAAGCAACAGTCCCCACTCTTTCCAGGAACCTTTTTTCATTTAACAAATATTTATTGAGTACCTAAAATCCTGGACACAGAAAACTTCAAATCAAAGTAAATTGTGGAAATATAATTCTAAAGCTACAAAGGGGCTATCAGATCCAAGAGCAGAGACAGATTTCTTTCAGTTAAGGCTAAAGATTTTAGTTAGGTATTAAAGAATAGGAAAGAAATAGAGAAGTGGAGTTAGGGATAGGGTAAGAGAAGAGAACTCTAAGTGGAAGGAACAATTGGATAAAGGCTTAGTGCAAAAAAAGTAGGGCACATCTGAGGAACAAGTAACTCAGTTTGGTTAAAAATTAATAAGAGACTGCGGAAGAAAAGCAAATTGGGTCTAAAATGTGGAAAACCTATACTAACAAAGGAATGGAGGTATTTATTCGATAGGAAATAAAGAGTCATTTATATCCTATCTTTCTTTTCTAAGGTAAAATGGAATTTTTTATTATAATTTTTTTAAGGAAAGCAGCATTTGTTACTCTGTGCCACACACAGTAGATAGATGCTTGATAAATATCTGTTGAGTTGATAATTCTAATAATTCCTGATGGTTACAAAATTTACAGCCTAATCATTTATAGATTTACAGATCAATAAGCACTGAAATGAAACTAATGTGTACACCTAAGAAAAGGAGGTCTCCAACTTATAAATATTCATTTATAAATCAGGTTTCAGAAATTCAGATCATATATTTGCACAAAGACAATGTTATGTATAGTCTGATGCCAAGAAAATTCTCAAAATCCCATTTCATAATAGAAATCATATTTTCAATGGAAAATGTTTAAAAAATAATTATTGCAACAAATATTTAAGCCAAATCTAAGGATATAATGCAATAAAAAACAATTTTTGAATGCTTTGATTAGAATAAGCTGCAAAGGTACTCAGAAATTTCTTGAGCTTTAGGGATTAAAGGCACTAGTTCTTTATGTTATCCCAATTTCATTATAAAACTTATGCTTTCCCTTTTCTTTAGCCTGTTATACCTGCTAGTCATAATTCAAATTGCTTTCAAGCTTATCATTGAAAAGGAAAAGAGAATTTTCTGAGGTAAATGGATATATCATATTTGAAAGAAAAAGGGGAAGGAAGAATAGGGTTAAGGAGGATAATATTTGAACATGTACAAAAGAGACTGCTTTAAGTAGAAACTAAGAAGAACAGAGGAAACCAAGAACATGGTGTATGCAGGATCCCTTTAGGGGGAGAAGAAATGAAGTTGTAGGAAACATGTTGGCAGGGAGTCAGGTCACCATATCAGTAACCAAGGGGCAATAGTGTTAGCTCGGTATACTTTGGTTGCTGTCTGGTGCTGCTCTGCCATTTAGATCATATGTTAAGTATTCAGAATGCTCTATTAGGTGCTGATAAAGAAGACACTATCTGAAGACACTGCTATCACAGAATTTACAAGTCTGTCCCTTCTCTAATCCATCAACCCAGCAGCCAGTGATTTTGCTAAATCTCAGGTCTGACCATATCACTCCCCACTTATAAACTCCAGGGTACCTCTAAGATAAAATGCATACTACTCCATTTGGTATTTTAAGCCTTTTGGCTCATTATACATTGCTTTCCTCAGCAAACTCCAAGGTACAGCCAAACTGATCTTGCTGTTCTCCAGAGTGGACAATCCATTTCCATGCCTTTGCACATGCCGATCTCTATTCAGATCTCTGTACTCTTTATCTCAGGCTCTTGAAATTCCTGGCCTCAAGAACTGTCTTCTTCAAGAAGACTTTCCTGATGCCCCCAAAAGTTAGTGCCTTCTTTCTCTAAAAAATAACTTTATATTTTTTATTTAAAGACTTTGTAAATACTTATATAAGTTCCATGAGTACAAGGACTGTTTTCTTTTGTCTTTATAGCATAGTGCTTGGCACATTGTGGCTACTTAATAAACATTCATTGACTAACTCATTGATTATAATGGAAAGAAAAGACATTTGTAAGTCAAGTGTTTATTATCCAGAAGTTCTTTGATAGAAGTGTAATAGATCTGCTTTCCCCTGGGGATGTGATGCCAGTAGGGAAGTACCAAAGTTTTCCTTGAAGGAGGAAGAAGCATGAGGGAAAAGAAGAAATCATGTCAATCTTGCCCAAGCTAGCCAGAGAATTTTAACTAGGCGAGCCTCCCAAAGGGACATTGATAGTTACTTTTTTCTCTTTTGTGTTTCCTTTCCTTTGGTAAATGGGCTTATGAGTTTGAAAGGCTTGTAAATCTTTTTGGCCACCATGTAAGAAGATTCACCATGACACTCAAGGACCCATTCCTTCTCGCCTCTATCCCTAATCACATCATCTTGTCTCAAGGGCTACAGCCAAGAAAAAAAACTATCCTGAAACTCTTTCCTCTTCTAAAAGGGGGTAGTTTAGGGGGCAGTTGGGTGGCTTGGTGGATTGAGAGTCAGGCCCAGAGGTCCAGGGCCTCCATGGGAGGTCCTAGGTTCAAATCTGACCTCAGATACTTTCTAGCTGTGTGACATTGGGAAAATTACTTAACCACCATTGCCTAGTCCTTACCCCTCTTCTGCCTTAGAACCAATACACAGTATTGATTCAGAAGATAAGGGTTCTAAATAAATAAATAAAAATAAAAAGAGGTAGTTTCAATATGGAAAAATGGGGCCCCACATACACTGTTGGTGGGACTGTGAACTAATCCAACCACTGTGGAGAGCAATCTGGAATTATGTTCTGAGTTATAAAACTGGGTCCCTTTGGACCCAGCAATATCACTGTTGGATCTGTTTCCCAAGGAAATCAGAAAAAAAGAAAAAGAAATTATATGTTCTAAAATAAATATAGCAGCCCTCTTTGTGTTGGCAAAGAACTGAAAACTGAGGAGATGTCTATCATTTGAGGAAAGGCTAGACAAGTTCCGACATATTATTGTGATGGAATATTACTGCACCAAAAGAAATGATGACCAGATTGATTTTTAAAAACATGAAAAACCTACATGAAATTATGAAAAGAGAAACAAATAGAACCAAGAACATTACATATGGCTACAAAATTAATGTTTGAAGAGTAACTTGAATGTCTACCTCTAGAGAAAGACTTGATAAATAGAAACATGAAAGACATAGTTTATATATACATTTTTTTGGGTCAAGAGATCTCTAGTGTGCACAAAGGAGGGAGATACCCGGGCATTTTACTATAACCAATAAACAAATTAATTTTTTAAAAGGTAGTTTTTAGCTCAATAGTCAAGCAGGAGATTTTCAGCAAGTTAGTTGAATACAGCCAAAAATCTTAAATAAAATACTAGTAAAGAGACGGCAATATATCACAAGGATTATTCACTATGACCAGGTGAGATTTATACCAGGAATGCAAGGCTGGCTTAATATTAGGAAAACTATCAGTATAATTTACCATATCCATAAACAAATTAACAAATCACAAGATTATCTCAATAGATGCAGAAAAAGCCTCTGAAAAAATACACTGATTCTTATTAAAAAACTAAAAAGCATAGGAATAAAAGGCTTTTTCCTTAAAATAATAAGTCGTATTTATTTAAAGCCATCAGCAAGTATCATTTGCAATGGAGATAAGTTAGAAGTCTTCCCAATAAGATCAGGAGTAAAGCAAGGATGTCCATCATCACCACTTTTATTAAATATTATTCTAGAAATTCTAGTTTTAGCAATAAGAGAAGAAAAGGAAACTGAGGGAATTAAAGAAGGCAATGAGGAAACTAAAGTATCATTCTTTACAGATGATATAATGGTATACTTAGAGAATCCTAGAGCCACAACTAAAAATCTAGTTGAAATAATTAATAACTTTAGCAAAGTTGCAGGGTACAAAATAAACCCAAATAAATCATCAGCATTTCTATATATATTGTGGTATATGACGGTGATGGAACACTATTGTGCTATAAGGAATGGTGAACAGGATGCTTTCAGAAAGAGCTGGAAAAAACTGATGCAGAGTGAAAAAGCAGAACCAGGAAAACATCAGATATAGTAACAGCAACATTGTGGAATGATCAGATGTATAAACTTAGCTACTCTCAGCAAAACAGTGATCCAGAACAATTCTGAGGATCTTATGAAAAAAAACGATGTCTACCTCCAGAGAAAGAACTGTTGGAATAGGAATGCAGATGAAAGTATATGATTTAACACTTGTTTATTTGGGTATATGTTTTAGGTTTTATGAGATTATTCACTTACCAAAATGAATAATATGGAAATATGTTTTGAGTGACAATATGTGTATAACCCAGATTGAATTGCTTGCTGGTTCCAGGAGGGGGAGAGAAGAAGGGAGGGAGACAATCTGAATCATATAACTTCAGAAAACTTGTGTGGAAATTTACTATTACATGTAATTTTTAATAAATAGATACAATTAAATTAAAAATAAATAAAATAAAACTTACAATTTAAGCAATAGTGATTTATCTCAGAAGGTCAATTAACCCTTGAGAGACCTTTATTTACCTATAGCTTAAACAACATAAAGTGCTAATACTTATAAAGTACTTCAAGCTTTATAAAATATTTTACATATATTACCTCATTTGATCTTCATAACAACCTGTGATGAAAGGGGTACTAAAGATATTAGTAGTTCCATTTTTCAGATGAGGAAACTGAGGTCCAGAAGGTTAAGTGATTTTCCCATGACTACATAACTATAAACTATCAAAGGCAATAACACATGTGGGCTGCTCTGATTCCAAAACTCCAGATCTTAAGTTATATTGCCTAACTATTTCTCTATCTCAAAAAATCAAGTTTCATTTCCTAGGTGAGCCAATGGACAGAAAGAAAATGTGACTCAAGTAGAAATACTGAAATAATTTTGCTTTTGTTCTTAAGTGAAGTTCATGCTGAACCATATGGAAGAAGTTATGATTGTCAGAGATGATAAAAAGATGATTTGTTCAATTCTGATCTATAGATTTGTTGCATAATTAAAGCTCTTTTCATTATACTATATCTTCTTCTTTTTTGGCTTGGTTCATAGAAAACACTGACTAATGATGGAATGTACCTTTAAGTGATAAGGGGCTTAAGACTCAATATGAAGAATAATTACCAAATAAGAAGCTGTAGATTATTGAAAGTTGTAATATCTCCTCCACTAGACATATTATTCCGAATCTCTCCCCAATCTAAAAGGCTCTAATTCAAATAATATCAGAGGATCATAGATCTTGAGGTGGGAAGAAACCCCAGAGGTCAATAAGTCCAACTAACTTAATTAATCAATCCACATGCATTTCCTATTTGCCAGGCATTGTGGTAGATGCTGGGGATGAAAAGACAAAAACAAAAAACAAATAAACAAAAAACCAGTTCTGGTCTTAAAGAACTCAAAATGAGTCAAGATTAGCACAGAGCTTGGCATGCACATAGTAGATGCTTAATACATGCTAGTTGACTAAAAGCATGTACATAAATAAATATATACAAAATGTATAAAAAGAATTTGGCTGGGGTGGCAAAAAGGGGAAGCTAAAGGAGGTATTTTAATACACTTGAAGAAACCAAGGTCCAAGGAGGACATTACTCTGCCAAGTCATAGGTAATAGCAATCAGAAAATTCTATTATCAGAAAGTGAAGGAGATATGACAAAACCACAAAATAAAAATAGCTCTCTCAAAACTACAGTTTCTCTTTATATTAAATCAAAATTATCAATAGAGGCTCATAGAGTCCAGCCTTCTATATTTTCTCTTTGAAGTGACTAAGTCATCCTCATGCAGCTCAATTAAAAAAAGAAAGTACTGGATTTGGCTTTGAGGAAATTTAAGTTCTATTTTTAACTTCACCCCTGGTCTGGGATAATTCACATCTAGTCTCTTTTTCCTAATTTGCAAAGAGGGAATAACAATCCCTGTTTTTTCTTCTTCTTTATTAACTTTATATGGGAGCTGTCTAAGGTATTTAAACAACATTGGTTTTATGCAAATGCAAAGTGCTAAATGGTAGTTAATGCAGCAACAATAAAATCAAAGCAAAAAATTCAGGAGTTTGTTTTAATCACTCCTGTGTTATTTTTGTGGTGCCACTTTCAGGTTACCAAATTTATCCAGCATCATCCTAAAAGGCAAAAGACTGAGAGAACAGCAGATGACTGTAGTAAGATAACTAAAAATGAAATAATTTGATAATAAATTATATTTTATAACTGACAGTTTTTCTTTTTCTGTTTGTTTTTGGTTATTTAATTAATTTAGAATATTTTTTTCATGATTACATGATTCATGTTCTTTCCCTCCCCTTCTCACACCCCCCTCCCATAGTCAACAAGCAATTCAACTGGGTTTTACATGTCATTGATTAAGATCTATTTACATATTATTAATATTTGTACTAAGGGTGATCATTTAGAGTCTACATCCCCAATCATATCCCCATCGAACCATGTGATCAAGCAGTTGTTTTTCTTCTGTGTTTCTACTCCCACAGTTCTTCCTCTGAATGAGGATAGCATCTTTCTCATAAGTCCCTCAGAATTGTCCTGGATCATTACATTGTTGCTAGTTTTTAGAGAAGTCCTTACATTCGATTGTACCACAGTGTATCAGTCTTTGTGTATAATGTTCTCCTGGTTCTGCTCCTTTCATTCTGCATCAATTCCTAGAGGTCATTCGAGTTCACATGGAATTCCTCCAGTTCATCATTACTTTGAGCACAATAGTATTCCATCACCATCAGATATCACAATTTGTTCGGCCATTCCCCAATCAAAAGGCATCCCCTCACTGACAGTAAATTTTTGAGTAAAGAACTAATGTCTGTTGATCAGTTTTCTATAACACCATCACATGGCATTAAAAGAATCAGGGAAAAAAAAACCCTGAAACTGATCAACATTTGAAAAAAAATGCACAAGATGCCAAAACTGTTCAGTTTTTAAATTGCAAGTTATTCCAACATAATTCCTGTTCATTGTTAAATTACTAGAATCCTTTAAATAAGAAAACACTAGATATCATATAAACACTATGTCTGGTTTCTTTTCCAATTTATATTCATGGAAAGCAGACACCAGATCATTTAGCCAAAGATGAGAGCAAAACTGTTTGACCTTCAACAAACTAGGCTATGGGATCAGTGGGTATGACAATATAAATATGAACCATAAGAATGCATTGGTATTTTAGAAAAAATCAGTGAGGAATGCTGGACTTAATTTGGACCAATTATTATTAGACACAACAAGGGCAGGGATAAAGCATGAACCTATGAATTATAAGGAATTCCTTAATAAGAAAACTCCTTCTATCAAGGCAAGTCAGCACCGACTTTGTACTTTGGAGTTCAGCATATCTAATGAACTCAGGTACAACTAAAAATGCAGTACTGATTATCTATGACAAAGGTTCCCAGATTTTCAATTTTTATTCATAACTATCAATATGTTTTTAAATCATAAAACCTTGTTCAATTTATTGCTTTTTTATTTTTAATTTTTGTTTTTGAACCCTTACCTTCTGTCTTAGAATCAATACTAGGTATTGGTTCCAAGGCAGAAGAGTGGTAAGGGCTAGGTAATGGGGGTCAAGTGACTTGCCCAGGGTCACACAGCTATGAAGTGTCTGAGGCCAGATTTGAAATCAAGACCTCCTGTCTCTGAGCCTGGCTCTCAATCCACTGATTCACCCAGCTGCCTCCTCAATTTATTGTTATTGGAGATCAGCAGAGAGGTTAGGTAAATGTGACAATCATCAATAATAATGAAATCAATGGGAGCTGATGAGATAACACTGAATAGAGGAAGGGGAAAAAAAGGGCTCAGGACATACCAGTTTTATATTTCAAAAGGTCCATGTAGAAGGCAAAGCACTGGATTTGTACAGGATAGGATCTAGGTTCAAATGTTGGTTACACTGTCTGTGTTATCTGGAATAAGTAACTACTTTTCTGAACCTCAGTTTCATTATCTGTAAAATAAAGGAATTATACTATATGTTTTATGAAGTCCCTTTTAGCTCCTGTGCTATGATCTTATATATTCTAAATTCTCTCTCAAATCTAAATCCTATAGTTTTTTCTTGGTTTCCCTCCATCTCCACACACTGCTACTTCTTCCATGCCTTAGCAAGACTGCTTCATCATTTGGCATCATTAAAATTGTTCAACATGTAGAGATTAGCTTTCTTGTGATCAGCTTGGTAGAAAAGCTTCTTTTCAGAGTTCAGATGGGGGTCCCTTGAAGAGGATATATTCAAAATCTAGGTTGATGCAGTTAGAATTTGTATTCTCTTGGCACAGCCTTCAAAGACTTAGGGCCACCTTCATTACAAGGGGAACTCTGCAATAGGTCTTTAGGGAAGATAATGATATTCATTGAGTTAGATTTTTATTTAAGCACCCTAGCTAAATGTGCTGTGCTAGTCACTGAGGAAAACAAAGATAAATAAGAGGCAGCACAAAAAAATGAGAAGTTAGCTACCATTAGAATCAGGAGGGTACAGAATTTGAATCCTATTCTTACTATTACCTGGACAAAATATGGCCCTTCACTTTGTTCACTTTCCTTTCCTTCATGTATAAAATGGGAAATAATAGCATGCTACCGACTTAACATGACTGTTGTGTGGAAAGTATTCTGTAAAACTTAAATCTTTTATGAGTGAGATTTGTCATTAAGACTCATTTTCTGTCCCAAAGATGCTTAATATCAAATAGGCTACAATAAAAAATATATGAAGAAAAATGTTATCGACTATAGTAAGTACATATGAGCACAAAGTACTAGGCTAAGGAGGAATAATTTTAATCTAGCAAATCAAGTGGCACAATAAGTCCTTACTTTCACTGATTACTGGGAAAATGATATGGTATGAAATAATAAATAAATAAGGCATATGAAATAATAATAGGTAAAAATAAAAAAGGGAAGGACTCTGGAGATGAGGCTAGATAACAGTGGATAAAGCATCAGGCTTGAAGTCAAGAAGACCCGAGTTCAAATGCAGCCTTGGACATCTCCTGGCTGTGTGACACTGGGCAAGTCACTTAACCCCATTTGCCTCAGTTTATTCATCTGTAAAATGAGCTAGAGAAGGAATTGGCAAACCACTCTTGTGTCTTTGCCAAGAAAACCTCAAATGGAGTAACAAAGTGTTAGACACAACTGAAAAATTAGAGATGGAGGTTGTGAGACTAATAAAAATTCTGTCTGTTTCTCTCTCTCCCCCCCCCCACTACCTTTTTTAGATTGTTTCTTTTATGTTGAAGTAAACTACATGTAATAAAAATCCCCACCTAAAGGTCACAATACTTCCATTATTCTAATTTCACCCCCAAATGTCACAAGAAAGAGTATGAATGGGAATACAAATCTTTGATTTCACTCCAGATAAAGGAATTACTCCAAGATAGAGATGAACAGATAATCTAGAGAGCGAAAAGAACTAGATTCAGAAAGAATACACTAACACAAATTTAAAATATGAAAAAACTTAAAATCATCTTGTAAAAACACCTGGTGTTTTTGAAATGCTTCCTTAAACATCAGCAAGCTTCAGGGGAACAGAGAACATAGTCTACAAAACATGCAAAACAAGAAGCCTCGATGGCGAAGTCATAGTTTTCAGAATTGAAAGGACAACTCTCCCTCTCCTATCAAACAACTGAAGCTACAGAGTTCTAGGAAAGTGACTTATCCAAGGTCACATAGAATCAGAAGGGGAATTGAGCACAAGTCCTCTGACTCCAGAGCCTTCCTGAGTCACTTTTTCATAAATAAAAGGGTCACCATGGTCTCCACTGCCAACTCCCAAGATGGTAGAGTTTGCTTCTTTTCTTGTTTTAGAATCCTTGATTAGGGGGCAGCTGGGTGGCTCAGTGGATAGAGAGCCAGGCCTAGAGATGGGAGGTGCTTGGTTTAAATGTGGCTCTGGACAAGTCATTTAACACCCCCATTGCCTAGCCTTTACCACTCTTCTGCCTTGGAACCAATACACACTATTGATTCTAAGACAGAAGGTAAGGGTTTTATTTTTTTAAAGAATCCTTAACTAGTCATTCATTCATTCAATAATATTCATTCACTTAATGCCTGCTAGAAAATTGTGCCAAACAGTCCTCCAGAATGTTTTTAGAAAGAAGGATGTTAAGGTCCTGTTATAACCTAGGCTCCTTTAAGACAGGCCCTTTTCTCCATTTTTGTGTTTGTGGCCTTGGTGCCTAACAATCAAAAAATGCTTAATGAGTTAAACTGAAGTGATCAGTTTTTCCTTTTTCAGGTGCTATGAGCACAAAGGCCTGGATCCTCAGACCAAAGCTATCTCCCTCTCCTTTTCTATCCACTATGGGGGAGTAAAAGCAAATAACAGACGGAATGGAGCAAGAGGAAGTTTCAAACCCATTCTTAGCTTTTGAATGGCACATACAGTGCAGTGAATCATCCAGTTTCTATCTCAGGATTGCTTTTGAAAGAGAAATGTCACAGTGAAATGTGTTGAACATGAAAGTGTTTCATGTGCATTCAGGAACAAAAGCAAAAGCACTATACGGGATGACATTATTCAGTCAATAAATCAATAAAGTAACTCTGCAGAGAAAATGGATTTAGGGGGCTACTACCTATTGTTTGATTTCCTTATAGAGGAGAACTGCGGACAAGGTAATTTAAGTCTGCTTAATTATATCTTCTTGAGTCCAATGCAACAAACATTTATCGAGCACAGGTTATGTGGTATCCGTCAGCGAGGGCTGATATTAGGCAACTCCTGTGTGTTCAGGGCTAGGAATATAAAGGAAGGCAAAACCAGTTCCTGCCCTCAAGAAGCTCATCTAATAGAATGCAGAAGCCTGGGCCATGCACAAGGGCTATAGAGTTTGGATCAGGCTTAATTCTCTTCCTCATCTTACCAAGCTCACTGCCTAATGGGGAATGTGCCACATGTATAGATAACAATTGATGAATTAGTAAGACATAGATAGGTCTTAAGAGTTTTAGGAATCCAATTTAGGGAATCTAATAGCTCTAAATTCCAATGAGAACCCTCTGAGCTCTGCTTAAAACCAAGGAAGCTCATCCAAACTCCGCCACTGAGTAGCTAGAGATGATGCCGATGCAGCTCGCTTCAGCAATTTGGGCCTGTTTCCTCTCATTAAAGATCACGGATTTGGAGCTGGGAGGGACCTTGAAGGTCATCTAGTCCAATCCTTTAATTTCACAGATGAGGAAATGAAGACGGAGAAAATGATTAGCTCAGATCAGAGGGCTGAACTACAACAGGGATTCTTAACTTGAGGTAAGTGAATAAAATCTTTTAAATAATAATTTCAATATAGTTGGTTTTCTTTGAAATCTGTATTTTATTTTATGTGTTTAAAAACCTTATCCTAACAAGCTTCCCCACGCTACCAAAGGAGACCATGACACACATAAAAAGGTTAAACTTTAAACTAGATGATTTTTAAGATTCTTTAGAGCTCTAAATTGCTGACAGTGATGCTTCAGATTCATTGTAAATAGTATTACATACTCTTTACTTAATATTCTTTCTTTTCAAAAAAATCAGTTATTCAGGCTACTCAACATGATATTTAGGAATATAGTAGTGATGATCATTGTAATAATAGCCCACACTTATATAGTTTTATAGTTTACAAAGCACTTTACATAGATTTCCTTGGATCTTCAGGGCATCCATGGTAAATGGAGAGTACAAATATCATCCTCATTTTATAGATAAGGAAACTGAGGCTCAGAGAGATTAACTAATTTGCCCAAGGTCACCTTCATACATAACAGATGTGGAGCTGGGCCTCAGGCCCAGCTATTGGGAGTCTAGTGCCAACAACATATAAAACCTATCTCATCTTTTCCACTCAAGCTTAATGGAATTGTGTATATTCTATAATCACAACTCTCCTTATTAATTCATTGACTTCAAATTGACAGAAATGGCTCTCTCCTAATTGATGTAACTTAATAGCTAATCTATCCACTGTATAATATTTACTAATATAGTACACAACCTTCTAATAATTTTACAGCTGATAATTTAATTTACTTTGTAATTAAGCCTGTTTGACAAATTAATTTGTGGAAATATAGAAGGTGAGCTAAAATGCTCATTATGGTGGTGCATGCCTGTAATGCCAGCTCTGGGGAAACTGAAGCTAGTAAAGTTCTGAGCTGGAATGGACTATTCTGATCAGGTGCCCAAATGAAGGTTGATAATAATGATGAGACTCCATTAGTGGAAGGTCACTAGGTTGCCTCTGGAAGGACAAATTGGCACACCTCTAAAACAGAGCAGGGTAAAGCTCTTGTGTGGATTCAAGTAGAACTGGGCCCTTGCTTAGCCTCTGTCCTTCCAGTATCCTCAACTGGAAGATCCCTAAACAAATTAAGTCACAGGTCCAGTCCCCATCATCCCTTACCTGTCACATATACGTCTGATGATATATGTGGAAACAGTTAAAAGTTGACTTCCTATTAGTTAGGAGTTTTTCTTGATGAACCTTGAAATATAAAAATTCTATACTGGGCTCACAACAAACAAACACAAGTATATTAGAACTGCTATTAAAAATGCTTATGATTATTTCTCTAGGAAATGTTCTAGTTTCACACGCTACCCACTCATCCTCCATAGATCACAACTATTTTCCCATTTTGGCTGGGCCTTTCCCCCACAATATACATCAAGGTCTGTTTTCCTACTGTGTAACACCTCCAGATCAAGAATCTGATACAGAGAAAAAACTGTACCTTGGAACTCTGCCTCATTAATTACCAGCAAGATATGTAGGCCTCCTTATGCCTTTAGTTATTCTTGAATTCTGTTTCAACAATTCCATTTATACTTCCATTTAGGATGTGCTATTTCTATTCAACTACAGATTCTACAGTTCCACTTAGCCCAAGGGACTATGTCAACAGTCAAACCTTAAAGAGTTTGATGCTACCGGCATCCATAAAAATTACCTTAGAAACTGCCAAAGCTACACTATGAAAATAAACAAAAACAAACAAACAAACAAACAAAAAAACACCATGGGAGAGACCCCCCCCCCCCCAGATCACCTCCAAACTCAATTCTGACTTCAACCTGGAACTTCCAACCCCAACTGAAAACTAAAAAACAACAACTAGCATTTATATAGTGCTTGCAGCTTTGCTAAGCACTCTACAAATATTATATTTTATACTCAAAACAAATGAGATAATAATTATAAAGTGCTCAGCACAATGCCTGATACATATTAAGCTCTACAGAAATATTATTATTATTATCATAGAAATGACAGGCTATGACAAGATTTGGTATTTTCATCCTCTACAGCTGTCAGCAGTGTATAAACTACAATTATTTCATTGTATTTTTTTTTTTTTTTGCTAAGGCTTACTATGAGTTTTGCAAGGTGATATGGCCAAATATTTCGTGCACATTCTCCTTTAGTCCACGATAAAGCCTACTCCCCTGATACCTTTACTTGTCTTTCCCAGGGGAACCTATGAATGCTTATTGGCTGCAACCTTTTTTCAACTTCGATTTAATTTATCAAAAGAATACTGATATGGTTCAGTTCTGGCTGCATGTCAATTTCTTGGTCATGTGACAACACTGAGAACCTACAGGTACAGCAGATAATCTAAAAACGATGACTCTTGCTTCCTTTTCTAATTATTCTGCCATTGTTGAATAGTGCTCAGGGCTATTTTAAAAACTGCTCTTTGTTCAACGTTGTTAATATATATATATACTGTCTGACATATACAAAAGGCTACAGCATACTTAATTTAATATATTCCATCAATTCAGATATACCAACAAATATTCAGTTTGGCCTAAGGATACTGCAACCGGAGATCCTGAACTTTCTATGCCAGCCACAATTTTAAATATTCTGTCCCGTTTTCCCCATAAACATTTAAAATGTATCAGGAATTCCAATATTTCACCAAATAGTAACTGGATAAATCATGCCTGTAAGCACTAGAACACAAAAAAACATATAAATCACTGAAGATTTGAAGTTACAAAAGATAATGAAGAAATATAAAGATTATCCATGAAAATGCATTCTGATAACTCAGCCCATTGAGTTACATCTATGATATGGAGAGCAAGATGCAGCAGGGATGATCCATGGTTTTTAGCCTTAAAGTCTTCAAACATCACACTGCATTTGGCAATAAGCCTGCAAAATTCTGGCGGCAAGGCAAGGTTGATTGACTGTAATATGAGGCGATAAAGATGGTAAATGTTTCCAGGCTTCATTGCATTCATTTATTTTCCAGCTTGGTGTGACCTACAGGGCTTGTACTCTCCCGACCTAACCTTCAAGGACCCGGGGTCACCTCTAATTCATGATGTGGTATCCGAGTGGGATTTTAGCAAAGGCCAGTGCTTATCGTCACACTTAAAAGAAATTAAATGCATTAAAACCTTCCTTTACTCATAATTATATCAAAATAAGTTATTTCTGTGGCTCTAAAAGTCTCAAGTAGAATCTTAACTAAGAGAGTCTGTAATTCTGCGCTCAATTTAGCAGCATGCATATTTCTGGAATAAAAGAAAATTAATGCAGCCCTGTGCAAATAGATGTGCAAATCTGTGAAGTCTTCAATATTTTATCTGTGTCCCATCAGTTCAGTGTGCTACTCTAAGGAAAAGAGGCCAAGATTGTGGATTTGACTGCCATTTGGTCCAGCTGGCTTTGCCCATATGCCAGAGCAACAAACTATACCAGTTATTCTACAATGTGTGCCACTGGTCAAGAAAGAGAGGGAGTACTTTGTAAATCAATCTCTACTATTTTTTTTAAAGCTAGTATGTATGTGTGCAAAGAGACAGTAGCATCATATGTAATTATTTTTTTAAAAACCTCCACAAATTATCTATCTAGTACAACCATAAAGGATTGAATAAATAAAATTGTACTGTATAAATGTAATGGAAAACTAGAATATAATGAGGAAGGGGTATGATGCATACAAAGAAATCTGGAAATTCCTTTATGAAATAATGTAAAATGAAAAAATCAAAATCAGAAGAATCATGAACAGTATGCAAGACACAACACAAAATCAGATTTTAGAAAACACAGCCTGGGTCAGGGGTGGTGGCAGGAAGGCTATCATTTATAGCACTCAGGAGTTCTGAACCACTGTAGAGTGAAAGTCAATCAGGGATCTGCACTCAATCTGGCACCGATATGGTGGTCTCCAGAACAGCGGGGTCTACAGGCTGCCTAAGGAGGTGCAAACCAAAGCCCAGCTTGGAAATGGTACAGATCAAAACTTCCATACCAGTCAGCAGTGGGATCAGGCCAGGAGTCTAAAAAAATAATACATAGTCTATACCTTCTAAGAACATATAATCAATAAAGAATAAACTCACACATATATTTCTATATACATATATATACACATGCACACATATATTAAAATGGCACTAACTGTCCCCCATAGGAATAGAATTTGTACTCAAAAGTTTTTCTCCCTCAGTTTGTATTGAACCAATTAAATAAGTACCCATCCTTTGTCTTATGAGCAACAGCAGGAAGAGTGAGTGTAAGACTTGAAGTTAAAAGGACCTGGGTTCAAATTCTGCCCCTGGCACTTTCCAACTATGTAACCAAGAAAACTGAGCCTCAGATTTCATATCTGTAAAAGTACCTAATCTCATAGGGCGGTGATAATACTCTAATAATGGACAGAAAATATTTCGCAACCTTTAAAGTGCTATAAAATATAAACTTTTATCATTATCATTATTTCTAAAGTGACGGGTCAGGATCAAGAGGGAAGCTGACAACAGCAGGAAAAAAGGTCTGTTTACAAATGAAACTAACTGGCCTGGCAAAATATGCTAAACAAATGAGCTAACCTCAGACCTATCAGAGAGAATGTAGGGAAGACAAAAATAACGCACAAATAAGAAAGTACTTTGTTTAATTATTTGTTTTTTAAATTATTTTGGGTCTGAATTGAGTTTCAATGAAGGTAGGGCAAAAATGAAACTGGGGCTAGAAGACGGAGGGGTAAAATGGTTCAGGAGAACTGAGAAGCGGGGACAGGAGAAGAAAGAAGCATAAATATAATATTCCTATTGTTCACCTTGAGAGCTAAAGTTCATTTTAGAGTGGTTTAAACATTATCTTAAATGGGACAAAATACTTTTATTTTTGCCTTTTTAAGCACAAGTCAGTTGGTTTCCCTTTAGAACTTAGGTTAATAAGAACAATAATGATGATGATCATATATAGCTCTTTAAAGTTTACAAAATCCTTTAAAAACACAGTGTATGGGGCAGCTGGGTAGCTCAGTGGATTGAGAGCCAGGCCTAGAGACGGGAGGTCCTAGGTTCAAATCTGGTCTCAGACACTTCCCAGCTGTGTGACCCTGGGCAAGTCACTTGACCCCCATTTCCTACCCTTACCACTCTTCCACCTATAAGTCAATACACAGAAGTTAGTTTAAAATAAAAAAAAAAATAAAAAAAAAACACAGTGTATACCAAAAGTCCCTTTTTATGCTAATTACATCCTGGGAGGTGGATGCTACCATTTTACAAATGAGGAAAATAATATTGAGAAAGGATGTGATCTGTCCATTACATAGCTAGTATCTGAGGCAGAATTTGAACTTGGGGCTTTTGGACTTGAATCCTTGCTCTATTCATCACATCACCTAATTGACTACTAGAAATGTAATAGAACAAAACTTCTGTGCCAAACAATGTGAGATCAGGCCATGAGTGATGTTGAAGTGAACTTTGAGTGAGAACAAAATTAAACTGCCGAGGGTCACATTTATTATTCTAAGGTGCAGGCAGGTGTCTGGATTTATGGTCTAGTACCTTTGAATTCAAAGTAACCTTTCATAACAGATCAAAGGCAGTTTCTCTACAACTGCCACAAACAGTTCTTCCCATGAACTATAGTCTAATTCATAATCAGAATACAATGTTACCAGTAAATAGTTTTTGATTAGGAACATAAATATTTTCATAAAGCAGTTTATTCAATTCTTATTACATCACATCTCTGTGATCAGAGACAAGCCACTAAAATGATTTGTTTACTTCTAATATTTCTGTGCTTTTTAAAAGGGCCAGCTAGACACTACAGTAAATTTAAGAATAAAATTGGCTAGAGCATAACCTAAACAGCAGTCCTATGTTTTAATTAACCTTTTTAAAGAACATTTGAGCTATAATAATTTATTTCAAAGACTACTCTAATTTAACAGCCTCATTATTTTCATCTGTAAACCCTCCTCCCCTCACAGCTCCCTATCAACCAACTGCAATAACATTCATTTCCTTTTTCATGGTTGGCTGGACATAAGCAGGGAATCATCATTTCTTCTTCTCTCCTTAAATCAATTCCTTCACCTACCAAATCCTGAAAATTCTGTTTTTAGAATCTTTCCTATTTCTTCCCATTCAATTCCAGGCCCATGCATGGACCATTTCAAAAGTCTTCTTCTCAACTTCCTTCTCCTCAAATGGATTCATGTCAAATTGTGGGAAAGTCTCTGCTTTGGAGGCACCTTTTGGATATGTTCTTCACCCTAAACACATCTACATTTTCAATGACTGTTTTACCAATTCAAAGGCAGCGTATGAAAGAGAGCTTCTTGTTATATAGGGCTGGCCTTGAAAGTAAGAAAATATAGTTCAAATTATGTGGCTAATATTTATTAGCCATGTGAGCATACAGTAGGTTAAGTCATTTAACCTTACTGACCCAATCAACTCTCTAAGATTCTATAATACCTAAGAATTGTGATCCATGGGGGGCAGCTGCATGGCTCGGTGGCCTGAGAGTCAGGCCCAGAGACAGGAGGTCCTGGGTTCAAATCTGGCCTCAGACACTTCCCAGCTCTGTGACCCTGGGCAAGTCACTTAACTCCCATTACCTAGCCCTTATCGTTCTTCTGCCTTAGAACTAATACACAGTATTGATTCCAAGATGGAAGGTAAGGGTTGTTTTAAAAAAAAAAAAAGAATTGTGATCCATGTCAGTAAATGAGTTGCTATATGGACAAAATCAGTTCCTTGATATGTTGGTATAAGAAGCAGTATTATATGATGGAAAGAACACTGAATTTGGAGTCAGAAAAGACTGGGTTTGAATAACAACCTCCAACACATAGTAGCTGTTTGACCCTGGGTAATTTCTTTTAGCCTTAGTTTCCTCACCAGCAGAATGTGGGAAAGAAACTTTGTTCGACCTAATTCACAGTTAGCTTTGTTGTTGTGAAGAAAGTTTTAGAAAGAATTATAGAGTGTAAAACTCTTCTGGTCTTGAGTTGAGGCACTGGGTTCAAAATCAATACCTGTTACCACTACCACTGTGACCTCAGTCAAAGTTACTTTGCTTCAATGATAAAATGAAGGACTTTGTATGACCTCTAAAGAACCTTCCTTCCATTTATAAACCTATTATTCTGATTCATATTAATGACATTTTATTATCATTTTCAATATCATATTCAACAACTTGAATAAAAGGAAAAATAGCATGTTTATCAAATTTGCAGATACTGATAGCCAACAAACTGGCTAACAGACAGGACCCAAAAATATCTTAAATAGTTTGACTGTAACTAAGATGAAATTTAATAGGGATAAATTTAAATAAGCTTCCCTTAAAAATTTTTAAATAAGTTATACAAGATGGAGGAAGGCATGGCGAAATAATAGTTTATGTGAAAAAAAAACCTTGGGGTTTTAATGGCTGACAAGCTCAATATAAATTGATGGTGAAATGGTCACTAAAATGTTTAGACTACATCACCAGCAGAATCACAATATCTAGAATAGGTCTGAGACGCCAGACCTCTGTACCATCTATACTACAAAGAGCAGAGGAGATAGTTCATTTGAACTATAATAGTTCATTGTACTCTACTCTGGTCAAACTACAACTAGATTTTCCTGTTCCAATCTGGGCAATACATTTTCGGAAAGACATTGAAAAACTAGAGCATGTTTATAAAAGGCTAATCATAAAAGTGGAGTGGCTGGAGACCATTCAATTTGCTCTATCTGACCCAAAAATGTAGGCATAGGAACAATGGCTTTAAGTCACTAGGGAAGATCCAACCTAATCCATTAATCATTTAAAAAGTACCTTCTATTATATGATTAAGATACTATGCTAGACCATGGAGATAACAAAGAAAAAATGAAAAACATTCATGAAGCTGAATACAGTATGCAAAAAGATGAGTATAGACATGAAAAAAAATGAGATAGGAGAGAGAAATACTTCTTTTGACTTAAACTATACAACAGTGGAATTTGAAAGGTAATGGATTTGCCATCACTTAGAGGTCTTCCTTCAAGTGGTAACTTTTACTTATAGGGAATTTTTGTTCGGAAATACTTCTGAATTCTCATCCAACTTTTTTGAGATCCTATGAAATATATTCTGTACATAGCAGAAAGCAGAATTTTTGTTAAGATACAGATGATCACATCACTACTCTTCTCAAAATCTTATTGTGGTCCCAAATTGCTTTTCCACTTAAAAGAACAAGAAAAAAGGGGAAACCCTTTATGGTTTTTAAATTATCTTCAATTCTTGCTTCAGTCCAATTGGTTAATACCACTAATGTTTGGTGTTCACCAATTCAGATTATAACAGTTTAAGATTATAACTTTATAACATGTCATGCTATGTGCCTTTTACCCATGGTTTTCCAACAATTGACCATCTGCAACCTATCTTTAGTTGGACAAAACTATCACCAATATGCTGTATCTCCTCTTACTAAAAATATGTCTGTTGACCTAAATGTTTTCTTTTCTTCTCTTTCATCAAAGAAACATTCCCTCCTTCCCAAATTCTGCTAGGTTCATCTCTAGCAAGAAACCTTCCCACACAAGCATAGCTGAATTTAATCACTTCAGCAACTCCTTTTTTCATTCATCTTACTAAGCACTTGATATATTTATACAGCTGTAGATGGTGTATACAGCTATAGGATGATGATTATGATCATAACTCACATTACATAGTACCTTGAAGTTTAAAAAAGTAATTTAATCACAAATAAACTATGAGGTAAGTATTGTAAGTACTATTTTTTATTTTATAGATAAAGAAACAAAAAGACTAAGTGCCCATAATCACACAGCCATTAGAGCTGAGATATATGTGTACATATAATTTAATATAGAGTTTCCATAACTACTGGGCATTAACCCAGAGGAAGAGAGGAAAGGAACTCTTTTGGGACAGGGGGGTTGCAAAGCAAAACCCCAAATTATTTAGCTCTTATTAAGGGACAGCTAGGGGCCCAGTGGATAGACTGCTGGAATTGGGTCCAGGAGCTATGTAACCCTGAGCAGCTTATTTATTCCAGTTTCAGTTTCCTTATCTTCTTAAAAGAGATTAACAATAACACCTACCTTACAGGATTGACATGAAATTCAAATGAGATATAGGTAAAGTATTTCACAAAATTTAAAGTGATATATATTACGACTATTATTATTGGATATTTTTATCATAATACATCTTATTTTTTAAAATGAAAACAACATTGAAATCAATGCCAAAAAAGCTGAGAACATGGCAAATTGTTCCAATTGATAGTGAATCTAGTACCTTAAATATAGATATAATTATATAATTTTTAAAAATTATATACAATATGCATAGTCAAATTTGAATCTGAACATATTGAATATCAATGCAATTATACCATCAGTTGACTTAATCTTTGATTTATTTGATTTATTTGACATTGATGAGTTATGTCACTGTAAGTTTGATGTAGCTGAAGTAAGTTTAAGGCTAAACAATCTTTGTGTAGAAGTTAAAAACACCCTGATAATAGTTACATATCTCATAATTTTATGAATTGTAAACAGTGTAAGAGAAGCCTTGCACAGAGAGGGGCTTTTGTAATGTCGAAGAGAGAGACTTGAGTGACAGGAGAGGCAGCTAGAAGGAACAGCAAGGACCTCTGGGAAAGGAATGGAGGAGAGTTCGTCCGGGACCCTGAACTGGATGGAGCTCATACCTCACCTCAGGATTCAAATTCCCTGAATACCTGAGGATTTCCCAATCTTTTCCTGGTATCTCAAAGACCTGTGATTGTACCTGTTCTCCTGGACAACAAAAGAAAGGGCTGGCTGAACATTTTACAGGGGCTTGAGGGGCTTTGCCAGGGAAGCCTGCTGAGGCAGCCTGAAGACAACTTGCTCTCTCTGTGCCAAGTAATGAAAGACACTGGCAACCTGTCATTTAGATGGAAGAAGAAATCAAGAATGTTTCTGGCTGGAAACTTTTGGTTTTGACTTAGTATGAAAGAGACTCCATATCATCCTGTGATCAGATTAGGGTATTCCTATTCCCTCTCTCCAAAGACCTTTCTTTTATCCTGTTCATTAAAACACTCCTTTGAGATAATACACAGTCAGATAAATCCTTTGTGAGGGGAAAAGGGCTTGTAGGGTGAGGGTTTACTTAGGAGCGAAGAGCTCTCTGTAGCTCCAAGTTTTGTCAAATCTTGGGGTGCCCGTCATTGCTTTTCACTCTAGCTGGAGTTGACCAGGAGGGACATTGGGGAAGGTCAGGTGTAAGCAAAGACCTGACCAACATTCCCAAACCTATTTCCTTCAGTGTCTCTGCCCTGGCCTGACTCCTGCTTGCCTTTTCATATCCACCATATCCAACACTGTCAGAGTGCAGCCATTGTCTCTCTGTCAGGAAGGAAGGAGGTTTCCCTACAGGTCAACTGGTCAATCCATCTTGACTAGGGCCAAACAACATCTAGTAGGGGAACTCCCTTTCAGTTCTTTGATATTTCCATCCCTCCATTAGAGAACTATCTGACAGAGAGGACACCCATCAACACTCTGCTCAGATGGGGAGGGGGTTTCCCCAGAAGGGTTTGTTCATTGACTCTCTCAGCCTACAAACCTATCACACCAGGGTTCTCCCTCTATTGTTTTAATAGAAAAGCCCTTAACTGGAAAGTCCCAAAATATTTTAGCTATCTGTTGTCCTCACATTCTTACTATATAACCAGCCTATCCATGTTTTCAGTCATACCTATCCCTGATCTTATCTTTCATACTATTTTTCACATGATCATCATTTTTAATGGGCTACAGAGCTTCTTTATGGCCACCTTTCCACTGTCCTTGCACTATTTTCTAAGTTTCATTCTTTTGAGATGTTGATGCTTTGTGGCTACAGATTATTACTGGGTGAATTATTAATGGGTGAAATTGCATGGCAGAAAGTCTGGTATCACAGAAAATACTATGCAAACTCCCAATTGCTTCTACTCTTGAACTCCAGATCCATGTTATTTTTCAATTACAATACTAGTCTTAGAAGAACATATTGAAGAATATTTCATATACCAAGACTTATGAGATACAACCAAAGCAATACTTAGGGGGAAATTTATATCAATAAAATATTTATTTATTTTTATTTTGAATATTTTCCCATAGTTACATATTTCATGTTCTTTCCCTCTCCCCCAAACTCCCCTAACCGCCCCCCCTTAGCTGACGCATAATTCCACTGAGTTTTACATGTTATATCAATAAAATAAAGATCAGATCAATTAACTGGGCATGCAACTAAAAAACCTAGGAAATGAACAAATTTAAAATCCCCAATTAAAAACACTCACTTTGAAAAACCTGAAAAATCAAAGGAGAGATTAATAAAATTGAATGTAATAAAAGCATTTAACTAATAAAATAGTAACTGATGGGGGGGATGGACAAACTATTGGTATTTGATTTTTTAATAAAAAGAATATTTCAACAGGCAACCCATATGTCCATAATTGGAACACTGCTTTTTCTTTCACTTTGCTTCTACAGTGTGCTTCATTAGATTGATTATTTTTGCATTACCAAAGAAGTCTTGTAGCTTTCTGAAATCTGACATAATGAGTAATATGTCATTTAACTAGATGTAGTTTCAAATCTTGCCTCTAAAAATCACTTATGTAACTGAAATGTTCCAAATCTCAGTTTCCTCAAGAGATAATAATGCCTGTAGTATCTACCTAAGAAGGTCATTATGAGGCTCAAATGAAATAATCCAGATAAAGCATTTGCATCTTCAAAAGCCCAACATTGGTGACAGCTATTCTTCTTCTTCTTCTTCTTCTTCTTATTATTATTACAGGTGGGGGAGGAGGTTGCAAAATACAAACAAAGTAGAAGAGAACTGAAGAAGATTTGAAAAACTATTACCCTAAAAAACATCAAAAAGCAGCTAAATGAATACATCCTAGAATAAATCTAACTAAACCAGAATATCTTGAAGAGTGAAACGAAGAGGATTTTAAAAAATGTAACGTTTGCCTGCATTTTATAATCTTTTATTCACATTGTCAAAAAAAATATGGAATCATTACATTTGGACTCTACCACCTCTGCTCCTGTTAAACTAAGTAAGGAAATAGTAATGGCATTAAGCAGATGAAGTCAGGAAGAACAACTTGACCTGACTAAATATATACAGAAAAAATCTGTGCTGGATGAAACTTTAAATGCAATTATGGATTGATTCTTGTCTCAAAAAGAGGGTAAGATAATCAATTAGGAAATGGCTGAAAAAGTGATAATGTATGGAGGGCATCTGGGTGACTCAGTGGCTGGAGAGCCAGCCCTAGAGACATGAGGTCCTGTGTTCAAATCTAGCCTCAGATACTTCCTAGCTGTGTGACCCTGGACAAGTCACTTATTTCCCATTGCCTAACCCTTCCCATTCTTGGGCCTTGGAACTAATACATGGTATTGATTCTAAGATGAAGGTAAGGTTTTGTTTTCTTTAAAATAACTATAATGTATGAATATAATTGCTACAAGAAATGATGAACTGGATAATTTCAGAGAAACTTGAGAAGATGTAATATACTGATGCAGAGTAATCTAGACAGAACTAAAAGATTAATTTATACAGAAACGACATTGTAAAGACATAATTTTGAAATACTGAAGAACTATGGTCAACATACCCATTTCCTGACAGAGAAGTGATACTCACAGTGCAAAATAAAACATATGTATTTTTGGGCATGGCCAATTCAGGAAAGTAGGAAGGAGAAAAAATAATTTTTTTTCATTAAAAAATTATCTTTTTAAAGGGGAAGATTTCAAAGATGAAAAACATAATGAAGAACACATTTACTCAAACACACAAGATTTTCAGATGACACTAAAAATCACTGACCCACAAGTTTCCTTTATCTGTAAGTTTAGCGTTATTTATATTTCTAAAAGACATTTGACTTAACTCAGCTTAATATAACCTTGAAAGCTCTTTTCAAACAAGATACCTCATGTGTACCCCAAAACATATGACAATGACAGACATGATTTTTAAAATGACTTTGTTCATTATCTGCTAACTACTGAATAGTGTTAAATAGGTTAACATCAATAAAATATCTGACAATATAAAAGAGATTGCTAATTAAGCAATCAAAAAAACATTTAAGTACCTACTATGAACTAAGCAATGTCCTACATGCTAAAAATACATATACAAAGAATGAAATAATCCATTCTTACAAGGATCTTACATTCTCATGGGAGATCATCTATATAAATATATATATAACATAAATATAAAGTGAATATATATAAAGTAGTTAAATAAAAGGTAGTTTGGGAAAATACACATTAGGGTATCAGAAAAGGTCTCATGCAGAATATGAAATCTGTATTTCATAGAGAATCATTTTTTTGGGTTCCGTTGTGTATATGAAATTTTTTGGTTTTGGTGTTTAAATTCAGAATAGAAAAAAAAAATGAATTGAGAGACACAGAGAGATAATATCCACCAACAAACAAACTCACCATCATCAGAGCAACACTTGGAATTGGAAGAAGGGCAAATGCTGCCAGGATAGCCAATGGAGTTCTAGATAGGGAAAGCAAAAGCCATAGAGGGAAGTAACACCAGCCATGAAATCCTTTGCCATCAGACTCTAGGACAAAAGCTATGTGAGTAGATTATGCATGATATTGGGAAGATTGTTGTGTTCCTGAAACTCCCCACATATATCCTCTTCATTACAAATGTATGAGGAAGTGATTCTCCATTTTTTCCTTCTTCCCTTTTTCTCCCTCACTCTTGAGAGGGCTGTACCTATTTCTCAAGCCATATCTCTGTGTCCTAAGAGTTTATCCTTCTGTTTACTTTTTTCTAAAGTATGTATGATAAACATAGTTAATCACTGAAAAAAAAAAAAAGATAGTGCCTAAGCTACATTTTAGAGGAAAAGAGACTCTGAGGTAGAGATAAGGAAGAAATATATTCCAGTTTGGGGGATTTCCTAAGCAAAACTCAGACATAAGATGGAGTATTATGTGTGAGGAACAAAGAAGTCAGTTTGGCTATATAAAAGAATGCATGAGGGAGACAAAAGTCTAATCTTATACATATGCAAATATACATGTATAATATGTGTGTATATAATATATACACACATATATATACATATACATGGTGTATATCATGATTTGAACATTGTTCACTGGAGAGCAAGGATCATTTTTCCAGACATGATTACATGTATCTTAGAAAAAGGTATGGGTCATAAACAACACCTACTGATTGCAGAGACTTTTGTACCCTGGAAAGGAGCTGTGACAAAAGACACTTGGCTTTCCCCTAGTTTAGCTCAATTCTTCTGCTTTGTCTTGTAGGAAAATTGGATTTCCAGTTTGACTTCTTTCCAATGTTGTTTTTTCAGATATATAACTGGTCCTCTGAGAGAAAACAATGAAGTGTACTCCAAAAGTGTCTGCAGAACTCCCTTAGAGGTCTCTTATGTTTCAAAATAAACAGAAGAGAATTAGTATTAATGGTGATCAAGTATAAATTCACCTTTAGAGCTTCATTCTTCATAAACCTGGTTTCTCTGGCACAATGGAAGAGAAGGAATCACTGTCTTATTTAGTTAGTATGGCTATGCACAAAAGACATGAGGTACTGGGCTTTGGCAGAAAGGAAGCACAGGGTAAGGAGTAAAGGGCATAGCCAGACACTTTTTAGGAAATGAAAGCATTTAACCCCATCCAGTAATGTACAAGTGTTCAACTAAAAGTTACACAAACTTTACAAATTTGTTTGCTTCTAAAGGTAGGATAAATTGTCCGACCTACAGTCCAAATGCACCAAGTAGAAAGTACAGTACACTCTATTGAAGTATTGCTAGTATTCCCCTTCAACGTAACTCATACCAAATAGCCCATTTCTCATTTTCAAATTATTCTCGTGTTTCTCAAAACAAAAGAAAACAAAAGGCTTCACTAAAAAACAGAATACCATGAGCTATGCTATTATCTGCTGTTTTCAAATGGAATATTGATCTGACCTACTCTCAAGGATTACTGAGTTCAATGTAAAACATGCTTTCTTCTTACATATCTTATTTTCTAAACGATGTTATGGAAGGTTTCATGTCTAAGACCTTTTCACAAATGGAAAACCAAAAGAACAGACTGTATGGCCACATGGCAAACAAAGGCAGGGGTTGGCATAGCATCTGACATAATACATAACACTCAGCAAAATCATTTCTGTTGGACACAAAGCTATTGCTCTGTTCTGTGACTTTGTATATAATCCTCACCCCACCCCCCAGAGAATTCATCCATTTCAGGGTTCCATCTATCATCGCTACATAAAAGATTGCCAAATTACATTTTCAGGATTACTTATCCTTACTACCACTCCAATATTTCCAAGCACCTGCAAGGTATCTCTACTCAGGTGTTCTACCATCATCTCAAATTTAATGTTGGAAACCAAGCATCTTTTTTTAAAAAGCACACCTCCAACAAAATTCTGACCATAGTCCTATCATTCTTCTTGTGATCTAGGCTAACAACTCTTAAATCTCCTCTGATATTTCCCTCTCCCATGATTTTGTATTTAGTCTAACAATCTTATGATTCTTCCTTCATTCCATTCCATTCCCATTGACATGGGCCTGGATCCAAAGGGTGAACAATAAAGATAAGGAAGATACTGAAAAATACTAGACTTCTAAAACTACCTATTAATTATGATTTGGTTTGGGTCAATGAGTTCAGCCAGCTGGGGCACAGTGCTAAGTAATGAGGTCAAGGTCCCACACCAGTCTTTATCAGATTGATTGACTGCAAGAAGAAACAAAAGTTTTCAAATGCTTCCATAGTTTTTTCTTTTTTCCTTTTAAAATACAGGAAATATTATTTTGTTTATAAGAAGCAACCAAATGGGGCTGTTCTTTTAATTTCCTGTTCAAGGAATAGTTAATTATCTTATGCTATCTGGTTTATTTTGTGCTAAGGTAGTTAAGTTGATCTACTATTACAAACTGTCTTTTATACAGTCAAGTCAGAGGGACTACACTGTGAAGTAGTGAAAACACTAGACTTGCAGTTAGGAAAGATGTGTGGGTTTGATACTTATTATAGCTAAGCTGCCACAGGCAAGTGATGGAATGTCTTTGAGCCTCAAGTTTCCAGCAAGACAGGTATGCCAGAGGAAAAAGGGAAGGACCAAGGGTAATGCCCTCACCATGGCATGTTCATAGAACTTTTATGAGATCCGAATAAGGGGATATATGTAAAGTGCTATATAAACATTAGCTACTATTATTGTTATTAGTTTCACTAATTACAGTTCCACTCAATCTTTTCTTTTCTTTTCTTTTCTTTTCTTTTCTTTTCTTTTCTTTTCTTTTCTTTTCTTTTCTTTTCTTTTCTTTTCTTTTCTTTTCTTTTCTTTTCCTTTTAAACCCTTACCTTCCATCTTGGAGTCAATACTGTATATTGGCTCCAAGGCAGTATTGTGGTAAGGGTAGGCAATGGGGGTCAAGTGACTTGCCCAGGGTCACACAGCTGGGAAGTGTCTGAGGCCAGATTTGAACCTAGAACCTCTTGTCTCTAGGCCTGATTCTCAATACACTAAGCTACCCAGCTGCCCCCCACTCAATCTTTTCAGAATAATAATCTAAGAACTAGAAAGGTTTTTGAAGGAGGCAAACTACTGCAGCCAAATTAAGTCTAGTCAGGCTTTCTAGACTATCCATAATCTGACCCTACCATATTTATTCAATTTATCTCCAACTACATGTATCCCTACTTTTATAGTTCCCCCTCAGTTAGAATTTCTCCCTTCCCATTCTCTACCTGTCCGAGTTGTACCTACCTCTCGAGGCCCATTCCAAATCTCAATTCCTGCTCTGAATTGTCCAAACAATTCCAATTCTCATGAATTTCCCTTTCCTCCATTATCTCTCACAATTTAGGACTTAATTATATGTTTGATAATTATTTTATTTTTTTTTAGCCTTATTTCTTCCATTTGATCAGTACCTCCTTGAAGAAAATGATCTCTTTAAGGAGACATCATGCATCCTTGTGGAAGACACTGTGTTGTCAATAATTATGATGTCAACACCATAATCAATTCTTTTGTTTTTGGTTTCCCATTGAGCACCTAGCAGATGGTCTATGGTCAACAAACACTCACTGATCAGTTTTCCTTCCTCCCTTAAGGTAGTAGCATTTATGTAACACTTTAAAGTTTGCAAAGCACTTTACATATATTATCTCCCTTTATCCTCCCAAAGATAAGAGATAGGTACTATTGTTACCCTCAATTTACAGATGAGGAAATTTAGGTAGAGAGGCTAGGGTCACACAGCTAAAAAGTGTCTGAGGTTAGATGTCAACTTGGGTTTTTCTGACTCCCACTGTACCACCTAGCTGCCTCTAGGTAATATATATTTCACCACATTTTTAGGTATGTTAACATACCTGTTTTTAAGTCTTTGATATGAAAAACAAAGCTGTATACAAATTTACTATTTAGAGAGAAAATGACATCGTGAAATATTAACATAAAACACATAATGAAAGATGTGGGTGTTGTGCTTTCCTTGCTTTTAAATATATTGTCAAGATTATGCCTTTATTTGATTTTTTCTAGATTTTGCAAAGCATAAAATGAAAACTTAGGTGAACAACTATTAAATGAGACACTTTGAAAATCATGTATAAGCTTTCATACTCCCTACTTCCAGTTAATTACTGCCTTACATTTTAGAAAAGCTGCTCCAGAACAAGCTACTATTACAGCAGTCAAAATCCTGCTGCAGTAAGAAGGAAATCCTGCTGAGCACTGTATTTTTCATAGAGCTCTAGCCAAAGAGCTTGCTTTTACTTAGTATCCTAAGCTATTAAGTTATTTACCCCAATGCTTTGCCATGCAAAAAACAGTTTGTTTTGAAATCTATTACATTTCTTAGAGAGTAGCCTCAATTATCTGAAAAGTTGTAGTCCTGGTAATATCCACATCATTTCCATTTGGCTTTAAATTTTATAAATACGACTGTTTTTTGAGGGAAGCTGTAGTAGAATTACCTTCCTATTTATACAATGAAAGGGCTGATGATGAGGGTGGTTAGCATGCCTGGGGTATATGCCAATTTACAATTAGAGGAGGATATAAAAAATGTCAGCCTAAAATTTAAAAATTGTTCATGAATATTTAAAATGACTATTTTAAAAATTCTAAGAAAAACATGGATCTGGAAGCCCAACATAATCTAAGAACATTCTCATTCCTAGAAAATTAACAGTACATTATTTTTCTATTTGTTTTAAGTCTTTGCAAGGAAGAAGGAACAAACAATCCAAATCCCCAAAGAACTCTTTATATTCTTTAGTACTTTGGTATTATTTGGTTAAAAGTGTGTTGCACACATTTACTAACATTTCTAGACAGAGTTCTGTAATATACCTGCTGTTCATGGATATTAATGGATGTGATTTTTTCCACCAGGGAGAGGGAGAACAGAATAAACTATAACTCCACCACTAGTTCCAGGAAGTCAGGTGTGATGGTCCTACTCTCTCTTCCCTTCCCAAAATGATGCTTTCCATCATGATGGAAGGCTTATTAGAGTGAAAAGATGTCAAGTTAGTAAAATTGTTTTGAACAGAAGCTGAGTTTTGCCCTAAGTTTACAACATGAAGAAGAAAAACAAAACAAGCAGAGTTTTCCTTTTAGAAGGGAGCTAGAGCAAAAAATAAGAAGAGGAAGGAGGGGAGAATGAAAAGGGAGTGGTGGTGAAGAAATGCTATATTCAAAAAGAATTGAATAAAACGATGGTCAGAAATACAGGATAATTGAAGACATCATGAGAAGAATAGGCATTCTCCATATATGATTTCTTTTGATCCTCACATCATCCTTATGTGAAAGGGAATTTTTTTTATCTTAACTTAATCAATCAAGTACTTGGAGTGCTTCACCCTTTTAACTTAATCAGTCAGGAACTTGAGGATCCTTTTGATAAAAGTTCATACTCTCAAAGGACAGGAGGTAGATCCCACAGGCACTTCCCCCAGGGCAGTGCCAGGCAAATTAAGAAACTATGATTGGTTCCTGAGATGGGATAGACCAGCCCACAGTGAAAGGAAGTAGAAACCAGAGAGACAGAAAGTGACGTGGAGAAAACTGCTTATAAAAGCCAGCCAAAGGCATTCTGATTTATTCTGCTACGTTGATGGCTGTTGCTGAAAGAGGGACTACTTCTGCACTGGAGAGACGTCTGCATTAGAGGGATTCTGCTGCATTGGTGTCTCTGTGTTGGATTCATTCTGTGTTGGAGATTCTGCTGTGTTGATGTCTCTACCTTGGATTTCATTCTGCATTGGTGGCTCTTCCTGAAGAGACTAATGGGACTCCTAGTTGGAGATCAGGACCTGAGGGAGCCTTTGTCAGAGTTGAGCTGGATTCCCCCAATCGGCAATTATAGGGCATTTAGCTAGGGTATTTGGCTAGGCAATATTTTCTACCTCCTTCCTATATTTCCCCCTTTACTATCTCCACTTTGCTACTAACTATAGCTACCAGCAGCCTCATGACTTAGGAGTTAATTTTTATAAGTGGCAACCACAATAATTTTTTAATTTTTGTATCTGTCAAACCCATTTAAAGTTTGAGAATACGTTAAAATTCTTTTGGCTCCAAGACCTCTAATTATTCACTTGACCAGATAAAACTGTGTCAGAGCCATCCATTTTCAGGACTAGTTGATTTGGCAGTTGAGTTGTTACATACTCCTTAGCAGATTCCGATTTCCATGGAAATTACAAGTATTTTCAAACCCATTATACAGATAAGGGAACCAAGGTTCAAAGATTTCTAAATCCAAACCCATTACCTTTGTCTCAAAATCCATCCATCTTCAAACCTTACCTATTTCTGTTGAGGATATCACCATCTTTCTAATCTCCCAGGTCCAAAAATTCAAGGTCCTTGTCTCCTCACTACCCCTCAATAATATATTCACCCAACTGCCAAATCTTGTCTTTTACAAATCCACCCCATCTCTCACATCCTACATCTCCTCTCTATTCCCAAGGCTACCACTGTTGTTAGGGCCCTCATCACCTCTTGCCGTTACTATTTGTGACATCCTCCTAAGTGGTCTCCTTGCTTCAAACCCCATCTCTCTTCAATCTTTCTTCTACACATTTGCTAAAGTGATTTTTCTAAAACATAAGTCTAATATCTTTTCCCCATTTAATAAACTCTAATGGTTCCCTATTGTTTGAAGGATATAATAAAAACTCTTTTGTTTAGCATTGAAAACTCTTCATGATCTGATATTTTTTTATACATTCTATGCCCATATTTAGGTACATGTCATCTCTACTATATACTATGTGTTTCTTTTTTGTTGTTATTCCAAATTTTACAAAACTAAAACAACTTTCATGTACAAAGAAAAATAGAGTACACAAATGAAATCACAAATTTCCTAAATGCTTAGCTTACTTTTCTTAATATCTATATAAGAAATCCTGTCCATAAGTGTCCCGGTCCCTTCCATTCTCCCCATATCACAGAAGATATCATCAGGGGAACCAACATGTACATATAAATTAAATTTTTCATGTTTTACCTTTCTGTTCACTTTCTAGAAGTAACATTCACATCTAAGTACTCTTTATTGCCAAGTCTAGTACTCTATCAACTATGCCACAATGATTTCCATCAGGGGGCTAGAGAATGATCTCCTGGTTCTCTTTGGCAAAGTCAGAAACTCTGATTCAATGCATATTTTATATTAGTTTTGATGCGACAGTGAATGGATCAATATTCCTTTTCTCAAACTCTCAATTCATATTGATTGATTAAAAATGCATGACTTCATTTGAAAAATCAAAAAGGAATCTGAAAGAATAATGATTAATCATCATATCCTTGCTAAATATCTGGCAGAATCAAACTCATGTAGGGTCTATCTTCTACTGCCACTGTTAGAAGTAAATAAGAGAACAGGCTAACATCTTCAAAACTAAAGGAAAAAATAGCAATGGTTAGATAAGTGAGAGAGAAGTGGAGGTATCTGCTCCATTCATTTTAGTTTCCTACTGAAATCTCTAGCCTGGGGAAACTTTCTTAGCTCTCTTGGAATTCAGATAAGAGGTACTGCTGCTGCTCCTGGTATTCTGTCTGAGTTGAAATCCAGAACCACACATAATTACAAAAATAATTTTGTAACCAACTTGGACAAAATTAAAGAGATGCTCACCTCAGAATCAAATCTGTGCTAAACAGATTGTGAAAAAGGGAACTTTGATCTTAATACCCAAGTGATCAAAAGAGATGGATGATTTTCAAAAGAATTGCAAATGAACAACAACCATTTGACAGACAGTTTCAAATTAATAATAATAAGAGAAAGTTCAAGTTAAATCAACTCTATGGCTTCAGTTTTCAATCCTTTGCCAAGTTGGAAATAATAAATATCATAAAGAATATAGAGAGATGAGCACATTAATACCCAGTTGGTAGAGCCAAAACCCATTCTGGAAATCAATTTAAAATTATATTTGAGAAATCACAACCATTCCTTTGCTTTTAGCCAGTCGTCCCACTATTGGGCATATAACACAAGGAGTCAAATGCAGAAACAAAAACTATATACATGGAAATTTCTATAGCAATTCAACTCAACAAGGATTTATTAAGGACTAATATGTATCGGGCTCTAGGGACACAAAGATAAAAATGAAACAGATCCTTCCCTAAAGGAGTTTACATTCAACTTGAAAAATATATATGTACAAAATAAATACAAAGTAATTTTGAGAGGGAAAGACTAAGAAAGAGATGGAAATAAGGAAAGGCTCCTACAGTAAGTAATACTTTAGGTAAGGAAGAACATCTGAAGGGAGCTAGAGGTTCCAAAAGGTAAAAGGGAGGAAAGAGTGCATTCCCAACCTTTGCAAAGGGACAAAGTTGATAGAAAGAATGTTTAGACTCAAACTTAAAAGTCCATTATGGACTCATCATTTCCAACCTGCCTGTGTCCCCAGGCTTCATCATCTCCAGAAACTCATCATTCTGCAAGATGAAATTATCTCTGAAACCGTTATGTGAATCTTGGGAAGGAATTAATTGGAGAGTATTGTAAGATCCTAATGGGACACCTAGATATAGTAGTGATCCCACAAGGTCGACCTATTGCAGCTGATGTTATAAGAGTTTGTAGAATTTGCTTACTGCACTCCCAAGATAACAGTAACCCAGGGCTAACAACCTGACTAAGGAATCAGCTGATTAGGAAACACAGCTGACCCTTGTCCCAACTGAAGCCCTAGTGAATTGATGATGGTGGCTAAATTTCTTAGTTTGAATACACTGTAGACCTTGGATGTTTGGTCTATCTGGATTAATCAATTAATTGACTTGTTCTGACTGCAGATTTGATCTTAACTGATGGTAAAGGAAAATCAGAAATAAACCCCTTTCCTGGTTGAACAGGATCCTACTAACTAAAGCCTCTCTTGGACCTTTGAGAATTCACAGGCAAGTGGCTTCTTGGAAAGATGGTTTAATTATTGAAAGTTAAGGGAAAGGGGAACTGGGTAAGATGGAAAGTAGGAATTTGGATTTCCTGAGTAATCTAAATTGTATAGCTTATTGTTGAATCTTCAATTGATAATTGTTGATTAAGGATATTGGTTGGCTGACAGCCTGGTTAAGGCCTGTTTGGCCTCAGCCCTAAGTCAAGGCTTGACCCTGCTGATAGATTTCTTTGCAGATCTTCTTGTTGATAATAAACAGAGAACTGAGGTTGATGGGATACAATTGAAAACAGTCTGTAAGCTAGAGTTGGTTTCTGAGTAAAGAGAGTATAAGCTATGCCTAAACCCTTCTCCACCCTTGCCCAAATATCTCCAAAAGAGACCAAGTATCTCAAAACTGAGACCAAGATCTGTTCAGATCTGTTCCTTTTATAGGCAAATTTTCACACCAAGCTCACACTACCTCAGTTCATTCTGCATTCTAAGCAGGTAACTGTCTATCACTCTTGACCCAACATGGCTGCCATTATATTTCTTTACAAAACTCTCAACTCTTCATATCATTTCACACCTTGACTTGTAGGGCTTTATCATGACCTTATCAGCCCCTGCAGTGACTATCTTCTTTCTCTCCCAGCCAAACTCCCCAGTTTTTCAGTTTCTTTTTATGAGTTGTCTTCACTACTAAAGTATGAGCATCTTGAGGGCAGGGGCCAACTTATGCTTTTTTGTAACCTCAGCACTTAGTACAGTGCCTGACACATGGTAGGTGATTAACAAATATTTACTGACTCTAACACTAATGATAACTGTGTAACTAGCCTATATAAATGGACTGAAACCAATAGGTGAAGGAATTTAAATACCAATCAGATGTATTTGTACTATTTCTTATAGTCAATATGGGATTATTAGAGCTTCATGAGCAGGGGAATGACAGTAACCGTCAAAATAGTGATTTTTTTGTGATAGCAAAAACAAAATATCACACACACACACACACACACACACAAACAAACACACACACTCTGTTATGACAATTTTGGGAAAGGTAATGATCCCAAAAGGTCAACCCCAAGTGCAGTTTAGCACAGTAGGAGAAAGTATTGAATCTTCCTACTTCAATAATTAGATGACTTCCTAACAGTTGATTGGTATGGCAACTTGAGAACTGAAGGAATCAGCTGATTGGTGAACACAGCTGACCAGTTCCAACTAAAGCCCCAAGAAATTAATGAAGATGGCTGTGTTCTCTTAATTAATAAACTAGTAAACTTGTGTGTTAGGTTTATCAAGACTAATTAGTTTAGGTAACTGGTTCTGACTGTGGATTTGACTCAGAATATGATTTGAGGATTGATAAATTGAAACTCTTTTCTCTAACAACCAAGATGACTCCTTCAACTGACACCCTCTTTCTGGAACCTTGAGAATCACAGACAGGTTTGAAGATGGCTTCTTTGTAAGTGATTTAATGTTGATAAATACAGGTGAAGAGAAAAATGGGGTTAATGCTGAAAAGTAGGAATAGGATTTCTAAGTTGATGAGTAGTTCTTGAATTTCCCAGATAATCAATTGATAATCAGAAGCCTTTAGATGGCCTGACAGCCTGGCCAGGCCAGAAGATCAGACTTTTTTGATTGAAGTTTTACTCAGCTGATGATGGTTTGGTTTGGAATAAATCTTCTTGTTGATATAAACATCAGAGAACTGAAGTTTAGATAAGGTTGAATGTATTTCTATCTGATAATGATTGAGAGTAAATATCAGAATTAACTCTGCCCCATAGCTTGATCCAAGGCTATATTTTCTCTATATACTTCTCTCTTACAGATCTCATCAACTTCCATGGATTTCATTATCTTCCCATAAAAATTATACATGTATATACACATGCAGTCCTCACCTCTTTACTGAACTCTAGTCACACACATCACTAATGTCCTGCTAAATATCTCCTAGCTGACCTTTGGCATCTAAAACTCAGCACATTCAAAATAGCATGATCCAAAGAAAAGTGCAATACCTTTGCACTCAAAGGTCTTAGCTTTGAATCCTAACTATACTACTCACTCTCTCTGTGTGACCTTGTTCAGGTCATTTAAAATGAAGTAGTTGGATGAGAGGATGGATTAAGTATAAAAAGAATTCAATAAAAAGATTTTTATAATGGAAAAATATGCTAATCTCAAATATGAAGGGTTTACTTTTGTTTTACAGATAAGAACACAAAAGAGATGTGCTTGATTATGACAAATTAAAAATAATGTACAGAAAAATAATATAATCAAAATACAAAAATATATTAGGAAAATATTTTGTAAATATGGCAAAAAAATTTGAGGATGTTTTTCACAGCTTCTTTCCAGTTTAACTATGAACAACACCTTGTACAGAACCTGTTTGTACTCTCTATACAAGGTATGAAAATTGTGCCACCAAGGCATTATTGGGACAGAGATTTTTAGCCTTCACTGTATACACACCACATACATACACATACATAGACACATACGCATGCACACATACACTATTGTTTCAAGGACTTTTTTCTATAATTAAAAATATGAACTTATGAGAAATAATAGTTGAGTATCATCTCTTTGCACCCTAGTCATTTATTTAATTAACCTACACCTAATTATAAATATGGCATTTGCTATTATTCTGCAGACCCTTTGAGACTAGGGATATACTTCTTTAGTTTCTCATAGGTCATAATTTTTTTTATCAATAAGGAAAAACAAACAAATAAAAGACTGTTAAAAGTCTGGTCCTAAGTACTTTTCAAGTATTTTTGAATTATCTACATTCCAAGGTGTTTAAAAAAAATAAACAAAATGGAAGGAAGAAACATATTTTTAAAAATATTTACATCAACACTTTATGGCCAAAAATTATAAACAAAGTAGGTGCCCATTAAGTAGCGAACAACTAAACCAATTGTGATATGTAAAATATTATTCTACCATAATAAGTCACAAAGACAGAATTCAGAGAAATGTATATAAGATTATATGAAGCAAAGTAAGCAGAACCAAGAAAACAATTTGTGAAGATGTGAATTAGACAATAATTAGATATTTCTAAATTGGTTGAATAGCTAGATTCAAAAAACATCTATTAATGACTCACTATCAGCCTTGTGGAAAATGTCCAATGTAGTTTCTCAAGGATTTGGGTTTGGTTCTGTGCAATTTAATAATTTTATCAATGACTTGGAAAAAAAAGGCATTGATGGCAAACTTATCAGGTATGCAGGTAACTCAATGCTGGTTGGAATAGCTAATACAGTGAATAATAATCAGGGTCCAAAAGTATCTTGACATGCTAGCATATTGGGTTGAATCTAATAAGATGAAATTTCCTTCACAAGTATAAGATAGGGGAAGCATGGATAGAGAGCAGACATTTTGAAAACAAAATGGGTATTTTAATGGGCTGTAACTTTTGTATGAGTCGAAAGTGTGATATGTCAGCCAAAAAAGCTATTGAAACTTTGGGGTGCATTAAGGCATGCATAGTTCTCAGTAATAAAGAAATAATAATCCCACTCCAAATGGTCAGATGAGGTTCAATTCAAAGCATTGAGAAGAGATGATGCAGGAGAATACAAGAAATTTGTATTCAAGAATTTGAAGGGCTGTCAGGTAGAGGCAGGATTGGACTTGTCCAATTTGATTCTAGGTGGAAGGGAGAGCTGTCCAAAAATGTATGGGGCTACTCATCCTCGGAGGTTTTCAAGCAGAGCCCATATAATCACTTGACAGGTATATTTTAGTTGGAATGTCTCTGTGTACATGTTTCAATAATTGGGTGCTGAGGTCCTTTTCAAATCTCAAATTTGTGATTCTTTTATTTACATAATGATCTCAATAAAAGAAAAGGCACCTTTGGTTAGTTAGTTATAACAAATAGTTTTTAATAAATATTACCTCATTTTATCCTAACAACAGTGGAACATGGGTGCTATTATTATTTCTATTTTATAGATGAGGAAACTGAGACTAAGATAAAGTGACTTGTCCAAGGTCACACAAATAATAAATGTCTTAGGCTGGCTTTGAACTCAAGTCTTCCTGATTGTACTTTGCTACCTTTTACAGTAGTGAATAAAAAGTCCACAAAAGAAGGGAAGTCCTGAGTTCAAATTCTTACTATAACATATTATTGGCTATGTGTCTTTGAGAAAGTTGCCTAACCTCTTAGTGCTCCACCTAACTCTCTAAGAATTATAAATTGCCAAGTAAATACAATTAACATTGTTAGAGGGGATTTTCTCACCGATAATTCTTTACACTAATGAAATCATGGGTCTCCTTAAAAAAAAATGGAAAAGAAAACACTAAAAGAACTTGAACTTTGATTATTGAAAAAAACAACAGATTTTGGAAGAATGTCAGTGATACATGATTCTCTTTTTTTTGCCAAAATTTGTATACTCTAATTGTAGATTAAAGTTTGTGTTGTTAGTTAGACATCAATCAAGGCAAAAAGCAAACAAAAAACCAGTATTTGCCTTCAAAGAGCCTATATTCCAAAGCGGGGGAAAAACACGTATATAAAACAGTAAAGAAAAGAGATAGAAGGTAACCTTAAGGGGAGAAAACCCTTCCAACTACAAAATGCCCCCTGAAGAAGGTAGCACACCTGAACAAAGTCTTAAAGAAAGTCACAAATTCTAAGAGGTAAAGCTAAGGAGAAAACATGCCTGGCACAAAGAATATTCTTTGTAACAACTACACTTCCTAGTGTAGAAAGTTGGGGGAAGAGTGAGATAAACACTGGGAAGTTATTATTAGTGTTTTTCTTTAAAAAGTCATAAAACATAAAATTAGTGTCCCCTACTCTTCTTCCATGATATTCACTGCCTCAAAATATTCTAGCTCTAGTCCAAATTAGAGAAAGCTTAAATGGCACACTTTCAAGTATAAATCTTGACTCACGTCACACCCTAATGTTCTTTATTATTCAAACTAAGATATATTTTACTATGACTTCTAGCACAGTGGTGGGCACAAAGGAGACATCCAAAATAGACTGCATCATGAGTTCAATGGAGTAATAAAATTTTAATTACTACTGGATGCTCATTAAATACCCAGTAGTAATTAAGGTATTACAGAAGAACTTTGATTAATTTAAGACTGCTTGGGGAATGGACTGTTCCTACTAAATTAATTTTCTGGTTACCTAAGAGTTAAACATATGCTCTTTTTGTTTGAACCTTACCATGAAAATGTTTTTCTAAAATGTCCCTTTCCTGATTTAGTAATGTATCCTAAATATAATTTAGGTTTTTTTGATAGTTGATAATTCTCCAGTGCTAGAGGGTCATGATTTTGAATCACAATTATGTCATCCAATATTGTTGCTGTATGAGTATAAAAGGGAGAACTGCATCTGTATTAACACACACATGTGTGCTTAAGTGTATATATGACATCAACTTGGTTTGTATCCATTTGTTTTTCTGCTCAATATTATAGCATCATTAAAAATTCTGGTTAAGAGAAGCAAGGTAGTTTAGTGGTTAGAAAGAGTAAGGAAAACCTGGGTTTTCCTTCACCACATAATGTCTGTATGACCCTGGGTAAGTCACTTAGCTTCTCTGGGGTCCAGGCAATTCTAAAATTGTAAGTTACAGAGAAGGTGCTGATCTTTTTCAAGAAGGAATTTCTTCCCCAGGCTTCCTACACTAGAAATTACAGGTATAGTTTTTTGCTTTTTTAAAAATTCCAATTAATATTGAGTTTAAGTTAATTGAAATGTCAGAAAACCTACTGGAGGACATCTTCTAATGATTATCCTAATAAACATAATTAAGCAGAAAGAAAGCTTCCAGTGTACACAGGAATGTCATGAATGAGAAAGAAAAGACACCAACCTATACAAAAACAAGGGGAAGGGAAAAAAGCATATGCTAAGCACTTTGCTTAAGTGCTTTACAAATATTATCTCATTTGATCCTCACAACAACCCTGAGAAATAGGTGCTATTATTATTATTCCCATTTTACAGTTGAGGAAACTGAGGCAGAGAGGTTAATTGATGCTGGAGTAGAAGTCAAGTCTTTCTATCTCCAGGCCCAGCACACTATATATTATGCCATTCAACTTGATTAAAAAATTGCCAACAAGCCAAACCAAAATATGCCAACATTAAAGTTTTATTTAGCATTTTCCTGGTCTCCTCCTCTGTTGGAGAACAGTTTATGATCACTGAAAATACTGCACAATTTCCCAAATGGAATTAATTTAGCCTACTTTCCTTCTCTGTTCATTTCTGGGTTCAACTCATCATCCACAGTGCCTATTGGAGGTATGTATTAAGGGACAAAGGCACAAGTTGTCTAACCAAAAGCATATCAATGTGTACACTTGTGTATGTATACTACTAAATGGATCCCCTTTGGGTGTCTGTGCTAATTACATTGAGTCCCAGAATGTCATCCAAAAGGAGAAGCGTGTGGAGAATTTTGCCACTGGTCAGGAGTTAACCCTCCCCACTCATTTTTTCTTTTACTTCTGCACAGGCTATCTCTTTAACAACAGTAAATATCTCTGAGAATTAAGTGCTTGATCTTAATAAGATAATCACTATACACAATTATCTCTATGATTAGCATCTACCAAGAAATTTTTCATGAAGTTAAAATACTCATGGGAGAGGACATGTTAAGTGATGGCATATGGCTCCTACTCAAAGGAACACTACAATCTCCAAAACATCAAAACAGGGTTATCCAAAACATAAGGAAAAAACATATAGTTAGTATATGTAGGCCAGATGAAGAGCTCATGATGAAAAAGGGGATAAAGATCACAGAAGATAAAATGAACAATTTTGATTACATAAAAATCAATTTGTTCACACCAAGGAAACCAATGCAGCTAAAATTAAAAGAGAAACTAGCAATATGGAATAGGATATTTGCAATAAATTTTTCTAATAAAAGATTCATTTCCAAGATACATAGTGAACTGATTCACATTTATAATAATAAGAGCCATTCATTAATTGACAAATTGTCCAAGAATATAAACAGGCAGTTCTCAGAAGAAGACATCCAAGACAACAAAAGCTATATATTAAAAAAAACTCCAAATCATTAATGATTAAAGAACATGAGATTAATAATTAATTATTAATTAATTAACAATTAATTAATTACTAATAAATAACTGAGATTCTATATCACAGTCATCGGTTTTGACAAAGAACACCAAAAAAAAAAAAAAAGGAAAATGACAAGTGTTAAAAGAGTTGCAGATTGGTTTAGCTATTCCAAAAAATTGGAATTAAAATTTTTAAAAAGTCACTAAATAGTACATACTGTTTGACTCAGGGATGCCTATATTTGACTTTTACTATAAAAAGATCAATAATAATCTTAATAAGAAGAAGAAGGAGGAAAATAATCCATATGTATACAAAAACATTTATAGCCTCAGCTCGTTATGTAGTAGCTATGCCCTGGAAACTAAGGAAGTGACATATCAACTGAGGAATAGCTGAATAAATCATGGTATGTGAATGTAATGGAATATATCATGCTATGAAAAATGATTAAAGAAATGGCTTCAGAGAAACCTGAGATGACTTGTATGAGCTGATGCAGAATAAAGTCTGCAGCAGCAAGAGAACAATTTGTAGAATAAGAACAATATTATAAATAAAAACAGTTTTAAGGGACATAAGATCGTTGATCAATGTAATGACCATAACATGATCAGAAGACTGATGGCGAAAACTGTGAACCCACCTTATGATGAAGATATTCAAAATGGAGAGTGAGACATACATTTTTAGACATGCTCAATGTAAGAATTTGTTTTGCTTGACTATGTATATTTGTTACAAGAGTTTTATTTTACTTTTTAAATGGGGAAAGACATAAGGGAAAGAAAATAAATGCTTGATATAAAAATAAAATAGAAAAATATTTAAAGGAAGTAGGCTATAATACATTAGCAACAATGCTTTTCCTTTTAGAAATGGCATAAATGACATCGTAAGGCTACACATGATCAGAAATGGCATAGATATGTATTCACCTGCTAAACTTCTCAAGGTCCTAAAGTAACTCTCTAAAATTATAGAATATAGAGAAATTGCCAATTTGCACTGGAAAAGGGTGAAAAGCTTCTTTCAATGATGAAATCATATGTCCAGATAATGAGCAGAATAAGAAAGAATGAGGGAGAACATATAGACAAACCAAGTATTACACTGGCATCCTAAAAATATTAGAACATCTCCAGAGCATTAAACATATACTCTAATGGAGGAATTACTTAACAATAATAATAATAAGATAATCATATACCAATAATATTAAAGTAATAATAATAGCTGACTTTTATATAGTGCTCTAAAATTTGCAAAGTACTTTATAAATATTATCATTATTTGATCTTCCCAACAACCCTAAGAGGTTGATACAATTCTTTTCATCATTTTACACAGAGGTTAAGTGATTTGCTCAGATCTAGTAAGTGTCTGGAGGCTAAATTTGAACCCAAGTCTTCCTCTAGACCAGCGATTCCCAAAGTGAGTGCCACCGCCCCCTGGTGAGTGCTGCAGCAATCCAGGGGAGCAGTGATGGCCACAGGTGCATTTATCTTTCCTATTAATTGCTATTAAAATTTTTTTTAAAATTAATTTCCAGGGGGCTAAGTAATATTTTTTCTGGAAAAGGGGCAGTAGGCCAAAAAAGTTTGGGAACCACTGCTCTAGACCTCCAATTTTCTATTTACTTCACCACCAGCTGCCTATAGAAGGAGAAGGACTAAAGTTATAGAGGAATAGAAGAGAGAAGATATGTCATGATCTGCACTGGTAGAAGAATGATATCACAGGTCTATGGAAGTATTCAAGGTATAAAAACTAGTATATTATTGTTGATAGTAACTACATCAGTATTTATCACATAAAATTTAACTAGCCTTGGCCAGGAAAGCTACCTCTATACATGCAAGTGCCAATCCTCTGACTTCAAAGTTATTAAATCCAAGAAAGAAGAGAGCTTTTCCAATATCCATTTTGCTGGCAAAGAGTGGGGAAGGGAGGAGGTCAACATTAACTACAGGAAATTGAAACAACACAATGAAGTGGCTCTCTACATACAGATCTAGGATCTCTTGATGGTATAATATGCCCAGTACCTGGCATATAATAGGTGCTTAATAAAATTGCTTACTGATAGACTGATTAACTGAATCCTGCTCTGAGAGCACCATGGCAATAGTGAGGGATACTTCCCAGCAAGTTCCTGCTGTTAACACCTGTGTTCCCACCAACCCAAGAAGCGATCAACTTCCAAAAGACCCAGGGGTACAGAGAGCCCTCAGACAACCAATCTAGTTCTAGGTTATTTCTGATAGGTTCAAATCAATTCCCAAATAAGCCTTTAGTATTCTCATACCAAAGCTGATTTAGGAGACTGTCCTAGAGGAAAACCAATGATGTGGTAATGCATCATTTGGCTAGTTTTTACCCTTTTGGTATTAAGCACCTAATAAGTCTAAAAGGAAGGTTCTCTCAAACTCTGAGGAATTAATCAAATTCACAAAGGAGCAACAGAATCTTTTTTTTTAATTATTACATATTATAACTATTTCTACTGTAACTATTACTATAAATAAAGGACTGATTGTTACCCACCGGGGGGACATATTAGGAGAATAAATTCAAACCAAAAATCTAACATTGTCCATAAATTCCTTTTGCAAACTGAATGAGCTATTCACAGCAGGCTTCCTGCTTCCCTAGGTGATGATGCATTATGATCCGCCAAAAGTACTGAACAGAAAGGTTCAATGACAAGTCCCTGAGCTTCATTTGGAAGGTAAACAAAAAACAACTGTGTAGCTAGGAGTGTTTCCTCCTCCCAAAAATTTTAATTAGTGCTCAGCATGACCCAGAAAGAGTAGAGGCAAACATTATAAAGTCTATAACTTAGGGGTTCCAAAGCCATTTTCCACTTGACATTAGTCAACCAAAATGTAAAATGAATCACATAAAAGCTAATTCATAAAAGCACTCTGTAATTTGGATCAATAAAAGTTGGCTCATATTTTTAACTAAATTATTCTACTATCAAAATTGAAGTCAGAAGAAAGTAGGTCCTTAGAGATAATTTATAAATGAGAAAAAAAATTCATCTGCAATTAGAATTTAGAAGTCCAGTTTGATGAAGGTTTAGCAGCTGAACAAATAATCCCTTCAACACCTTTAAAAACTTGGCTTTGTCCAGTAAACTTCACTTCAGAAAGCAATTATTAATTTTCAGTTACAAAAGGTGAAATTGAACTATTACTTTGCAACTATTGTACAAAATCTCTTTTAATACAAATTTTTACACAACTTTAAACAGCAAAAATAAATATATTTAAAACTACTTACAATATAAAATGATTTTATATGTATACTATATACACATTATTATTATTATTACTCCTTTTGTGTTTTCCTTCAGATTTTGTCATTGTATCTCTGATATCTAGCATACTATGTTGCACACAGTAGGTGCTTTATATATGTTTGTTAAACTGAATTACTGAAAGACATGTTTCAGGATGACTTGGAAATTAACAAAAACAACTCTGCAGAATCAATACTGTTTTCTTTTGCCCAAAATCTTAATATTTGAACAACAAAGAACCACAAATCCAGAACTATAATGGATCTCAAAGGTCATCTAGTCCAACTCCTTCAATTTACATATTAGGATACTAAGATCCAAAGAGCCTAAATCAAGATCAGACAGATAATGAAGTATAAGCTATATCTGAACCCAAGTTCTCTGATTCCAGAATCCTTTCCATTATACCTAATGCTTTTAAAAGAAAAAAAAATCATAGTATGTATGCTATTCTTCTGGGCCTGCTTTATTCCTCACAAGTTAAGTCATAAATTTTTTCCCATGCTATCAGTTGTTAAACCTGTTCTTGCCCCATCCCCTTATCCAAACAGGAAAGTATTCATATCATTCACTCATATTTTATGACTGATTGATAGCATTTTATGTGAATGAGTTTCAAAGTATAGATTAAACCAGAATGTATATTTTAAGCTCTCCCTCTTATTTATAAAACAACCATTCTTTTTTTTTTTTTTAATCCTTACCTTTTGTCTCAGTATCAGTTTTAAGAATCAGCATTAAGTGACTTTTCCAAGGTCACACAGCTAGGAAGTTGTTTCAGGCCAGATTTGAACCCAGGTCCTCCCAACTCCAGAACTGGCATTCTATCCACTGTGCTACCTAGCTGCCCCTAAAATAACCATCCTTGAGGCTTCTTCACAGTATGGAGATGGCCCCTGGGGTCTTTTGGGTCCTACCAAGCTGGAAAAGATCCAAGTATAAGACAAGTGGTGGACTGAATACATGTCTTGTCTAAAGAACAAACTACTTAAGTTGGCAAGGCATATCACCACAGTTGATGAATTTGGGGGCTATAAAAATTCTCAAAGATCATCTTCTTATAGCCAAGGGCTGACGTCTACCTGCCACACTAGTAAATCACAGGTACTTGATATATCGAGGTATAGCTATGGATAGCTAGAAACAGTGTAAATAGAGTGTTGAGACTAAAGTCAAGAAGATATTTTTCTGAGTTCAAATCTGGCCTCAGATACTTATTGGCTGTGTGACCTTGGGCAAGATAGCTAGCCCAGCTTGTCTTAGTTTTCTTATATGTCAAATGAGCTGGAGAAGGAAAGGACAAACCACTCTAATATTTTTCTCCCTAGGGAAATCCCTATAATTCCTATTTTTTCCAGCATAATTGATGTTAGTATTTAGAAGTAAATGTTTATATCAACCAATCTAGAAAACGCCTCTGTGCCTACTCATCACTTCTACCTTGGATTGTGAAGTTTCTTCCAAAGAAATGTGTCCTTGTGACGTGTCCTCTTTATTAAGAGAAGTATTAGTTTACACAGCTTAATAATGAGTACCAGGAGCAGAGAACATAAGAGCGCAGGTTTCAAAGTTAAATGGGACCTTAGAATCATCTGGGCCAATCTCCTCACTTTACAGATCAGTCTAATGAGGTCAGAAAGGCTAAGTGATTTAGTGAAGGTCCCTCAGATAACAAGCCTCCAAGCCAGGTGACAACCCCAGGTCTTGTGACTACACATCCAGTGCTTTCCACACTCCAAGGATTCATCTCCTCTACTTCCCTGACAGTCTTTTGCTTTTCTACCCTGACCATCCCACCCATCGGCATCTAGTAAAGTGTTTCATATAAACCCAAGAAATTATTATTGAATGACTATTATTGAAGCTGTCCCTTCTCTTTAATTAAAAAAAAAAGCATATTAATATATTACCTTTCCAAATATTTTAGGGCCTCCATTTTCTGGGGAGAACTGAGGCTTTCGCTTTCTCAGACAGATCTACTCTAGTACTGTTTATACGTCACTTACATGTTCTATGGAAGAGAAGGAAAAATTATTTACTAAGTACAATATTATTTCATTTGATCCTTATGACAATGCTGAGGTAGGTGTTATTATTATCCCCTGTTATAATTAAAGAAACTGAGATAGACAGAGGTTAAGTGACTTGCCCAGGGTCCTACTGCTTGAAAGTAAACACCAGATCTTCTTGCTTCTGGGACCAGCACAAGATTAACACATAAATGAATTTCCATTTATTAGGTGATACCAACATTCAGTTGTATAATATATATAATTTTCAAATACATACAATATCACAGAATATTATTTCATAGTGAAATAGGCACTATCATTAGAAAGATTATATGTATATATGTGCATATACACAATGGCACATTGTATAAGTTGTAACTGTAATTGTATGTTGTTATATGTATGTGTATATAGACACATTTATCTACACATATATTTACATACACACATACACATATACACACACACACATATCACAATAAACAATTACAGTTACAACTTATCATCTAGCTAACTCTATTCTGGACTGTCTGTATAGGTGTCACATATCCTATCCCCTTGATTATAAATTTCAGGAAAGCAAGTGCCAAGTTTTATTTATCCTACTCTCCCATTCTGACTCTCCCTCTTCCCTCACCCCAGTTCAATATGGTGCTGAATACCTGTTCAATTGAAGTGAATTAAATTCATTTCCCTAGGGTGAGTCACCTCTCTTCAATTCAAATTAGGACAAATAATAAGAACAAAAATATTTCCATATGGATATGTATATGTATATATCTGCATATACTATACACAAATGTATTATATCTATATATAAACTCTCACAATAGCTCTTTGTAATTTACAATTGCCCTCTCAGAACAATAATCCTTGAGGTTTATTGTACAAATATTATCTTACATTTTACCCAACTGAGGCTCAGGGTGATGAAAGGACTTGCTGCAGGTCAAATGAATTAGAACAAAACACCAGAATTTTAACTTGTAATCACTATTCAAATCTGGTTAACCTAAAGTCCTTTTAGTTTTTCTTATTCTGTCCCAAATTGTGATATTATCAGTGTGGGGGATTCTTAGTAAGAGAAAATCCTTCTAACAACATAGATAAGAAATTCATCTTTAGTTTAATCAAGATTGTCTGGGGGCATTGAAAGATTGGTTATCTTGCCCAAAGCCACAAAGCTAGTATGAGTCAGTGGCAAAATTTGAAACTAGGGCTTCTTGACACCAAGACAGACTCTATCCACCAAGCTATACCTCTCCTCTTTTTAAGCAGCCCCTGATGAATTACTTCCTTGGCTCAGTCTAGTTCTAATCCTTTTCCCAACTCAGCTGTTTAAGTTTCAGCCAGAGCCACAGTTTTGCAGAGCAAACTATTTATTCTCCCGTATCCCAGGCAGAGTTGGATCAAGTCACTTTTGTTCATCCAGGGCAACTAAGACTGATATCATGTGCTATTTTCAGGAAAGAACAGAAACCTCTAGGTTTCTAATACTATGAATGAAATTGTGCCCATGACCACTACATTTATTTGAGGAGAAATTGGGCTTTATTTCCCAGTTTTAATAACTAGCAGGATTGCAGTAAAAACCCTATTAACTTTTCCCCAGCCATCTATTAGGTAACTTAAATGAAGTTTACAAACATCTCATTATTTCTTGGAATAATTATTAATTTTTTATGTGGGCATAAACTGCAAAATCACTAAAAACATTAGTATTGTATTATTACAGAAAAAGTGGACTACTGGTTAACAGGAGGGGATATTACAGTTAGGGAGACTCAATGAATGTCTATTGTTTGAAACCTGAAAAGATTCAGTGTTTACACAGAAGTCTATTGAAATGGATAATTAGTTTTCATTAGCTGTAAGTATGCAACTGCTGAGTATTTCTAACAGTTCAAGCCAAGCTCTGTCAGAATACCTGTAAGGCATTATATTGAACAGAACACAGATGCCACAGAGTTAAATGCTAAAGAAAAGAAATAAATGTACTTTAGGACCAGTCTACACAAAATAATGGGGATTATTCAGGAAATTATCCAGATCCACTTAATTCACAGGGAAGAAAAGACTCAGTGTGGACAAGAGAGTTGCCCTTAAGCATTGAAAGGGATGTAATGCGGAAGAGTAAGATTAGACTCTTTAGCCTCAGTGGGAAGAACAAGGGCCAATGAGTGAAAGTTGCAAAGCAAGATTAGGCTTGATATGAGGAAAAACTTAACCATCAGAAAGGGAGGCAGTGGGTTCTACCCTACAGGTAGTCCTGCAAGTAAGGATAATCAAGTATCTGGTAGTGGGAATTCTTTGGAGGGTATGAGTTGGCTAGACCAGTGACTCTCAAAGTGTAGTCCAGGGACCACCGAAGGTTCCCAAGACTCCTTCCTTTCAGGAAGTCGACTAGTTCAAAACTATTTTCACAAAACTAAGATATTTTCATTCCTATTACAATAAGTACTGGCAAGATATACCCATGGAAACAAACAAAAGCTCTGAAGGAGGGATTCTCAATTTTTAAGTTTTAAGGATACATTTAAATGAGCACTTCCATTCCTGACAAACTGTCTTCCCAGAAACATGATTTGTAACTTAATGGGGAAATACATAGCAGGTAGATATGACTAAGCAGCAACAATGATAGAAAAATACACAAACCTCAACTATCACCAGTCTGAGTGTTCAGCACTACCCAGCCAAAATGATAACTTCCCACCAATTGTTGGCAAATGCCTCAGGCCTTTGGGATTGGTTTTTCTTATAATTAATACATGCACTATTTTATTCCAGCAATCTCTTCAGGAAAAAATCTATTGTAAAACTATGCCATCCAAATATAAGTCAAAAAACTAGTGAGACCTCAGCAGGGGCAATTAATTCTGCATTTCTTTAGACATATTAAGACTCTTGAATTAACCAAGCATTTATTAATATTAGGATATACTTATAAACTTAATATGAACTTTAACTGCATCCAGGAAATTTAATCACATTAGCTCTGATACAAATTACACTAGCACTATGAAATATCAACTATTTTTTTCTTTAAGGAAAATCTCTAGCTGTTTAAATGAGACCTGCTCTTCCTACTTCCTTATCCCAAGGTTAAAACATGAAGTAACATCTATCCCCAAATAGATACAACAACTTAAAAAAAATAGGGCATGTGTTCAAACCTCATTTCTATTACTTAATACCTGGGTAAGTTTGGGTAAATTGTTTCATATCTCTAGGGTTGTCTCCTCATCTGTAAAATGAAGAAAGTTGACTCCAAGTCTTCTCCCAGCCTTACATTTATGATCCTATGGGTGTGGAATGCTGCTAACAGACAGATAGGGTTAATGTATAGGTAAGTTTCCCTGAATTGTCTTTTTTTTCTTTTTCTTCTTTGTTACATGGGATCACTTTGAGCAGGGGAGGCAGAAGAGATATTTGGAAATAAAGATATTATTAAAACCACATTACATCAATTTTTTTTATCTTAGCTCTGCTACTTATCTGCTATGTGACCTTGGGAATGTCACTGTACTTCCCCGACATTCTATTTCCTTATTTGTAAAATGATTCAGCTGAATTAGAGCAGAGATCTTTAACCTTTTTATGTGTGTCAGTTGGAGGTTAGTGAGAATCAAGAAGATGACTTGTTTTCCCTTCCAATTTCACAAATCCCTTGAAACCTACCCAGAGATCCCTGGGATTCCTGGACATCAGGATAAAAACCTCTAGACTAGATAGCCTTTGAGATCCCTTCTAACTCTAAATCCTAAGGTACCAAGAGCATTAATGTCCATGATATAACATGATCAGAGATAAATCAAGCAAGAATACGTACCTCAAACAAATACTTATTACATCATTAGGTATCACTAAAGGGAGGGACTATTTTAATGGGTGACCATTAAAAATCTGACAGGGCAGGAAAAACCTGGTTTGTATCTCTTCATGCCCAGGCAAAACTATAGAAATATATTGGGGGTGGGGGAATGGAACAGAAGGGAGGAGGTGCTTTCCATTTAAACATGTTTCCTTTAGGAACTAAGTTTTTAAAAACCAAACAATGGACTTGTCATAGACAATGAAAAAGTGATTTAAAAGCCCAATTTTAAAGGAGAACACCGTAGAAAAGAAAATTCTCTCCCTTTAACCCCTATTCCTGAGCCTGTGATGTAATGGGGGAAAAAACCTCTGGATTTCGGATCAGGAGACCTGGGTTGGAATCTTGCCTAGGCTACTTGCTACTTTCTACTTTAGTGTGACCTTAAGCAAGTCAGTTCAACTCTATGATATGGTTCCAGCTCTGAATCTAGATTCTAGAACACTGGATGGGAGGCATCTGTACCTTCCCCTTTGGAGGGAATGGTGGATTCCGTCAGAAAACCTGTGTTCAAATCTCTCCTCTGTCTCTTCCTTTTATGAATCTTGGTTTCCTCATCTGCCTGACTCATAGTGCCTTAATAAATGTTTGATAATTGATCTATAAACCGGTTCGGGTTAGGTCTAGTTTTAAATCGATGATAATGATAATCAGGTAGGAAAATGAGGTCTCAGAGGTCCTGAAGACCCAGGGAAGCATCTGTATCTTCTCTAGTGGAAAAAAAGTGTTAGATTTGAAGCCAAAACTCGGATAGCCCTGCCATTCTCTACCTATGTAGAAAATGTACTTTGGACCAGTCACCTAACCTTTTTAAATTCCTTTTCTTCATGTATGAAAGGAAGGAGTTGGACTAGGTGATCTCTGAGATATCCTTTTGCTTTAAATCTAAGATCCTATGGGTGGGTAGGGGAGAAGGGAGGCGACCTCTGTACCCTTTCTAAAGGAAGAAGTCCTGGATTTGGAATTAGGGAACCGGGAGTTCAAATACTGACTTTCCTTGACTCCCTGGGAGACCTTGGGCAAGTCATTTCCTTTCATCGGGTCTCTTGTTTCCTCACCTTTAAACTAAGGTGAAAAGGTGACCCCTGAGGTCCCTCCCAGCTCTAGATTTAGGTCCTTTCTCCTAGAACATGCCCGCGGGAGGTGGAGAGGAGGGGGTTTGAAAGGAGGAGCTGCCAAGTTCCCATCTCCCCTTTCTCATTTGCAAAGTTTGACTCCCGCCCCCAGGAGGCTTGGATAGAGCCTCATCCCGGCCAGAGGGCAGCCACGGTCTCAGGTCCCCAATCCAGTCAAAGCTTCTCCCTCCTCACCCCCTCCGGCGCCCCTGCCTCCTTCACTCACCGCCACAAAGCCTGAGGAAGAGGCGATGAACACTCGGATGACCATCGTCTCACTTCATCCGCTGCCCCTTACCCAAGAGGAGACGGAGGGCGGAGAGGTGAGGGGTGGTGAGAGGAGGAGGAGAGCTGGACAGTCCCCGCTGGACCTCCAGTGACTCTGCGCCTGGCTGGGGGGCGGAGGAGTGGGGGGGGGGGGGCGGTGCTCCAACGGGAGGCGCGAGCGCGGGCTGAGGATGCAAAGCGGAGCGAGTGCAGCAGCTTGATGTCTCGGAGGACTACGAGGATCTGGCTTCGACCAGCGCCAGCCGGGAGATAAAAGCCCAGCGCTAGCCCAGCAGCCAGCCAGCCTAGAAAGATACGAAGGAGGGGAGGGGGGAGGTGAGGGAAGAGGAGAGCCGCAAGGGCTGGTGGGACTTGTAGTTTGGCCCGTTCCCCGAAGGGAGCTGGGGCGGGAGGTTTTGGCCATAGTTGACTGAGAGGTGTAGAAATTGAGTTCAGAAGAGAACCAAGAGAACTTTACTTGGTAGTCTGCTCCTATCTTTTGCAGATGATAAAACTGAGCCCGAAAGGGGAAGATATCCCTGAATTCCTTAAGCCTCAGTTTCCTCCTCTGTAAAACCGGGGAGGTTGGGGGGGAGGGGAGGAGAGTCGACTGCAAGGCCTCTAAGGTCTATTACAGTTTCGGATCTGTGATCTTCAAAGTGACTCGCCCAAGGTTGCATTGGTAGCAAGTGAAAGAAAGACCTTGAATTTAAACCCTAGTCCTCCAGAATCCAAATCTGACACTCTTTTAACACTCTCATCCGTTCTCAGTTCTCACCGGGAAAGTCACCTATGAAATTTTTAAAAAAAGAAAGGTGGGGGTTAGAAAAGCAAAACAAAGCACCAAGTGTGGAGTCCTTGCGTGGGTGGACTTGCATACTAGGACCCCACCTGGAAAATTCTCTCCTGAGTCCACCAAACAGATGCTTCCTGGAGGGAGGGTGGGGCAGAGCCTCTAAGTGTTGGACTTAGTTTTTATATGAGTTGTTCTGTAACTGATTAAGATTTATGAGATATTTTTGCTGAAGGTTGGAAATGCAACCAATTTTTAAAATAGGAAAATTGTAATAGAAGAAAAATTGGGACAGTTTTACTTAATTGCACCTAATTTCTATAGTTGAGGCTTTTAGTGTGGCTTTTTTTTTTGTTTATTTTCCAGCACATTTCCAAAAGGGAGTTATTGAGTCGATGCCCTTTGTACAACAATGTATCCATGATCTCAATTGTGCAAAAAAGCAATTAATCCATGCCTGGCTACCTTGTAAGACTCTTCTATGTCCTCTCATAAATCTTTCTCAGGGGGTCTACTCAACGTTCTGGAGGCCATCTTTGAATTCATTGAAATGAAAACATTGCATGGATACCAGGGGAACAAGCAGAATGTCCATTTATTATGCCCATTCCCCCCATGTACCCAATCCATCTTCTTTTGTTAAAGATGTATGACATTTATATTGTTGTTAATAGTTTAGGCATATTCTATAACAAACAAAAAATACAAGTTTCTTCTTCTGTGTTGGGAATGGACTATTTTCTACCTGTATTTACTTTCTTATTTCAGTGGGGAAGGTTAACCCAATTGTTATTTAATTACAGAATTTGCACAATTGAGACAGAGAGAGAGAGAGAGAAAGAGAGAGAGAGAGAGAGAGAGAGAGAGAGAGAGAGAGAGAGAGAGAGAGAGAGA
>NC_058133.1:321381860-321412290 GCF_016433145.1 Gracilinanus agilis | reverse complement strand
AGAAAGAAAGAAAGAAAGAAAGAAAGAAAGAAAGAAAGAAAGAAAGAAAGAAAGAAAGACCTAGACAATCAGAAACAAGGAAATGCAGAGAAAGAGGGATACAGACGTACAGAGGGAAAAAGAGAAATTGAAAACACTAGCAAGTTGGTGATTTTCCAATATAAATATTGAAATGTTTTTTAAATATGATAAAGGGCTGTCATTTGTAAGAGAATGCTTTGTTTGGTCCCAGAGGCTTGAATGAGGAGCAAAGGGTGAAAGTTGCAGAGTCTGATTTAACCTAAATATAAGGGAAATTTTCCTAAAAATTATTAGAGATATCCTAAAGAGGAGTATGATGCCTTGGGAAGTACTGAGTTCCCCTCTGTTGGAGGTCTTTTGTCAGACCCTGGACAACTACTTCTGGGCATGGTATAGAAGGAATTTTGTTCAGCTAAGGGTTGGACAAGTAAACCTTTGAGGTCCATTCCAACTTAGATCATCTATGATTATGGGGATATGAATTTTTTTAAATATTGTTTCTCTCTGTCATTATTATTATAGACTTCCCTTGATGCAAGTCTTTTAAATAGTACAGTGGTTACTGTCTAGTTCTCCATAAAAATACATCCTTATGGAGGGACTTTCTGCTGAATATCGAATGTGTCCTGATCCCTCAATTTATATCTGTGGGTATTTTGTGTGTTTTGGGGTGTGTGTGTGTGTTTAATTACTATAGTTGGTATAACTGCATGCCTATCTTAATTTGATACCACAATAATTCAAAATAATGGATAGAGTTTTAAAATATACTGATAATATGTAAGATGTTAGGAGGAAGAGTTTTGAATCAACTAAATCAAATCTGGAGAAATCCTTATAGAATTCCAATCTGGAGCCCAAAGGGCCCTCAAAGACCGTCTAAATTACTCCCTCATTATACAGATGAGGAAACTGAGGCTCAAGGAGGTAAAGTTTATTCACCAATTAATTGAAAAGCTATTTGAAATTTTCTGGCCACTTAACTTCTAGGATTTTATCTTTAGAATTTGACTGTGTTCAGTTAATAATCCTTTATTAGGCCTGACTATTGTTTAAGTCTTTAATGTCTGTACTCTGTAGAGATTCAACATGTAATAACATGAACATTCACTAGGCCCTCTGGGATTCCCCATGTTCTATGTTGTTCTAAACTGAATTATTATGAATGTAAATATGACATTCAGGCAGCTAGGTGGTACATTGTTTAGAGTGCTGGGCCTAGAGTCAGGAACATTATCTTCCTACATTAAAATCTGGCTTCAGACACTAATTATGTTAGTCTCCCTAGGCAAGTCACTTAACCTTGTTTGCCTCATTTCCTCATCTGTAAAATGAGTTGGAGAAGGAAATGGCAAACCACTAGTATCTTTGCCAAGAAAATTCCAAATGGGGTCTTGAAGAGTCAGATACAACTGAAAAACAACATGGAATTGCTCTAGATCCATTCCCTGAAGGACAGCTCTATTACATTTACCTTCTCACCCTTTCTTCCATACTCTAAGAAGGGGTTACGGGTAGTGAGTTTTCTGCCATCAGGACTGAGCCTCCCCTGTGTTTTCTCCATTTCAAAGGACCAGTGACAAGCACCTCAGTTCCATTTAATCATTTAATGTGATATTAGGTTTTATAAAGTTATTTAATTCAAAAATATAGCAAACATATATACTAAAATACTTTCCCCCAATACCTTGGTGGACATAACCCACTCTAAAGAAGAATTAGGCTCAGAGTTCCTTCATAACAATTTTACCAAGTTCAAGTTCAAACTCTCACTGAACTCGTTCCTTCAGGTTTGTTCCTCAGGATGTTCCTGTTGGGCTGTTGAAATATCTACTGTCAATTCCTGGATTCATCAGGCCTCATGGCTTAAGTTCTTATGTTGGAGACTCTGCTCTCTGCACCTAGAACTGAAAAGGATGAATAGAAAGGCCAAAATCCTGGTCCCTTTACCCTCAGATAGAATGCAAGAAAAATCCACAACTGTGCTGAGTCAGGCAGTTTATTGCTACTTCAGCCGTGTAGTCCATGGAAAAATGCTGCCTGTAGTAGGCTAATATAAAATATCTACTTATTCATCAGTTCTCCTGTCACCAAGAAGCAGGTCTCCCAGCATCTTCTACAGGTAATGTTATTTTAGGTGGCCTTGATATGCAGCAATCCCTCGTTAAATATGTTAAAAGGGGAAGAGGGCAGCTAAATGGCTCAGTGGATAAAGATAGACCTGGAGATGGGAGATATGGGTTCAAATCTGGCCTCAGACACCTCCTAATTGTGTGACCCTGGCCAATTGCCTAGTCCTAACTACTCTTCTATCATGGAACTGATAGTGAGTATCCATATAGACAGAAGGTAAATATTTTGGTTTTGTTTTGTTTTTAATGTTAAAGGTGACATAGTTGCTCTCTGATTTACTACTTCATCATCATTATTATTAACAAACATTGATTAAGCACTTACTAGGTACCAGGCACTGTGCTAAGCCCAGAATATAAAGAAAGATGAAAACATGGTGTTTTCCTTTTTTTTTTTTTACTTCAACGAACTCACTTTCTAATCCTAACCATTTGTTGTTGTTTTTTAAAGGATTATATCTAGGTAAATGGGTTAATATGATGGTTGTGTCTAAGTGATCTAAGAAATCTAATGGAGCAATGAATAATTTCTTCCTAAGCCATTAAGATATTTCTGTATCTGTGTATATCTTTTTCAGACAAGCCAATCAGTGCTCAAGTTTTATTCATTAGATGCTGGAAGTGAGTTACATGAGAGACTGAAAAGATTGCAGATATTTATTAAAAGATACATAGTCAAAAGCAGGGAGAACTCAGTAGCCTCATGGTCCATCCCTGACAACCTCATTTAGCAAGGTTGGCTTTGATCATCAGCTCCTTACCTTCTGAAGAATGCTGGGAACACCAGTGATATCAAAAATGTATAGGGCAGCTGGGTATGTCAGTGGAGTGAGAGTCAGGCCTAGAGACAGGAGGTCCTAGGTTCAAACCCGGCCTCAGCCACTTCCCAGCTGTGTGACCCTGGGCAAGTCACTTGACCCCCATTGCCCACCCTTACCAATCTTCCACCTATGAGACAATACACCGAAGTACAAGGGTTTAAAAAAAAAATGTATAGCAGCATGCAGGACACTGTCCCAGTGCTGAAGTATACTCAGCTTCCCATTCCCATACCATCTTTCAGAAGAGAGGTTTTTATAACCCAAAGCAGAATTGGATAGAAAAATCCTGGCAGTGCCCTTGAGATACTACTTGGGAAAATAGTGTAGACTACACCTCAAAGGGAGGTGACAGGCTAGGAGAAACTTGCAGTAGGTAAGAGTTGGCTTAGCAAGAGCTGAGGATGAATGCTACATGGCTACCACAGAGGTGATTATGAATTTAAGCCTTTACAAAGCAGTCTATGGGGGCAGGTAGGTGGCTAAGTAGATAGAGAGCTAGGCCTAGAGATGGAAGTCTGGGTTCAGTTCTGATTTCAGAGAAGTACTTCCTACTTGTGTGACCCTGGGCAAGTCACTTAACCCTAATTGCCAATCCTTTACCTTCTGCCTTAGAATCAATACTTACTATAAATTCTAAGACAGAAAGTACAGTGTTTTTTAAATCTATGAATATATATGTCCTCTGCATGTATATTTATATGTATATGTGTACATTTCTAAATATTACATATATATGCATATGTTTTCTCTTGTATCTACCATTAAAGTATAAATTCCTTAAGAATAAGAACTTTGCTTGTAGCAAGCTCTACAGTTTTCTGTAATCCTAATGTGGTATCCTGTGTGACCTGCATGTTCTTTAATAGATGCTCTTTCCTTGTAGAACAAAGGTTCACCTTTTGTTTTGTTTTTTGTTGTGGGACCCTTTGTGGGTCAAGTGAAGTCTCTGAATCCCTTCTCAGAATAATGATCTTAAGTGCATAAAGGAAAATACATCAGATTATGAAGAAAAAGTTACCGAAATAATAAAAACAATAAGTTCATGGGTCTCCTTTAATTCTATCAGTAGTATCTTTGGATATCAGGTTACGAATCTCTAGCATAGATAATATATCTATATTATTTCTAACATATATAATGTAACAGCTAGGTGGCACAGTGATTAGTGTGCCAGTATTAGAGTCAGGAAAACTTGAGTTTAAATCAATCCTCAGACACTCATTAGCTTTGTGACACTGAGCAAGTTGCTTAACCTCTGCCTGCCTCAGGCTCCTGTAAAATGAAGTTAATAATAGCACCTATCTACCAAGGTTGTTTTGAGGATAAAATGAATGTATATTTATAAAAATCTCTGTAAACGTAAAGTGCTCTATAAATGCTAGCTATTATTGTGATAATTATGTAAGTATGTTATTGACCAATTTATCATTTATATAGGCATTATTAGTTATATCATCATCTGTCAATATATGCATGTATATGCCCACTTGTATATTTTTGTGGCTATATCGACAGAAAATGAAGCTTGTGATATTTTCTTTGTACAACGCCATTCATAGCAAAGGGATTAATTTAAAAAGTTTTAATAAATGATGGCAGTCATACTTAAGAAATTTCTAATGAAAGAAAACAATGGTGAGGTCTAGCCATATGGCTGAAGCAAAGGAAAAAGCAGAAGATTCATTACTTTCTATTACTTTAAAAACCCAATCTATGGGGGAGAGAGAGAGAGAGAGAGAGAGAGAGAGAGAGAGAGAGAGAAATACAATGTAAAACTTATTTTGAGAAATGACTTAGGCAAAGCCCTCCATTATTTTGAATTATTATTCTTGCATTTAGGATAATCAGGCAAAACAAAACAAAAAACCCCAAACCCAAACAAGAATTGAATTTAATCAGGAAAAAAAAAAGGAACAAAATCTAGGCATTACCAAACTATATCATGGGATCAGCACAGATTAAACTCCATCTCCAAGACCAGGGCTCAAAGGTCCCTTATGTTTGTGTAAGGAAGACTCTTTTGTTTTAATTCTCCCCATTTTCCTAAATCTTTGATGACTAGGGGAGGGAGCAGTCTTCAAGTAAAGGCTAGAAAAATAATCAACATTGCATTTATTAAGTTCTTGCTGTATGCCAAGCACTGGGTTAGGTGCTAGATGATTACTAGTCAGGAATGGTATTAAGGTGTAGATTTTTTTAAAGTAATTTTTAAAATTTTGAATTCCAAGTTCTATTTCACTTTCCCACTCTTCTTCCTTCCCTTACTCTTATACTTCCCCCTCCCTGAGATTTTAAGCAGTTTTATGTAATTTTATATATGTAGTCATATAAACTATTTTTCCTTATTAGTAATTTTGTGGAATAGATCACACATAAGAAAAAGAAGAAAAAGTGAAATATAGTATGTTTCATTCTGTATTCAGACTCCATTAATTCTTTCTCAAAGGGCAGATGGCATTTTCTATTATGAGTCTCTGGGATTGTCTTGGATCGTTGCATTGCTGAGAATAATTAGGTCATTCACAATTATTCATCAAAAAATATTGCTGTTACTGTGTACACTGTTCTTCTGGTTCTGCTCCTTTTACCTTCCATCAGTTCATATAAGTCTTTCCATATTTTTCCAAAATCCTGTTTGTCGTTTCTTATAACACAATAATATTTCACTACAACCATTTGCCACAACTTATTCAACCACTCCCCAAATGATGGAAAATCCCTCAATTTCCCATACTTTGCTACCCCAAAAAGAGCTGCAATAAATATTTTTATATAAATAGGTATGTTTCCATTTTAAAAAATCTATTCGTGGTACAGAGCAAGTAATGGTATTGCTGGATCAAAGGGTATGCACAATCCTTCGGGTCTTAGAGCCTGATATTCTTTAAAGTTCTTTGGGCATTCTAAATTGCTCTCCAGAATGGTTGGATCAGATCACAACTCTACCAACAGTTCCCAATTCTCCCACATCCCTTCCAATATTTATCATTTTTTCTTTTCTGTCATATTGGCAGATCTGATAAGCTAAAGTAGTACCTCAAAGTTGTTTTAAATTACATTTCTCTAATCACACTTGATTTAGAGCATTTTTTCATGACTATAGATGACTGATTTCTTCATTTGAAAACTGCCTATTCATGTCTTTTGGCCATTTATCAATTGGAGAATGACTTCTATTTTTATAAATTTGACTTAGTTAAGACCTTTATTAGGTTGAATAAAATTTATCCCAGTTTTCTGCTTTTCTTCTAGTATTGGTTGCATTGATTTTGTTTGTGCAAAAACTTTTAAATTTACTATAATCAAAATTATTCACTTTACATCTTATAATGCTCATTATCTCTCATTTGATCCTAAATTCTTCCCTTATTAATAGATTGAACAGGTAAACTATTCATTGTTCCACTAATTTGCTTATCGTATCGCCTTTTAGGTTTAGATTATGCACCCGTGTTGACCTTTCTTGGTACACAGTGTGAGGTGTTGATCTATTCCCAGTTTCCAATTTTTCCAACAGTTTTTTCAAATAGTGAGTGCTTGTCCCAAAAGCTTAGATCTTTTGACTTATCAAACATTACATCACCATGGTCATTTATTACTAGATTTTGTATACCTAATCTATTTCACTGATCCACTATTATTTCTTAGCCAGCAAGTCATAGATTATTGAGAATAAGCAAAAGGAGCCAAAGATCTTATTGCAAGGAAATAATTATGACCTCATCATTATCACTGAGATTTGGTGGGATGGAAGTTAAGACTAGACTGTAACAATGGAACAAAATAAAACTCCAGAGAAACAAATTATATAATAGTATTTTAGAGTGACATTTTGTATAAAGGAGATATTCAACTGTGTAAAAACCCAAAGACCTAAAGAGGAAAATCTAGTAGAACTTTTGGGTAAAGGGAGGGCAAGAAGGGAATAAGCTTTTACTGATTTATCCTACTATGTGCCAGACACTGTATTGAGGGCTTTCCTTTTCTTTTTGTTTTTTAAAATTTGTAATTTGTTATTTCTTTTGATCCTCACAACACACTGGAAGATAGATACTATTACAATATTCATTTTACATTTAAGGAAACCGAGGCAGACAGAGATTAAGTGACTTGCTCATCATCCCATAACTTGTAAGTATCTGAGGCCAGATTTGAACTTAATTCTTCCTGACTCCACCAGTGCTGTATCCCCTGTACCACCTAGCTCTAAGGACCTCTGAGGATCAAATGAGAGAAACAGAAGGATCATAGAATCATAGAACTAGAGAGAGAAGGGAGCTCAGGGGACATCTATCTAGCTCTAAATCCTATGATCTTAAATTAGATCAAGAGGGGTAAAAGGTTTTCAAGAGCCATATTTCACAACATAATAGAAAATGATCCTGGTGAAGAAGAGAAAGAAGAACATAAAGAAACTATTAGTGCTGCACTGAGAAATCCTAGACAAGCTCAGATGTTTAAAAGACATGTATAAAAGATATAAGCGAAAGCAGGTAATTCAGGACAGATCCAGAAAAGTGGCCCTGTCTTTTAAGAATAATGTCAGGAAGGATAAAGCCTAGATTGAGAGGATGCTCCTGATAAGTGCTGAGAAAAACAAAAAGAGCTTTTAAAGCTACAACGGGGACAAGAAGAAGATCAAGGAAGGGATAAACCTGCTGCTATGGGTAGATGGGATAATGATAATGAAGGATTGAGAAAAGGCTGACATACTTAACACTTATTTTCCTTAGGTTTTCTCTATCAGGGAGAATGATCTTCAGGCTAGAAAGTAGAGAAAGAGAGAAAAGATGGATAATAGGGAATTAAAACAGAAAATTGAGTGATTAGATAGGGAGAAAGCACCAAGCAGCCCTTCATAAATTTAAGTTACTAGGCCAGAGCAAACTACTTCCCAGGATACTGAAATAACTTACTGTTGTCAATGCTAGACTATTGTTGGGGGTATTTGAGGAATCCTAGAGAATGGGCCAAGTGCTACTGTACTAGAGAGCAAGGTTATAATGAAATTCTCAAATGGATTATTGAATGGAAGGTTTGTGACCATTTATAAAAGAAAGAAGCAATCATTAAATACCTGCATAGGTTTCTTAAGAAATAGTTATGACTCAAGCTGGAGCCCATCCCTCTGATTAGAGGGTTCCTACCAGAATTTATATTTAAGGAGAATGCCCAAGCCAACCCACTCTTAATTTCTCATCAGACTTCATTCCTCTGGATTTTGTCCCTTTGCTCCCAGGTCTTTTAAGTTTCCTACTAACTCTTGTCTTCTTGTTTAGAAAGTAATCTCCTTGGAGGCAGGGACTAACTTTTTTTTTTCTTGCTTGTATTTTATTTCCATAATTTAACATAGTACCTGGCCCACTCTAAGGGCTTAAAACATGTCTATTAACTGACTGGTCCTGTGTTTGCTTCCCATCATTACCAGGGGCAGCTCCACTGGGCACTATATTGTGGAGCTCTTCTTTGCTTATGGCACCAGCTGAAGTTCTCAACTAAGGAACTCAGAAGATCTAACTCTGAAGAGAGGGTAGGACACTGTTGTTCTTTTGGCTTAACACAGAAAGGCCCTTTACTACATTTATTTTACAAAAGCACCCTCCCCCCCAAAAAAAACAACCAATAAACTCAAATGTACTCAGTCATTGGACTAAGGGGAAAAGGTGGTTATTTTTTCCATAAAAGCCTGTTTCAGGAGCAGAGAGCCCTAGAGACTGGAGGTCCTGGGTTCAAATCTAACCTCAGACTCTTTTTAGCTGTGTGACTTTCGGCAACTGACTTAATCTGCATTGCCTAACCCTTACCACTTTTTTGCCTTGGAATCAATACACAATATTGATTCTAAGACAGAAGGTTTTAAAAAAAAAAAAAGACCTGTTTCTTTGAACTTTGGCTGTAATAGGTGTTTCTGCCCTGGAAGAAGATTCTTCAAATCCCAAGCATTTATTAAATGCTTAGAATGTGCAAGGCAACAGCATATTATTAAAAATAGTCTCTCTCATAACACCATAATCTGTTTACTTCTTTAGTTGTTAGGTGAACGAAGGCAGTCAATAAAGGACCAGTCTTAGATTCAGGAAGACTCACATTCAATTTTAATCCCTTACAACCTGAGTTAGCCCTTCTGATGAGATGGTTTTACAGCGATGTCACACCTGAGCATAGTATAGCTTCTTGGAGCCTCAGGTGAGAGGTGGATGAGAAGTAGGCACCCAAGGTAGATAAGCAGCCCTGAAAAGGGGCTTAGCAAGCCCTAACATCAGAGGCGAGGCATCTAGGCACCAAACATCATCATTGAGTTAAGGGGGGAATGTCTATCCCAAACATGTGAAGACTTCCTCTGATAGATTGGGCAGAGGAGAACAATTTGTTTTAATGGCCATGAAGGTGTCTGAAGCAGGCATTGTGGAGCCCTCATAGCTTGGTCAAAGTCATTTTGATTTTTGTCTTGCCACTGGATTTCAATGACTCTAAAGGAGAGAGTGAGATTGACTACTTTGTACAATTCTGTCTCACTTAAGTCTAATTCATATGCAAGTCAAGACATCACATGTCATTGGTTTTCTTCAAAAAGGAAGGACCAGCAACCTCTCATAATACTGGTTGGATGATTGTACCACAAATCATAAATTTTTCATTGCTCCCATGCTACTCATTAATATTGTAAATTACAAAAAAAAAAATTCCAATCTTCAGTAGTGCAGGAATTTTCAAAACCAGAAAGTTTTCACATAGAATGAAATCAGAGGCTTACACCCAGGTGCTAACTCTAGTATCTTCTCAATTCTATTTAACTGTATTTTGTGGTCATCAAGAGCAGACTCTGCCCGAGTTCTCACACTAATTTAAGATACTCAAGCACCTAATTCTTCATCAGGATTTTGTGTTCCTATACTCATTTCAAAGCAATCCCACAGAGCTGGGTCCATGTGACTTGCTATATTATTTTTAACAGCTTCTAAATTCTTTATGTCTACCATCCAAATAAATCTGTACAAGCGCAAAGCCTAAGCCCAGAAGTCAAGGTCATTGTTCCCCAACTGCCCAGCTCAATTCCTGGCCTTTCATAATAGACAGCAATGAAATTCCTTTATATTACAAAATTATATATAGTAGTAATACTTTTAAAAGCAAAAGGCTAGAAATAAATTAAGTGCCCAATGATTGGGGGCTGGAAAATGTCTAAACAAGTTCCAATATAAGGATATACTAGATATTATTGGTCTGTTTTATTGTCAATGTTATTTTCTCTAGATCTGTGATTTTGTTGGTATGAGGAAACTCCTAATGAGGAAACTCCTTCTATCAATGCACTTCCGTATTTTCAATCTTGCCTGGTACACTGAGGGATTAAGTGACTTGCTCAGGATGATGCAATTAGTATGTTTCAAGGCAGGAATTAAAATCAGGTCTTCTCAATTCCAATGCTGGTTTTCTTACCCACTAAACCACATTGCCCCTTTAATGTTCTATAAGGAATAAACATTTGAGAAGTTTAGAGAAATATGTAAAGACTTCTATAAAGATGCAGAAGAAAGAAAGGAGATAGGGGGATAGGAATTAGACCTATGATTTCACTGGTATCAGGAACTTCTATCATACTCATTGGTACCTTCTCTGTAATTTATATAAACACTAAGAAGTCAGTGACTTGTCCAAAATCACAAAGATAGCATGTCAGAAGCAAGATTTAAATTCATGTTTCCCAGAATGAGGAAGTTCTCTATATAATATACCACTAAAATAGCATTACATATGATTATGACAATTCAGCTCAGATATAAAGGATAGTGTTGGTATTAATTTATCAAAGTTAAAACATACATTCTTTCTGCTATAAAAATGAAAGAGTGCCATATATTACACATTTATAGCCACAATTACTTCAAGGGAAGGGCTGCTTGACTGGGGTGGAGGTAGAATCATATACTTTATAGGGAATGTTATTTGGAAGTATATATTGTGTAAAAATCAATTCATTAATAAAAAAATTTAAGGTATCAAATCTATCCAGCCATAAAAATAGTATAAGCAATTTAAACCTAACATCATTAATTCCACAAAATACATTAGGTGGAATGGCATGTTAATGGAGTTTGTCTATAATGCATTAATAATATTACTACAAAAAAGGAAACCAGTATTCGTTTGGATAACCCTATAAGATATAGGCATATATATAAGAGGAAAGCCTTACAAAATTGTTTTAGTAAAAATTCCCATTGTTTGCTATAAAACACCCTCAAAGACAGGTACTTGCTCTTGTATCTTTTTTTTTTTTTGCCCATCCCTTTCTTTCTCCCACCAAAGAAGGCACCACCCTAAAAACAGATATGTATATATAGATTATGTCTTTCATGCTTTGACTTCTCAATTAATTCTCTGGAGTGAACATTCACAATTTATTCTTCAACTATTAAATCTGTAGCTGTATATAATGTTCTCTTAGTTCTACTTATTTCACTCTTCATTATTCTTTCCAAGTTTTTAAAAAATTAATCTGCTCATTGTTTCTTATGGTGCAGTAGTATTCTATCACAATCAGATACTACAATTTGTTTAGCCATTTCCCAATTGATGGACATCCCCTCAACTTCCAGTTCTTTGCCACTATAAAGAGAGCTGCTACAAATATTTTGGAACATGTGTTCTTTTCCTTTTTCTTGATCTCCTTGGGATATAGACCCAGCATTTTCTGGATCTAAGAGTATACACAGCTTTATAGCTCTCCAAGGGTGATTCCAAATTGTTTTTTTCCAAAATGGTTGTGTCAGTTCACAGTTCCACCAACTGTCCTTGACTCTTAAAGGTCACCTTTTAAAAGAGGTAAGTGTGCTTAGAACGTTAGGGTCCTGGAGTTAGAGCTGGAAACTCTTAGTCTAAAGATGATTAAAATCAACCCTTTAATTTCACAGATTTGGAAACTAGGGCCCAGGGAGGTCAAATAATCTGCCTATAATTAAACAGATTTGAAATAGTAGAGCTAGAATTCAAACCCAGGTCCTCTAACAACAGATGTAACATTATATTCACCAAACTGCAAGTCCTACTTCTAAGATTCCCTGGATATAAGCATTTCCTTACACAAAGTTATTAATAAAGACTTAACAACATTAGAGATACCTCCTAGGTCAATGTCTAAGCTAATAAGATTAGTTAGTGGAGGTTTGCAAAACTTTGAGAAGGGCTCAAAAAAGCCTTTTTGGAGCCACTGTATGATACATAAATGTCCAAAAGATTTATTTTTTTAAGTTCACAAAAAGTTGCAAACTATTAACAAACCTATGACAGCTTGCTTCAAATCCTTAATAAGAGATATTAGAATGAAAACAATTCTAAAATTTTACTTCACACTCGATAAATTGACATAGATAACAAATGATGGGAATAGTCGTCAAAAGGGCTGATTACCTACACTAATACCCTAGTGGTAGAACTGTAAATTGGTGCATCAATTCTGGAAAACAATTTGGAATTAGTCTTTAAAAAGTGATTAGAATGCCCATATTCCTTGACACAGAGATCCCAGTTCTAGGCATATATTCCAAGGAAGCAGAAAGAGATGTCTCAGATAAACCAAAATATCCACATTAGCATTTTTCAGCAGTGCATGGAACTGGACAAAAGTAGATACTCACCAGTTGGGGAATGGCTGGACAAATGTGGCATATGAAAGTAATGAACATTTCCATGCTGTGAGAATCAGTAAATATGAAGTATTCAGAGAAGCATGGAAGGTAAACAATATGCACAATTATTACAATAATGTAAACAGAAGGAACAACAAAAAAGAACCTGAACATTGTTTAATTATAATGATCAAACTTTGATACTTGAGAAACGTTGAAAAATGCATTTTCCTCCCTTTTTTGAAGATGGATAGAACTATGGGTTTTAAATATTTCATGTTTTGTCAACCAAGTGAAACATTCCATCTATATTCCAAATCCCATCACTGTAGTACAATTGCTCATAAGCCCCTACCAATATGTCTCACGCTGATTACCAGGTGGACAATTAGGATTTAGAAAAAGTATTTTGATTTATCTGACACCTCTCTTTTTGTCTCCTTGGAATATATGTATAGCATTGGGATCTCTGGGTCAAGGAATATGGTCATTCTAGTCACTTTTAAAAGAGTAATTCCAAATTGGCTTCTATAATTGAAGTACCAATTTATAGTTCCACCACCAGCATATTAATGTAGGCGGTCAACCTTTTTGGCACTGACTATTCCCATATTTCATCATCTTTTTTTTATCAGTTATTACAAAACAACTATCCTCACAACTCATCCTCTTGTAGAGACGTGATCTCTCTTGAAAGTAAGCTCAAACTCATATTTAAATGGTAGTGAACTACATGTATAAAAAAATACATTTGGCAAAGGGGTACCTCAGAATTTTTGGTTTGCTAGGAGGTTCTTTCCATCCTTTGTATGTTTTACTTAGGTATTACTTATCTGCTGAGCTCTTGAGATCTATGCCTTTGTAGAATCCTATAAATTCTATTTCTTTTTGCCTGAGGAAATATATTTTCTAAAGTTGTCTTTGCTGGATGTTTCTACTTTGTCCTTGATGTATACCTCAGAAACTGGTATAGACTTTACCATCAGGCACTACTGTCTCAGAAACATTTCTAATGACCCTATGGGAATTCTTGTCTTTAAAAGTTCACAAGTTAAGTCACTTGGTGAAACATGGGAGGAAGAGATGAGAGAATTTCTTTCACCTCCCCACCAGGGGCAATTCCCTTTCAGGAGTTCTTCGCAGTTGAATTGGATCACAGCTCAACTGACTGGCTCCTTACTAGCTAGCTGTTTATAAGCATGCCCCAGTGTGCATGACTGGTTCTTTTGGCCAGTAACAAGATATTTCCTGTGAAGCATTATTATCCAATGATCAAAGTGCTATGTTCCTCTCAAATAAAATAAGGACTTGCTGTACTTAATTATATTTTAATTGATAAATTGAATAACTATTTTGGACTTCTTTGCTTACCATCATCTATGTATAATTGATATATTAGTTGGTTTTGATAAGTTGCTTTGGAAATTTATTTTTTTCTTAATCTTTCTTAGAAAGGATAGCTTATTCAGTAGGGGACATAGCAGGGATAGATCTGGTAATAAAGGAGTTATAAAAGGAAAAATGTTAGTAAAAAGGTAAAAATTAAAAGTGAAAAAGTATTTCATTATCATTTTGTTTAGTTCTTACAGTATAGTTATTATAGTTTGCTATCAAAGAGTAAAATTATCTGTTTTCAATTAGTGATGCAGTTCAAGCTAGGTAGCACAGTGGATAGAGGTCCAAGCCTGGAATTGGGAGGACTTAGAGTCAAATTTGGCCTTAGGCACTTCCTAGTTATGTGACCCTGGACAAGTCATATAACCCTAGTTGCCTAACCCTTGCTACTTTTCTGTCTTAGAAATTATACCAAGGCAGAAGGTAAAGATTTAAAAATAAAGAAAAAAATGAAAGTAATGCAAGGGGGGCAGCTAAGGGGCTCTGCCAATTTAGAGCCAGACTCAGAGATAGGAGGACCTCAGTTCAAATTTGACCGCAGACACTTCCTAGTTGTGTGACCCTGGGCAAGTCACTTAACCCCCATTTCCTGGCCCTTACCCCTCTTCTTCCTTGGAACAAAAACACAGTATTGACTTTAAGATGGAAGCTAAATGTTTTTTAAAAAGTAATGCAAGGAATAATTAACCTTGAAAGATTCGAAAGCAATTTACTTGAATCTTGATTGTTGAATGATTCATCAGCCAGCAGTCTCATACCCAAGATCAGTTGGCACACCCAAAATAGGTTGGCACACCTAAGTGTTTAAATATTGACAAATAACCATGTACTCTTGTCTTAATACCTTTTAACCATACTCTCATTTTGTTATCAGGTTCATAGAGGTCAGATGGAAATAAGTTAGGCTATCTGCAGAAATTTAAAATATAACTAAATATGTTTCATTGTATTTTCCCTGTTCTTCAGGGAGTAGAGACATAAGTGAGAGAGTCAACCTAAGGGTGAAGAGTTGAGAAAATCAGTTTTCACAAGGATGACACTATCAGGAGGAAAGTTATTCACCATTTGAAAGAAAACAAAGAAAATCCATAGAGCAAAAAACAAATGAATAAAGAAAGAAGAAATAGAAATTTGGGCAATGCTTTGTTCTTTGATTTGTTTCATTTTTGCCTTTACGTTCTCAACACCTAGAACAGTGCATGGAATAGAGCAGACACTTAAAAAATATAGATGTTGATTGACTGATGTAGTCATAAGGAGCAGGGGATAAAGTTGGCAAAAGGATGACATGTATATTTCAGAACTCTAAATATATATCCCACAAGGCAGTAAAAAAATGATCTCTAAGGTTACAAAATAAAATTTCTTTCTTTACTTCAATGGCATGCATACCTTCTGGGTTAGAATAAAATCCTAAATTCAGTAAATTAAGACAAGGGGAGAAAATCTTTGCTATTTCCTAAATCATATCCAGAACAATGGCAGGTCTGCAACAGAGAAACTGAAACTGAGCTACATTATATATTCCCTGAAATTTGCTTCCACACTACTATCATTCCTCATCTAAACAACAAAAGGCAAAACAAAAAAAAAAACATGAAAAGGGGGTATGAGAAGTGAAGATTAAGAACTGTTAGAAATATCAGCCAGGAGATTATAACAATATATCACAAAGATTTTACATAAAGACAACAAATATGCAGAGATGGTTTAAATAAAGAAAACCATTTATAATTGATTACATCAACAAAAAAGTAACAAAATCATTTTATTATGTACTGATAAGGCTTTTGACAAAATATATCACTTATTCCTATTAAAAACACTTGGAAGCATAGGTACAAATGGATTTTTCCTTCTATTAATAAGGGATATAGATTTACAACAGACAGCAAACATCTGTAATGGAGATAAGTTAGAAGCCTTCCCTATAAGATCAGGAGTAAAACAAGGATGCTCATTATCACCAATATTATTTAATATTATACTAGAAATGCTAGCAATAGCAATAGGAGGAAAAAAATTGAAGCTATCAGAATGGGTAGATTACTATAAAGAATCATTTACCAAAACTATCTGGTATTAGCTAAGAAAGAGAAAAGAAGGTCAATGGAACAGAATAGATATACAACATAGACAAAAGATTATAGTAACCTTATATTTGGCAAAGATAAAGGTCAAAGTTTTTGGAACAAAAATTGGCAAAAATTGTTGGAAAAACTGGAAAGGAGTTTAGTAGAAACTAGATTATAGACCAATATCTTACACCAATGATGGGCAAACTACAGCCTTCAGGCCAGATATGGGCCCCCTGAAATGTTCATTCCAGCCACACGGCATTATTCCTAATCTGATGAATACAATGAATAGGGTACAATACAATGAAATTTTGAAAGAGTTGCCTTAGAAACAGACTGACAGATGAGCATATCCTTTCCTTTGGCCCCCTCTTTAAAAAGTTTGCCCATCACTGACACTATTTGCCAGGTTAAGATAAAAATGGACATATGATCTAGGTATAAAGGGAAATCGAAACAAATGAGAACAGGTAGTATACCTATCAGATTTATGGATGTGAGAAGAATTTTATGAATAAACAAGAGGTAGAAAGTATTGTGAAATGTAAAATGAATAATTTTGAATACATTAAATTAAAAAGGTTTTGTACAAATAAAATGAATGTAGCCAAGATCAGAATGAAAGCCATAAGTTGGGGTGGGGTGCAGAATTTATAAACAGTTTCTCAGATAGAGGTCTCATGCCTAAAAATATATTCTCTGATAAGGTCAAAGGATATGAACAGATAGTTTTTGGATGAACAAACAAAATATATATATGAAAAAATTCTTCAAATCATTGTTAATTAGAGAAATTTAAATCAAAATAACATATCTCACACTTAACAGATTTGACTAAAATGAAAAAAGGGCAAAATGACAAATATTAGAGGTGACATGAAAAAATAGGGGAACTAATATATTGTTGGTGTAAGTGTGAAGAAATCAAACCATTTTGGAAAGCAATCTGGAATTATACTCCAAGAATTATAAAACTATGTGTACCTTTAAAACTAGTAATGCCACTATTAGGTTTATTTCTAAAGGTGATCAAGGAAAAAGGAAAAGAAACTGAATGTTTTGAAATATTTATATCAACTCTTTTAATGTTGGCAAAGAACTGGAAGGAATGTCCATCAATTGTGGGGCTGAACAAGTTATGCTTGTAATGGAATACTATTGTGCCAAAGAAATGACAAACAAGAAAAACCTGGAAAGAATGACATGAAGTGATACAAAATGAAGTGAAACAGAACCAGGAAAATATTGTACACAATAATAAGAATAGTAACAACAATAGTAACAACTAGATGTGGCATCAACAGTATTCATCTCATATTGCAACTAAGTCTGAGAAAGAGTAAATGATTTATCTAAAGTTTTATAACTGGGAAGTGTAGACTATATCCAGGTTTTCTGGTCTAAGAACTCATCTCTCTTCTAATTCAAAGACAAAGCTGAGAGATAATACCATTAAGCTATCTCTGACATTAAAACTTGATGAGTTTATTGGAGCAGGTTTTGATAGGGAAGACATGGAAAGAAAGAACTTGAGGACAAAACAATAAGGGGAAGGTATGCTAAGGATACAGGCACCAAAGAAGCAGGTCATCTTAGGGAATGGCTGATATAATGGTAATAGAATACTATCTTGTTATAAGAAATGATGGCTACAAGAAATTCAGAGAAACAAGGAAAGATGTATAGATTGGTACAGAGCAAACTAAGCAAATCCACATGAATATATGTGTATATATGCATATTTGAATATATGTTGACTATAATAATATAAAGACAAATCTAAAAGGCATTGAAACAATAATCATTTTAATAATGAATATAAGTCCCCCAGGATAGATAAAGTATATCTCCCTCTTCTTGGCAGAGGGGAAGGGACCTGTAGCTATGAATTTTTGCATATGTTTTCAGACTTAGTTGTGTTTTCTTGTTTTGCTTACCTGCCTTTCTTTGGTACTAGAGAGTTTTCAATGTGAGGGTAGAGTTAGTATTTTGGGAAACAACTATGATATAAAAACAGTCGTGACTCAAACTTAAAAAGAAAAGCCTCACCATACTTGACAATTTTGTCTAGTCCTGAATTCGTTTCTATTGAATAATTTTTTCACTTAATTTCATTCATTCATCAAACATTGGGCATGTAGTATATATGAAGCTCTGTGCTATCTAGTATTGTTCTCTCATTATTTCTTATGCATATGTCTTATATCCTTAACTAGATTATGAGCTATTATTTAAAGCTTACTAACCATAATTTCTCTTTCTTTCGAATCAATTTCCTTCTGGTTTTAGAACAGGACCAAGTAAATGTTAATAAAATAAGAATAAATTCTTGTTGAATGAGTAGATTGGCATTCATAGTACAGAGAAACAAAGAGGATTTGTATGGTTTGCATTGGCTGATAGAAATAACTCAGTACTGAACATTCATGGAAACTCCAAAACCGTCTTTATCTACCACACCATATAACTTGGGAACTAAGATATCACTATCCAGCAACTGCCAGTGACTTCCTCTTGGGAGACATTATGAAAGACCTTTGATAGTTTTTTGGGGTATTTTTGGTGAGGGAATGGTTTCCCTGGGCCATGTCAAGTGTGATATGGGTAGAGTAACTGGCCATTTTCTATTTACATAGATATGTACATATACATATATATTTTCTTTTACCATAATTTACTTGCCAGTGCCAATTATGGAAAGAACATTGGTCTTGGAATCAAAAGATCTAGCTCTTTGTCCTAACTCTAAAATTTGTTGTATCTCCCTGAGGGAGACACTTCCTCTCTCCGAGCTCCAAATTCTTCATTTAAGATCCTGAGGAGATAATATTTGTACTACCTGCCTCAAAGGATTATGGTGAAGAAAGTAGTTGGTAAATCTAAAAGAGCTATTTTAATGTGAATTGTACTTATTATAATAATTACTGCATGTAGTATTTAATAAGCTAATCAGTCAAGAAGCATTTATTAAGTACCTACTATGTATCAGGCACATAGTTAGTGTCGGAGATACAAAGATAAAGATTAAATAGTCTCTGCCCTTGAGGAATTTATATTCTAATGGGGAAGACAATATACACACATACATATACATGCAAAAACTATTTGAAGAAGCTATAAGGTAACCTTAAGGAGAGTGCTGGCAGATGAAGAGAAAGGGGAGACAGTGTGGTTGATTAGGAAAGGCTTTATGTATGTAACTCCAGTTCCAAAGCTACTCTATCCTTATATTTTTTAAATTTAGTTAATTAATTTAGAATATTTTTCCATGGTTACATGATTCATATTCTTTATCTTATTGATGGAAATTAATGTCTGGGGTAGTGGTCTCCACAATAAGAAGAGAACCCCAAATCTTTGGGATTAGTGTTACATGTAGGAGGTGGTACTTGAACAGTCATAAAGGAAGTGGATTCTAAGAGACAACAGTGGAAAGGAGTAGATTGCAGGCATGGGCATACAAAGGCAATGATGACAGATGACAGATTAGTTGCATGTGAGAGACAATAAGGAAGCCACCATAGCTCAAACCCAAGGTACCTGGTGGGGAGTAATGTAGGAGTCTGGAAAGGTCGAATGAGAGCAGATTGTAAAGTGTTTTAAATGTCAAAGAGGTACATGATACTGAGGTAATAGGGAGCCACTGAAGTTTGTTGTGTGTAGTAAGGATGACTTGGACTTTAGGGATTGTTTTGAGATCATATCTGTAAAACCATATGGCCTTACTATCTTCATTCTGACCCTTTCCCCAGTGTTCAAAGCTCCTCAGTGCACTATATGTGACCAGGCCAGTCATTTCATTACTTTAGACCTCAATTTCCTCATGTATAAAATGAGAACTAAATTAGATGATCTCTTCTGGCCTGAAATTGAGGAGTCTATGACCTTTGGACCATTAAAGGCTCTGAACAAGATGTCTGCTGTCCATAACAATTCTCTCTGTTCCTGATCTCAAATGAAGTTTTTTTTTTATCTTCTCAAGAGGATAGTTAAAGATTTATATTAATTATTAACATTTAATTGGTGCAAGATTCAAAGTAACATACTTCAGAGAGATTACAGAATGTACTGAGAGGTGCATGCTCAATGAAACTGTTATGGATTCACCATCAACCAGGAATACTGTCTTGTGCCAATTTTATAATGAGAGCCAATATCCTAGCATTATAGATTTAGAGCTGAAAGGGGCCTTAGAGATCAGCTAGCAGAAACCTTTCATTTCCCTGATAAGGAAGCCAGCGCTCAGAGAAATTAAATCACTTGCTGTAGTTACAAAGATATTAAATATAAGAGCCAGTATTTGAACTTGAGTACTCTGACAACAAATTCCATGTTCTATGCCCCAGAAAGGACTGAGAGTTAGGCAGGTTTCAGTCTTCCTCATACAAACTAAGAGACCTCCATCAGAAATTTATATTCATATACAATTCATCCTATTGGCAGCTAAAACCATTCCAGCAGGCACCACTTTTCCTGGAGTTCAAATGTAAAACAAAGTAATTAGTTAGGTCAGAATACCAATGAAGTGGTCTTAAACTAGGGTTTGTTTGTTTTAAAAATTTTCTTTTGCATAATGGGCACCTTTGGCAGTTTTATTAACCTTGTGATTAGACTAGCACTTTCCCGGATCCTATTGCAGTTTATTCCCCTAGTGCATGCAGCTTGATTGGCCCCGATTTCTCTGATCCATTTTTCATGGTCTAAGGCAGTGATGGGCAAACTATGGCCCACAGGCCAGATGCGGCCCCCTGAAATATTCTGTCTGGCTGCTGGACATTATTACTAATCTGACGAATACCAGGAATAGGATACAATACAATGAAACTTGGAAAGAGTTGCCTTAGAAACAGAATGACAGATGAGCATTTCCTTTCTTTTGGCCCCTTCTTTAAAAAGTTTGCCTGTCACTGATCTAAGGGCATACAAGGCCCTAGGTTCATGTCGTCTGGGCCTAGAGAAGCTTAATGCCACCATATCCTTACTGCATATCTCTCTCAGCCTAATACTGAACCTGAACTAAGAGTGTGTTGACTTTGAAGTCTTAACCGATATCAGGCCTCTTCTCAGGAAAAAAAAAAAGCTATTAAATGATTAAAAGAAAACAGGATTACAAAGAAACCCAGTTATGTTGAAATATAGTTATCAAAATATTTTTAAAAAACAAGTTCCAAAACACCCCCCCCCCAGGTGTCTGGGTCACTCTCTTGAATCTGGTACAATAGATCACTTTGAGCCAGAGGGGTTAAAAAAAAAAGAGGGCTTTTACTAAAATCAAATTCTACTATTCTCAGGTAGAAGCAATTCTTGATGTTGTTTAAAAGCAGTCCTGAGGATAAAAGAATATATAAACATTTTGCAAAAAGATTAAAAATCTATCAAGAAGATCCTTAGGGATTTAGGAACTCCTTGCAGAACTCAAAACCAAAAAACAAAAAGAAAAGAAAAAAGAAAAGAAAGGAAAAGGGAAGAGGAAAGGGAAGGGAAGGGGAGGGGAGGGGAGGGGAGGGATAAGAAGGGAAGGGAAGGGAAGGGAAGGAAATGGAAGAGGAGGAAAGAGAAGAGAAGAGAAGAGAAGAGAAGAGAAGAGAAGAGAAGAGAAGAGAAGAGAAGAAGAGAACTTTAATATTCTTTTTGCCCAAATAGCCCATAGCTGGGTTCAAGATCAAGCAAGCAAGCAAACAAAGTAAACTCTCGTCTGCCCCAGGTTTGTACCACAACTTCCTTGCTAGAAGCAACTCTGACTTTTGTTGGGGAAGGAAGGAGAGAAAGTTAGCTCATGCTACCCCAGCTCTACCAATTTCCTAACCCACAACACCAAATTAAGATCATGGTCTCTAAATGTTGAAGTACAGCAAAGTTGCTCATCAGACTTGCAAATCAACAAAAATGAGACTGATGAAATGCTAAGTAATTTATCAGAAGTAAAATTTAGAAGCAACTCAAGTCAACCCTAAGCACTTATATACTCAGTGCTGGTGACACAAGGATGCAATAACACCAATTCCTCGGACATCCAGACCCCTTCCAAAGGGGGGAAGGATCAGGTTCCTTCCTTACTCTTCTAGGTAGTGACTCTTCCTATTCCCTGCAGAGGCAGAATGGATTAATATTTGGTCATTTTCCTCACTAGAAAGAATTCTGAATCTGGACTCTGTAGACCTAGGTCTGATTCCCAGGACAAATAGCCCAACTTCAGTAAAACAGCAAAAGAAAGATGTGATTTATAGAGTCCCTTTTGGCTGTAAAACCTATAGTTGTAGGCTACAACTAAACCCTTATTAATGTCTTCTTATTACCAGTGTTCTATTCCATGCAAGTGTGATGGAACCAGTCTGTATAGGCTTGTGAGAGCTGATTGTTAAATGTTTGCTTTCATTTACAACTAGGAAATCAGTAAGAGTACAAATCAAACCTTGATTGTTTTGTTGATTATCTAGACTTAAGAAAGCGATGGGGAATAAACGTTAGTAATGTGGATTAAATTTTAAAATGTTTCCTACTAAATGTTTTCCCCTAGGAGATACTATTGCTAAGTATTTATTAATATACACACCCCTCATCACATAACTCGGGGTCTTCAGCCTCATGTTATTTGTCAGCTGTCCTTAGGGAGGCCCTTTTACCCACCATCACTCTCCATGGGCTGGCCCTGTAAATATGAGGCAGTATCTTAGTGGGAAGATTTCTTGCTTCTCATTGCCTCGTGACATTCACTGAAATGTGAAACCTTTGTTGTTGAAACACCATGTAGCAGCTCATTGGGTTTTCACATCTTTTGCAAAAGCTACAGAGGATAGCTCATTAGCACGTTTAACTGCTGCCCACATGTCTATAAAATAGAACTAGCTCCTGGCAGAAAGCAATGCAGAATTCTAAAAACTAGAATATTATTTTAGGCAAAACAAAAATTGAAAGAAAAATATAAATGTAGTATAGTCAAAATCTGGAAGACTTGCTAAAAAGGGGTAGCTGAAAGGGAGCTTTCCCCCTCAAATTTCTTTTACAGTGCTTTATTGAATAGGTGGCATAGTACAGGAATAGCAAGCTAGGTTAACCAGAAGACCTGGATTCCATAAATGTGTGACCATGGGGAGGTCATTTCCTCTCTATGTGCCTGTTTCCTCACCAGAAAAATGACAGGGTTAGACTAGGTCAGCAATTCTCAAATGGAGATACTTGTGTGTCCCTGAGACCCTTTCATCTGTGTGAAGCCAGATTTTCTTCATATACATCAACCAAAACAACATATCACAACATGTAGAATACGGAAGCCAATAAGAATGCAGCTGTCTTCTACTGAGCTAAACATTAAAAAGATTTGCAAAAAATATGTATAACAATGCCACTACACTAATTTTTTTGTTTTGAAAACTAGCTTATTTTTCATAAAATGTTATTAATTTTAACATGTAATAGGTTTGTTGTGGTTAATTTTTAAATGCATTAATGAACATTTTAAAATAAGTCATCATAAATTCCAAACAGGGTAAATATCAACAAATATAATCTATATAAATAAAAGCCCTTTTCAGTTAAAAAATAATTTTTAAGAATATGAAGGGATTGCGAGACTAAAAAGTTTGAGAATCTTTAGATTTGATAATCTCTAAAGTCCCTTCCAAATCCAAATCTATGATCCTATGACTTGAATTTTCCCTTTCCCATTCAACCCCATATCAAATTTCTTTGTCTATATGTCTTGCATATCACAAGGAAGATGGGGCATCTCTTGCAGAAAGGAGAATTTGAACTGATTCTTGAAGAAAGTCAGGTAAGCCAGTAGGGGAAATCTGGGGAGGGATGAAATTCCAAGCATGAGTGAAAGACAGTGAAAAATAATATCTCCATTCAAGGACAGTGTTACTGGATTATTAGGATATGAAGCAGAATAAGATGTAAGATTAAAAAGAGAAGAAACAAAATTGTTAGGGACTTTAAATGCTAAATAGAAGATTTTGCATTTAATCCTAGAGGTAATCACTCTCATTTATTGAGAGAAGAGTGATGTGATTAACCCTGCACTTTTAAGAAAATCAACTTGCCTGCTAAGTGGAGAATGGATTGGAATGGAGAGAAACCTGAGGCAGGTTGACCAATTAGATGGTTATTGCAATAGTCCAGGCATGAAGTAATGACATCCTGCACTAAGATAGTAGCTATGAGGGTGAGAGAAGTTGACATAAAAGATGTTGTAAAGGTAAAAATTATAAGACTCAACAACAAAATGAATATATAGAGTAAATGTGAGAGAAGTTGTTGGTGATAACAAAAGTGAGAAGAGTGAGAAAATGGTAGTATTCTCAACACTAATAAGGAAGTTCAGGAGCAAGAAGCTTTAGGAGGGAAAAGATATCCAGTTCTTTTTTTTTAACTTATCGAGTTTGAAAAGAACAAAGCTCTGTTCAAAGCCTTGGGGCACACCCAGATTAATGAGTGTACCATGGATGAAGATCCATCAAAAAAGACTGAGAAAGGGAAATTGGAGAGGCAAGAGGAGAACCAAGAGAAAATAGTGGTTTGAAAATATATAAAGAAAAGATTATCCAGAATCGAGAGTGTCAAAGGCAACAGAGAAGTCAAGAAGGATGAGGATTAAAAAAAAAGCAATTAGATTTGGCAATTAAGAAGTCACTGGTAATTTTAGAGAAAGAAGTTTCAGTTTCATGATAAAATCATGCTACAGAGAATTTTAAAGATTGAATGGAGAAGAAATAAAAGGCATCTGTTATAGAAGACTTCTTCAAGGAGTTTAACTAATAAGGAGAGGACAGATATTGGAGGATTAAGTGAGGATTTTTTTTAAGGATGGCGAAGTATGACTATGTTTGTAAGTAGCAAAGAATGACCCAGAAGATAGAAAGAGATTTAAGATAAGTAGGAAAGTAGTGACGATAGTAAAGGCAATCTGCTGAAGAAAATGGGAACAGAAGCAATCAAAGATATATGTAGAGGGATTTGCCCTGGCAAGAAGGGTTATCTCTTCATGAGAGATGGGGTGAGGGAAGAGATAGCAGGGGGAGACATGAGTGTTTTCAGATGAGGAGGGAAGAAAATAGAGCTCTTGCCTCAATGTTTTCAGTAAAGTATATGGAAGAGAGAGAAACATCTTGAGAAGTTTGAAGAGGGATGAAAAGTTTTAGAATAACTTCTGTGGCAAATGGGATAGCAAATCAACTAGGAAAGTATTTTTAAAAATGCCTTGCTATATATAGCAAGTACCAGTTTGAGATTATGTGAAATAAATTTGTGGCAGACCCAGTCAGTAAGGTTTTGCAATCACAAAGTAGCGATAGTCTATAGGACAAGAGGATAAGCTATCTGAGTATAGAGGATAGCATGGAGTTGAACTTATTCATCAATGGGTCAAGATGGACAAAAGTGTAGCCAGTATAGAGTTGATAGCCTCAGAAATAACTGAAGGATAGAAGGAATAGAGATCATGGTGAGGATGAAGACCAGGATTAAGGAATCTAAAGCAGAAGGACAACTTGAATGCTAAAAATTTTATGATCAGATAAAGTAATTTTAGAATTCATGAACACTGAAGTGGAGCATTTGTGGGTAATAGCAAGATCAAGGGTTTGACCATCTCCATGTATAGCAGTTAGTGCAAGAATAAGTCATGGGAACTGAATAAACTGAGGAATTAGGAAGTTAAAATGTAATTTGACCATTATCTACCAGGGTACTCCCCATTCCCTGTAAAAAATCAGTCAGGCAATTCACCTCACCCCTAAAAAAAATAGTACTGCTATTTCTGGGATTTGATTGATTTAGAGAACTAAGGCACAAACTGTGCTTCCCTTGACCCAGCTATTTGGTCACTTAAGGGTCTCTACATAACATCAGGGCTCTTTAAACTTGGTGGATGAAACTGCACGAGTCATCACACCCTGCTCTGAAAAGTTGATGAGTCCATCATAGGAAGGACTGAACAAATTATATCATATTAATATAATGGAATACTATTATGCCATAAGAAGTGATGAAAATGCCAAGTTCAGAGAAATTTGGGAAAACTTGTTTGATCTGAGACAGAGTAAAGTAAAGTAGAACCAGGACAACAATTTATACTATAGAATCATTATAAAAATGAATAATTTCAAAAGACTTGAAGATATCTTATTGATGCAATAATTTTGGAGAACTGATGATGAAGAATACTACTTACCTCCAGATAGAGAAGAAATGAACTAAATATTCAGAATGAGACATGTTTTGGACATGGTCAACGTGGGAATTAGTTTTTCTTGACTAAACATATTTATTACAAGGGTTTCATTTTTCCTGGGTTTTTTCTTCTTCTATGGGATGGAAGAGCTAAAAAGGATAAAATATTTGATAATTTAAAAAATAAATTTTGATTCAAAAAGATACCTGAAAGGTTAAGAAAGACAAGCTTCATTAGTTTTGCAATTTCATCAGAGGGGCAATCCTCTATTCAAAGTTTCAAAACAGCCTCTCTCCTCCTTACTAATAGGGTATAGTCAGAGAGGAGCCCTTGGATATATTTGCTCCATTAAACAATGCTTGCTTAAAACTTCATCATTCTCCTCCTCATCATAATCACCAATGCTGAATATCTACTTTTCGCATGTTACTGTAGTAGGGACTTCAATACATAACTACTAAAAATATTATCCCAGAATGTGGAATATCTGTTCTATATAAAAATATAAAAATACTGAGCATCATTTAAAACTAGCTTTGGTGTCTGCACACTTTGAAAAGAGGTCAATTAGTGAGAAAGAGATATTGCTACTTGCATACTTGTGAAGAAAATCCAGTAATACTACTATGAATATAAACAGCTGCTATGAGCCTTGTTTTAAATTTCCTTCACTCTCCTTTATTTTTTCTTTATTTTTTTCAGTTACATATATTTTTATTTTTTTTCTCATGGTTATGTGATTCTTATTGTCTCCCTCCCCTCTTCCCTCCCCCCCTCCTGGAGCTGACAAACAATTCCACTGGGTTATACTTGTATACTCAAAATCTATTTCCATATTATTTATTTTTGTACTAGAGTAATCTTTTAAAACCCAAACCCCAAATCATATACCTATATAAACAAGTAATAAATCATATGTTTTCTCCTGGATTTCTACTCCCACAGTTCTTTTTCTAGATATAGATGGCATTTTTTCTTGTAAGTCCCTCAGAATTGTTCTGAATCATTGCATTGCTTTCAGCAGCAAAGCCAATCACATCTGATCATCCCACAATGTTTCAATTACTGTATATAATGTTCTCCTGGTTCTACTTATTTCACTCTGCACCAGTTCATGTACTTCTTTCCAGTTCTTAAAGAAATCCATCTATTCATCATTCCTTATAGCACAATAGTTTTGTCACCATTGAAAGGGAATTTTTTATTCCCTTTGTCTATTTTAAGTTAATCAAACAGGAACTTAAAGTACACCTACTAACACTTTGTAAGTCACTAATAAAGAAAGTTCACACCCTAAATGGCCTAAAGTACTCTAATTATAAGAGACTTAGAGCACTTTTTCATGTGCTTATTGATAGTTTGGATTTCTTTATCTGAAAACTGCCTATTCATGCCCCTTGCCCATTTATCAATTGGGGAATGGCTTGATTTTTTGGTATAATTGATTTAGTTCCTTATATATATATTGAGAAATTAGACCTTTGTCAGAGGTTTTTGTTATAAAGATTTTCCCCCAATTTGTTGCTTCCCTTCTAATTTTGGTTGCTTTGAACAAAACCTTTTTAATTTAATATAATCAAAATTATTCATTTTATATTTTGTAATATTCTCTGTTTCTTGCTTGGTCTTAAATTTTTTCCTTTCCCTTCATATGATTATTGATAGTTTTGATTTCATCTGAAAACTGCCTATTCATATCCCTTGACCATTTGTCAATTGGGGAATGATTTGATTTCTCATAAATTTGACTTAGTTCTTTGTATTTTTTAGAAATTAGACCTTTGTCAGAGAATTTTGTTATAAAAAAATTTTCCCCCAGTTTGTTGTTTCCCTTCTAATTTTGGTTGCATTGGTTTTGTTTCTACAAAAAAGTTAATTTAATATAATCAAAATTATTCATTTTGTATCTTGTAATGCCCTCTGTCTCTTACTTGGTCTTAAATTCTTCCCTTCCCCATAGATCTGACAGTTATGCTATTCTATGTTCACTTAATTTATTTATAATATCACTCTTTATGTTTAAATAATATACGCATTTTGAATTTATCTTGGTATAGGATGTAAGATATTGATCTAAACCTAATTTTTTTCATACTTTTTTCCAGTTTTCCCAGCAGTTTTTGTCTAATAGTGGGTTCTTACCCCAAAAGCTGGGATTTTCAGGTTTATCAAGTACTAGCTTGCTGAGGTCATTCACTTCTGGTCTATTCCATTGATCTGTCCTTCTATCTCTTAACCAGTGCCAGATTGTTTTGATGACCACTGCTTTATAGTACAGTTTAAGATCTGGTACTGCTGGGTGAGCCTTGTTTTTCAAAGAAAATAGTTCTTCATTTACTTGTGAATATTTATCTTCGGGAAAGTAAAAAAATAAGAAGATATAATACCTCGAGGACTGTTTCGTTTTTATATCTGTGTGCCCAGTGCCTAGCACAGCTGCTGACACATTAGTGCTTAATAAATGCTAAATTCTATGACATTAACATGGACATACACAGAACAGAGCATAAAAGCAGTTAGAGACTAAAAAAATTTATTTTTCTCCAATACAAAATACAATATCTATTATTTCTACTTTAGTTTATATTTTAGATTTTTACCTGACAGGTAAACCAGTGTAACTAAATCTACAAAACATCTACAGGGAGAGTCAAGAGTTGGCATGTACCAGGTAGGTCAAACTACTGTCACAAACTCCACTTCTTAGAGACAGCCCTGAATCTTGTGCCTAAGAGCTGGGTGAATACTAGTACACCTGAGATAACTGCACTTTCTCCTAAACTTCTCCCTCAATCAATCAATTGATCAATAAACATTTATCAAGAGTCTACTATATGCCAGGTACCATGCTAAGTGCTACCTCCAGCCATTCTCCAAGGACACTATCGAATAGTTTAACATTAGAAGCTGATATCATTTTATCAGTAGGAAATGACATTAAAGATGATGTATTACCAGGTTCTTTGTTACTGTACCTTAAAGTCTTCTGGACCTTTCTGTCTAACTTGCAGCTGAAATGTCCTCAATGTATTATTTTCCCTTTTTGAATGTGAACTCCTTGAGAACAGAAACTGCTTTATATTTCTGTCTCTACTCCTGCCTTTAGCACAATGTATTGCACATAAAAAGTGATTAATAAATTTGTTTTCACTGGCTTACACATTCATTCATTCATTTATTCATTTGCTAATTCATCCTTGCCAGTCTGCTTTTAGTAGAGACTTTAGTCAGAATATAAGGACAAAGCTGTTCCCTTCTTACACATAGCTGGAGATTGAGGTTACAGAACTTTGGGAGTCTGACAGGGGTAGGACCCAGCATCCTCAAGGAAAGGGCTTGATGGCTTAGAACTCAAAGTTCCCCCTCCTTCACCAAAGCCACTGGTGAGATCCTGTTTGGTGATGCCTCAATGAGAGCAGGCAAAAAAGCTACTCTGTCTTGCCTATGGGATTCCCCCTACTTAATTACACCAACATTGTTTCTAAAGTTTCCATAATCACTCTCTCTCTAGAATTCACTGCCATCAAGTATTGAGAAAGATCATTTCACTTCACTCTGATTTCTTCAAAATGCCAGCAGAATTTATACAGAGAAATAAAGTCACAGGTCAAAGGACATTCCAGTTTTAGGCCAATTGCCAAGATAAATAAACTGTGATCTTTCAGTCAGCAGGCCATTACTCTCAGCTAACCCAGACAATGGACTCGATTCAAGCATGTAAAGAGGGTAGTTTTGACATAGATTTAAAAAAAAAAAATCCCTTGCCTCCAGACTTTGGAATGAGAATGAACAGGAACCTTTGGAAACTCCCCTTCCCCCTTTTAGAATGCGGGCTGCTTTTCATTTCTGAATCTAAACCAGATGCCAGAGCTAGCTTTTATTTGCTGTGGTCTGAATAGAACACTGCTTGCTTTGGGATTTCACAAAGCCCAGCAAAGGTTACTCCACAGCCTGTACTGCAAAGAAAGGCTAAACCAAGCCTGGCATCTTCTCAGCTGCTCAGTTCCAAAGGTACTGACTACACCTCCCTCTCTTGGGGCCTGCTGGCTTTCTGGGCACAACTTTCTTTCTCTCTCTTTCTTTTCTTCCTTCCTCCCTCCCTCCCTCCCTCCCTCCCTCCCTCCCTCCCTCCCTTCCTCCCTTCCTTCCTCCCTTCCTTCCTCCCTTCCTTCCATCCTTCCTT